>NC_081556.1:89803429-90119054 GCF_963082655.1 Stomoxys calcitrans | reverse complement strand
TTATCGGAATTGTTGTCAGTACATATTCTACCTGCAGGACACGTATTTCACATAAACGTTATTTGGTATTTCCGACTCGATAATACGATATCACGTATCCTTATCTGCTGGTCGACTGGTTGTAAGTGGTTTTAGTTAAGGTGGTAAATATAGATGAGTGATAAGCAGCGGTAGGATTTTGCTTTTATTCGCTGCTATCTCAGGTCCGAGCTGCCTGTCCATGGCAATGAAGTGATTATGATGTACTTCGTCAAAGTTGTTGCACTATGGGTAAAAATGCTTTAATCGATTTTTGCTATTGGCCAAGTTTTAATATAATAACAAAGCAATTTAGAGCATTTGGAAAATTCTTTGGAATACATGGAGAGTTATGGCTAAATCAACTAAGAATGTAATGATAAAATATTGTATATACTTACGGGTTTTCAAGTCAATATTTCGAGGTGCTATAGATGAATGTCGAACGTAGAACTAATTTGAGGAAATTCGTTTTTATACTCTCCACTATGGGATGGAGATATACTAATTTCTTCGAAATATCGATCTGAGACCCAACAAAGTATACATATACTTGATCGTCTTGACATTCCAAGTCATTTTAGCCATGTAAATCGAAATTATTACACGATTTGGCTGAAGTTGTACATGGGATGTTAAGTTTTAACTTTCTATAACTGTGTCAAAAATGGTCCAAATTCCAAATTATGATCCTATCATAACTTGATAAACCGATCTTGGATTCAGACTTTTTGAGCCCAAATGGTCCAGCCCAAATTGGTTTGAGCCCAATTGGTTGAGTCAAAAATGGTCCAGATTCCAAATTACAAACCTATCATAACTTAATAAACCGATCTCGGATTCGGACTTTTTGAGCCCCTTGAGGGCGCAATTCTTTTCCGATTTGTCTGAAATTTTACATGAGATGTTTTGTTCGGACTTTCTACGGGTGTGCAAAGAATGGTTCAAATCGGTTCATAACCGAATAAACCTGCCATATATATCGATCTCGGATCTTCACTTCCTGAACCTCTAGAGGCGCACCCCTATCTTATCCGATTTGTCTGAAATTTGTCATGAGATGTTTTGTTTTGACTTTCAATAACTGTGCCAGGAATATTCTTAGTCGGTTCGTAATCTGACATAGCTATCTTCATTAGCGAAGCTATGCCATCTTTCTGGGGAGGGCTAAAACCCTCTAAATAGCAGTAAAATTGGCAAATTTTGCCAGAAATAAGGAAATTTTTAAAATTCCGGAGGTGGTTGGGCGTGTGGTGCTTAGCCCCCCCTTAGAGGGCAGTTAATATCCGATTTGTTTTAAATTTTTCATAAGGTGTTTTGTTTTGACTTCCAGGAACCGATCTCGGATCTTCACTTTCTGAGTCTCTAGAGCAATTCTTAATCGATTTAGCTGAAAATACGCTTGATGTACAATATTTTGTTTTGACTTCCAATAACAGTGTCAAGAATATTCTAAATTGGTTCGTGAACGGATATAGCTGCCATTTAAACCTATTTAGGATTTTGACTTCTTGGTCCTCTTAAGGGCACAATTCTTAACCGTTTTAGCTGAATTTCAACAACTGAGTTAAGTATGGTCCAAATCGGTTCATAATTTGATATAGCAACCTTATAAACCTATCTTCGGATTTTACTTCTTGAGCCTCCGAAAGGCGCAATTGACTGTTCTTTTGCAATTTGGCTGTTCCTTTGCAAGTTACGTTTAGCTATGGCTTCCAAAAGACGTTCTAAGTTAGTCTTAACAGGTTTTTTGATTTGATATGACTTCCCAATTTAACCGATCGATCACACGATTTGATTTCTTAAACTGCTAGAGGGCGCAATTATTTAGTTGAAATTTTAAACGTTGTATTTTTTATGAAACTTGGGGATGTTTGAAACCAAGCAACCGTGGGGATTGGTTTTGACTTGGTAAAATCCAACCTTATCTTGGTATTTCTTCATCTTCAACATGGACACAAACCTCCCCGCCATGTCACCTGGGTAGCTACCTTTAACATCCGTTAAAGGCAGTGAGCTAAAATGTGCCACGAGAAGAACAAAAACGGATACCCCCTTTTTTAAGGTCTATGATTTGCATATCTGCTCCTGGAATGTCAGCACTCTTTATAGAGAGGGTGTTGTGTACGCACTGGCGTACGCTGAAGATTGAGGCGCTTAGAACGCTACTCTACGTTCGGCTAATGGCACAAATGTTCCTTCATAGCTAATTAGAGTAAAGTGAAGTTAAACAGCACCAGATACCAACATCGAAGGATTCACCCGGCCACATGGCTGTCATCCTGTTGTGATAGATGGAAGGCATTCAACCAGCGTGTTAGATGTACGATCGATCCGTGGAGGGAATATAGATTCGGATCATTATTTTATTGCAGCAAAATTTGCACCCGTCTAAGTGTGGCGAAAAACGTTCGAAAACACTACTTGTCCCGATGATATAACGGCGCAATGGAAAATGCTGCGAAATCCGTACTTGGGTACAGAAAGCCTCCTCCAAAAAACCCATAGTACGAACAAAAGTATCGAAATGCTATTGAGACCAAGAACGCGGCATACAGAGGGACCCTGCAATCAGTGGCCACGGAGAAGGAGAGTTATCGGAAGAAATGGAGAGAGAGGATAATTGTCTAATCTTCAAGAAGAAGAAGGAAATGGAAAGACGTGAGTGTGAGCGAATTGGGATGAATGGGAATCAGAATAAAGTCCGGAAATTCTAACAAAGAATTAAACATCAAACCGATGGCTTTGGTGCAGGCATATCCTTCTGCAGAGACAAAGAACGAAATCTGGTAACTGACACAGATAGTGTGCTGAGGTTATGGAAGGAACATTTTACCCAGCTGCTTGTGTCCGACGTTGGAGGCGAAGTGGATGCCTCAGAATCAATCACTGATGATGGTATAGAATTATCCGATTGAAGAACTATAAGGCTGCAGAAGCAGACGGGTTACCCGCTGAACCGAAGGCGACACGTTGATAAAGCGTGTGCATCACCTTGACTGCGCGATCTGGCTAGAAGAACTCATACCTGATACCTCAGCATGCTATGTACACAAGAAAGGAGACAAGACTGAGTGTGCCACCTACAGAGGAATAAGTCTCCTCTCCATCGCATTCAAGATACTCTCGAGCGTATTGTGTGAAATATTCAAACCTAAAGTCAATGAGATATTTAAGTCCTATCAATGATGCTAGACCAGACATTGCTACTCCCCTATGCCGATGACATCGACATCATAGATCGGTTACCGAATGTAGTAACTGCAGCCTTTGAACAATCGAAAGAGAGTTAGTTAAAATGAGTCTGGCAGTAAATGGAGATAAGACGAAATAGATGGTTTCAACTCCAAAAATGTCCTGTACAACCGAGCAGATAAAGAAAATGGAGACATCACCATAGGATGGGGGTATACTATTTTCGTAATTCCGTTTGTAACACCTCGAAATATTCGCCTAACATCCCATAAAGTGTATATATTCTTGATAGTCTCGACGATCTGAGTCGATCTAGGCATTTCCGTCCGTCTGTCTGTCGAAAGCACGCTAACTTTCGAAGAAGTAAAGCTAGCCGCTTGAAATTTTGCACAAATACTTCTTATTAGTGTAGGTCAGTTGGGATTGTAAATGGGCAATATCGGTCAATGTTTTGATATAGCTGCCATATAAACCGATCTTGGGTCTTGACTTCATGACCCTCTAGAGGGCGCAATTCTTATCCGATTGGAATGAAATTTTGCACGACGTGTTTCGCTATGACTTCTGATAACTGTGCTGATTTAGGTTCAAATCGGTCAATAACCTGATATAGCTGCCATATAAACCAATCTTGAATCTTGATTTCTTGAGCCACTAGAGGGCGCAATTCTTATCTGATTTGAATGAAATTTTGCACGTCGTATTTTGTTGTGATATCCAACAACTGTGCCAAGTATGGTTCAAATCGGTCTATAACCTGATATAGCTATCATATAAACCGATCTAGGGACTTGACTTCTTGAGCTTCTAGAGGGCGCAATTCCTATCCGATTTGGCTGAAATTTCGCAAAACGTATTTTATTATGACCTTCAACAACTGCGCCAGGTAAGGTTCAAATCGGCTTAAAACCTGATATAGCTGCCACATAAACCGATCTGAAATCTTGACTTCTTGAACTTCTAGAGGTCGCAATTTTTATCCGATTTGCCTGAAATTTTGTACGACGGATTCTCTCATGACCATCAACATACGTGTTTATTATGGTCTGAATCTGTCTATAGCCCGATACAGCTCCCATATAAATCGATCTCTCTATTTTTCTTCTTGAGCCCCCAAAGGGCGCAATTCTTATTCGAATAGGCTGATATTTTACGCAGGTCTGCAATATATAATTTAATTGTGCTCCGAACCGGACCATATCTTGATATCGCTCTAATAGCAGAGCAAATCTTTTCTTTTATCCTTTTTTTTTTTGTCAAAGAAGAGATGCCAGAAAAAGAACTTGACAAATGCGATCCATGGTGGAGGGTATATAAGATTCGGCCCGACCGAACTTAGCACGCATTTGCTTGTTTTACGTTTGTTTCTCTTTCGGGCCGAGCTTAATGATCGATGATTTTTTTGCAATGGAAAAGGAAAGCGAGAGATCACACCACACCAACCACTATTGGACACGTTTCTTTCCTTAAACAACTTTTCAACCACAATAGGTGTGGCGGCTTCGAAGGACGTACGTAGGTAGGTCGTACTTCAATCATTTTGTCATTCCGTTTGCAACACATCGCAATATCCATTTCCGATCCTCAAAAGTATATATATTCTTGATCGACGTAAAAATTTAAGATGGTCTAGCCATGTCCGTCTGTCTGTCTGTTGAAATCACGCTATAGTCTCAAAAACAGAGATTTTGAGCTGAAACTTTGCCCAGATTCTTTTTCGTCCATAGGCTGGTTATGTTCGAAGATGGGCTATATCGGACTATATCTGGATATAGCTGCCATATAGACCGATTTGTCCCAAAAAATCCACATTGAATATCCGATTTTGAAGACAGTGAGTGGTGTTAGGTCACTCGATATCCTTCTATCCGCCATATAGTCCGATTTCTCGATTTAAGTTCTTGGACCAATAAAAAGCGCATTTTGTTGTCCGATTTTGAAATTTAGGACATACCCTTCTTGAAGATCGCTCAGTTTTCGCGCCGAATTTGGTTCAAATTGGATCATTTTTCAATATAGCTGCTATGGGTGCATAAATAATGCAATTTTCACCGAATAATGAAGTGAGGTAGTTTACATATATACCCGAGGTGTTGCGTATCCGAATTTCGGCTCGTCCTTTTTATTTGTTTGATATGTTCATGTGCATCTTTTGGAAGTGGCTGTTTCTCCGTATGTCCAGTTTCGAATCTTTACCGGGATCTATTAAATTTAAAATTTTACTTGTTAAATATCTTTATGTCTTCACAGATTTTTTGTTGCATAGGTGAGCTACTGACCGACCACTTAGTGAAGAAACGGGGTTGCCTAAATTCCTTTACCCAATATAACTGCAGGGACTAAGCCGTACGCATGTTAGGTTTTTTTCTCTCAAAGCTCTTCTTCCGATTTTCTATTGGATGATAGTAAATGTCAAATCCATAATGGGCATTGCATGTAGTTGCCATTTTCAAGAGCCCCTATGTGAACGAATAAGTGTTTGTGCTTCATTTGCCCATTAGACCTCCATTTCAATGTTTTTCACTTCTTCTCTCTTGTTTTCAACCTGATAAGATTTTCAGTATAACGACGAAACCATAAGAGATTATTGTTGCGTTTTTACTTAAATTCATTTGGTTTTTGTTTGTCTTCGCTTCTATGTTGGTGAATTAAAAGTTGTTATCGCGCGAGTGTTTTTTTGTTTCCTCTATGGGCGGGGAATAGCGGAAGCAGTACAAGGAACATGAACATAGAACCATTAGAGCGCAATGAATCGTGGAGGTTTTGGTATATATACATAAATAACAGTGATGGGCAAACTAATACATGTGCCCATTATTTCCAAGCCCATGGCCTTATGTTCTTGTGTACTTACACAATAAGGTGCATTAGTGTGTGTGTATCTGCCCTGCGATGATATATAAGCAAGCCTTGATATGCGCGCGCGTGTGTGTGTGTTTGAGTGATTGGCGTTCATCACTCCATACACCTGCTTTGCTATCCTTTGCAGCATTTTGCACAAGCTGTCATCACCTTTTTGTTGTGGTCCAATGCTGCCGCCACTCCTTTCATAACAAACAGGAAGCAAAATTTGTTTTTGTCACTTTTCATTATCTTTGATGAAGGTAGAAAACCCCGATTACTTTTATAATATGTTTTGTTTCAGTTTTGCACCACAACAACTTGTTGGATTTGATCGGAAGCCCTTGCTACCTTCTAGTCACTTAATTTCCGGAGAATCCCTGGCATATCTTCGCAAGTAATTAAAATATGTCGAAAATAAATAACAATATTTCGTTTTAGAACAGATGGCTTTGCATTTACAGCACATTAACTAATGAATATTTTCCAAGTTGATGTCTGTTAAAGAGTTGGTAATGATTTTATGCAAATTTTGATAAAGCCGAAACGAAGCTCATACTCTTAAAAATCTCCCTCATTCGCTAAATTTGTTAGCAAAATTTCGAAGAAAATTGTGAAGGAAGTTAAATTTCTATACTTTTCTTGGGGTAGGTTAGGATTAGGTGGCAGTCTGCCTCAGACTAACCAAAAAACAGGAGAAGGAAGGAAAATTCCTTCTAGATACAACCTTTGAACCATCCATATCGCTTTAAAAATCCCAAGTCATCCGCTAAATCAGAGAAGCTCTCAAAGAAGCGGGAACCTAAAGTGAAATTACTTCTGACTGCCAGTGCGGGAAACACACACAGCAGATGTTCTATAGTCTCTTTTAACTTAACGTCCTTACAGCTTCTGCAGAAGACGTACCTGGTACCTTTCAGTCTGTCAGGATGTTTACCGATCAAACAGTGACCCGTCATGACGGATACAATGGCTGAGATGTCTGTTCTAGCCAGCGTTTGTATGGGACTCACACCTAACGTTTGACCGATCTGGATCATATTCAGTTCAATTGTAGATAGGCCTTATAAAACTCCCCGTTCCGAATTTCATCGAAAAAAAAATATGAATTTTATAAGAAAAAGGCGTAAAAGGGGTCGCGTATGCTGATGATGGATAAATGGGGATAAGGGAAAGTTTCCCAGCACTCTAAGAGATATAAGTGGGCGACAGAAGTAGTTATTTTCAGCAGGACATAGAAGTTGCCTTCAGTGGAACCTGTCTCCTTGGGTCCCCCACGGGAGACCATTTAGGTGAAAAGTATATAATAGCTCTTCACCATGGTCTGAAGTGGAATATTAAAGCAACCCAGGGGTCGTATTGTTTTGGGATTTCCTTAGCAATTCATTTCCTGGATACGACACTATATGGGAAAATGCTGATAAACGTAGTGATGTGGGGTACGAAGGTGACGGTAGGAAGGAAGGCGGGGAGGACGGGTGAAGCAAAGGGACGATGGATGGATGAGCTGTCAGTGGGCTGCATCGAGCTGAGTCGGTGAGCTAAAGATGGTTATGGTGATGGACGGGTGGAGCGAAATGACAATGTATAGATGACCAATTAGTAGGCTGCATCGAGCAGAGTCGGTGAGCTGAAAATGGCTGGACCATGAAGTCTTGGAGCTGGTCGAGTTGGGTGTGTGTGAATTTCTGATGTTTTGAAAGTTTTAACACGGTGTCGATGTTATTCCTCGTGACTAACATATTGTGTACCGTGTGTGTGAATGTTTCGGAGGCACTCCTATTTTGACTCAGACTTGTGCTGAGTCATTTCGTGTTATGTCACCTATTTTCTGACTGTTTCTGAATTACGTGTTGCTACGGGATTGTGCTTGCATCATCCCATAAGGTGACCCGTCCGGAACTGTCTGGAGTTGGGCTACGTGGTCGAAGGAGAGTCCTTAATCTGGTACCACGGGAGACCGAACGGAGGAGCCCCTGGAGCTTCGCCTCCAGCCTGACTATTGGTGAGGCCCCAGTTGGGAGCAACGTGGTGGCTGTGGTTTAACACCTAAAATCGATGCTCGGTGTGGAGTTGCATGTACTCAACCGGGTGCCGTGACCCATAGAACGGAAAGAGTTTTGGATAGTGCTCTGCTCCTAACCAAGGGGAAGGACACGTCCAGACAATTGAACTTGAATTGGTACTCATGCTAGCTTCGGCTATGTACGGGGCATTGGTAGACGCATTGTATTCACCCGGGGTTAAGAGCCCTGCAGGATTGAGCCAACACGGCAGGTACCTGCATAAAACACCATTAGGACTTGTCTCCTTGGGTGGGGAGAATGTTCTGTTTACAGAATGCGCAAAATACCTTGGGTTTTGCTGGACAGGAAACTGAACTTCAAATCCAACATTTCGTAAAGAGCAAAAAAGTAAACTCTTGCCCTATACAACTGCAAGTGAGCCATTGGCAAAAGTTGGGGGGTTTAGACCACGTGTCATGCATTGGGTATATACTGCAGTTGTCAGACCTACAATGCTATATGGTGTTGTGGTCTGGTGGACGACGCTTCAAAAGTCCACCTAATGCTCAATACTTAGCCGAACCCAAAGAATGGCTTGTTTGTGCATCACAGCCGAACTGAGGGCGTCACTATCTGATGCACTGAATTTAATGCTACATCCAAAGCCTCTAGGCATTGTAGCTATCCAAATTGCAGCGACCACCGCCGTGAGATTAAGGGAGCTTTCTCATTGGTCATGTGGCGGTTACGGACACTGTGTTATCCTTCATACAATATCCGATGTTCCAGGCAGTGTGGATTACACCCTACCTGAGCCGCTTTTTGGTAAAAATTACTGTATCACTATTCCTGATAGAACCGATTGGAACTACGATATCCTTGGTTAGAGAAGTTACATAGACTTCTATAGGGATGGTTCCAAACTAGACGACCAGGTGGGTTTTGGGGAGTACTCTAAATATCTTGAACTGGTCATATCGAAGAGGTTACCCGATCACTGCAGTGTGTATCAAGAGGAGATCCATGCAATTGAGGAGGTGGTGGAATGTCTAAGATATAATGTCATTACGACGATTGTAATAAATATCTTTTCAGACAGCCAGCCATTGAATCCCTGGAGGACGTATTTCTGAACACAAAAAACCGCCCTCGGGTGTCGCAGATCTCTCAACGGGATGGCCCAACAGTTCAGAATTCACCTGTTCTAGGTGTCCGACCACAGAGATATCCCAGGGAATTGCAAAGCGGATGAGCTTGCGAGACTAAGAACTACACTACACATTTTAGGGATACTGGAATCTGTTGGTATGCCTCTAGCAACATGTAAGCTAAGTTTTTAGGACCAGGCCCAAAGGACAACGAATGATAGATTGTCACAAAAAGGGGGCTGTGAGCATTCCAAAACTATGTGGCCTAATCTAGACTTGAAGAGGTCTACCGCCTTGTTGTCACTGGCAAGAACAGACGTCTCAGTCATTGTGTCCGTAATGACAGGTCACTTTCTAATCGGAAAATATGCTGATAGACTGAATGTTGGTAACGGCTTCTGCATAAGCTGTGAGGACGAAGAAGAAGAGACCATAGAACACCTTCTGTGTGTGTGTCCCGCACTAGCAGTTAGAAAGAGTTCCACTTTAGGTTCTCATTTGAGAACCTGTCTGATTTACCGGAAGTGAACATTCGCAAGTTATTGGGCTTTTTAAAGCGATCTGGATGGTTCAATAGTAGGAACTAGAAGGAATCTTCCTTCTTCAGTTCCTGTGGTATTACAATGAACGAAAACGTCTAAGTGAGTCTGATGGCAGATTGCCACTTAAACCTAACCTAAGTTTAAGATATTTAATTCGGAGTTTGCTCTATATGGCAGATATTACTTTACTTACTTTAATTGGCTATGACAGAATATTTGTTCCACTAGCCGAACGTAGAATAGCGTTCCAAGCGCTTCGATCTTCTGCGCTCATTCTAAAATCTCTGACACCAAGTTTGGACACGTCTCCCACCACTTGATCTTTCCATCGGGCTTTTGGTCTTCCCGCTTTGCGTGTACCACCGTGTTTGCCTTCAAAAGACTTCTTCGCTGGAGCTTCTTCATCCATTCTGACAACATGACCTAGTCAACGCAGCCGTTGTATTTTGATGCGTGTAACTATGCTCATACAGCTCGTGGTTCATACGTCGCCTATATTCTCCCTTAACGCAAACTGGTCCATATATTTAACGAAGAATCTTTCTCTCAAATACTCCAAGCACTGCCTCATCTGCTTTCACAAGTACCCATGCTTTAGAACCATATAACAGCACGGGTAGTATCAGTGTCTTGTACAGTGTAATCTTCGCCTTTCGAGAGGTGGCCTTGTTTCTAAACTGCCTGCTAAGTCCAAAGTATCATCTGTTTGCCAGTATTATTCTTCTCTTAATCTCTAAACTAGTGTTATTCGTTTCGGTTACGGCGGTGCCGAGGTAGATAAAGTTACTGACTGTCCCAAAGTTGTGGTTCCCGACTTTCTCCATTTTCTTTATCTGCTCGGTTGTGCAAGGCTTTTTGGGAGTTGAAACCATCCATTTCGTCTTATCGCCATTTACTGCCAGACCCATTTTACTGACTCTCTTTCGATTCTTTCAAAGGCTGCCGTTACTACTTCCAGTGACCGACCTATGATATCGATGTCGTCGGCATAGGTGAGTAGCATGTGTTCTTTTGTGATTAGTGTGCCATATCTATTCACATCTGCATCTAGTATAATCTTCTCCAGCAGGATATTAAAGGGATCACACGATAGGCTGTCTCTCTGTCTAAAACCTCGTTTAATATTAAACGGTTCGGAGAGGTTCATTCCTATTTTAGCTGAGGTGCTTGTATCAGCAAGCGTCATCCTGCAAAGTAGAATCAGTTTTGTAGGGATATCAAACTCAGACAAGGCCTGAAATACCTTTGAACGTATAGGGCTATCGTAGGGGGCTTTGTAGTCAACGAAAAGATGCTAGGCGTTGATTCGTCCTTTTCGCGTTATATCCAGGATTTGGCGCAGCGTAAATCTCCGATCTATGGTAGATTTATCAGATCTTAAGCCGCATTGAAGGGCCCAATTATCTCATTGACTTTAGGTTTTAATTTTTCACACAGTACGCATGCGGAGAGTATCTTGTATGCGATGGGGAGGAGACGTATTCCTCTGTAGTTGGTACATTCCGTCTTGCCCCCTTTCTTGTGTATGGGACATAGTATGCTGAAGTTCCAATCATCGGGCATACGTTCGTCTAGCCAAATTGCGCAGACGAGCTGATGCATACGCCTTATCAGTGTCTCGCATCTGGTCTTAAACAGTTCAGCTGGCAACCCATCGGCTCCTGCCGCCTTATCGTTTTTCCGCCTGTTTACTGCTACGAGGCACTTGTTTTGACTAGGTGGTAAACATGCTATACCATCATCAGGGATTAGTTCTGCGTAACACTCAGGACCACCATCATCGGATATCAGCAGCTGAGAAAAGTGTTATTTTTATATTTTCATCACACTATCGGCATCACTTACCAGATTTCCTTCTTTGTCTTTGCAGGAGTATGTGCTGCTAGTTAAGCCATCGTTTTGATGCTTAATTTTTTGAATTGAACAAAAAAGTCGAGGGGCCTAACAAAATTCACTGTCCCAAATTTCAGCGAAATCGGATAATGAATGCGCCTTTTATAGATTCAAAACCTTAAATCAAGAGAACGGTCTATATGGCAGCAATCTGAACCGATTTGGGCCGTACACAACTCACTAAACGAAATTTCAACGAGATTGGATAATCGATGTGGCTTTAATGGCCCTAAGACCATAGTCGACAGATCTGTTTATAAGGGGGCTATATCAAGATACAGTCCGAAATAGCCCATCTTCGAACTTAACCTGCCAATGGATAAACAAAGAATCTGTGAAAAGTTTCGGTAGTTCTTTTCAGCAGGAGATACAAATTACAAGCAACAGCAACACCTATCACCTTGAGAGGAGAAAATGTTCCATTTACTGAAAGCCAAAATATCTAGGTGTCTGGTTAGACAGGAAATTGAACTTTAAATCAAACATTTTGGAAAGGGCAAGAAAGACAACTCTTGTCCTATTCACCTGCAAGAGAGTCATTGGCAAAAGTTTGTTTAGACCGCGTGTCATGCATTGGCTATATACTGCAGTTGTCGCATCAATAATGCTATATGGTGTGGTTGTCTGATGGACGGAGCTTCAGAAGTCCACCTACTGTTCAATATTCAGTCAGATCCAAAGAATGGCTTGTTTGTGCATCACAGCCGCACTGAGAACGAAACCACCTGATGCATTGATTTTAATGCTACGCATAACGCCTCTGAATATTGTGGCCAGACAAATTGCTGCGACCACTGCTGTGAGGCTTAGGGAGCTTTTTCTTTGGTCATGTGGCGGCTACGGACACTGTTATTCTTGAATTACTGCCCGATGTTAAGGCAGTGTGAACTACACATTGCCTGAGCCGTATTTCGACAGAACCGATTAGAACTACATTATCCCAGGCAAAAGGAGTTACATAGACTTCTATATGAATGGTTTGAAAATAGACTCTGAGTAACTAGGTCTGGTCATATCGAGAAGGTTACCCGGTGAGAACTTGTCTGAATTAGCCCATGTTGTTGGGCTCTTTATGGTTGGGCTCAATCTGTATGGTTCAACGGTAGGAACTGGAAGACATCTTCTTTCCACTCTTCCCGTGGAATCACGATGAACGAAAACGTCGAAGTGAGTCATTCTAACCTAACCCCTGGACGCACTCGTCTCTACCGAGATGGTCCAACGATTGGCCGTAATCCTAACTTAAGGCATATTCATTATTGAAACCGTGATAATTAGGCTCTTATCTCTTATTTTCAAAGCAATCCCATTTTTATACCCACCACCGAAGGATGGGGGTATATTCATTTTGTCATTCCGTTTTCAACACATCGAAATATCCATTTCCGACTATAAAGTATATATATTCTTGATCAGCGTAAAAATTTAAGACGATCTAGACATGTCCGTCCGTCTGTCTGTTGAAATCACGCCACAGTCTTTAAAAATAGAGATATTGAGCTGAAATTTTGCACAGATCCTTTTTTGTCCATCGGCAGGTTAAGTTCGAAGATGGGCTATATCGGACTATACTTGATATAGCCCCTATTAGGCCCATAAAAGCCAAAAGTTGACAGGCTCCTCGACATCCTTCTTCAACTTGGGCTAGATCGGTCCAGATTTAGATATAGCTGCCATATAGACCGATCCGCCGATTTAAGGTCTTGCGCTCGTAAAAGGCGCATTTATTGTCCGATTTTGCAAAAATTTGGGACAGTGAGTTGTGTTAGGCCGGTCGACATTCTTCTTTAATTTGGCACAGATGGATCCAGATTCGGATATAGTTGCCATATAGACCGATCCCTAGATTTAAGATATTGGGCCCATAAAAGTCGCATTTATTATCCGATCTCGCTGAAATTTGAGACCGTGAGTTATGATAGGTCCCCCGACATCGTTCTCCTATTTGGACCCGATCAGTCTAGATTTGGATATATCTGCCATATAGCCCGATCTCTAGATTTAAGGTCTTGGGCCCATAAAAGGCTCATTTATTGTACGATTTTGCCAACATTTGGAGCAGTGAGTTGTGTTAGGCCTTTCGGCAGTCCTCTTCAATTTGGCCCAGATCGGTTCAGATTTGGATGTAGCTGCCATATAGAACGATCTCTCGATTTAAGATATTGGGCCCATAAAGTCACATTTATTATCCGATCTCGCTGAAATTTAAGACCGTGAGTTATGGCAGGCCTCTCGACATCTTTCTTCTATTTGGCCCTGTTCAGTCCAGATTTGGATATAACTGCCAAATCGATCTCTCGATTTAAGGTCTTTGGCCCATAAAGGCGCATTTATTGTCCGATTTTGCCAAAATTTGGAACAGTTAGTTGTGTTAGGCCAGTCGACATTCTTCCTCAATTTGGCTCAGATCGGTCCAGATTTGGATATAGCTGCCATATAGCCCGATCTCTAGATTTAAGTTCTTGGGTCCATAAAAGGCGCAATTATTGTCGGATGTCGCCAAATGTTGGGACTATGATTTGTGTTAGGCCGTTCGACATTCCTCTTCAATTTGGCCTAGATCGTTTCAGAATTGGATATAGCTGCCATATAGACCGATCTCACGATATAATATTTTGGGCCCATAAAAGGCGCATTTATTGTCCGATTTCGCCGAAATTCGGAACAGTGAGTTGTGTTAGGCCCTTTGATAGCCCTCTTGAATTTGTCCCAGATCGGTTTAGATTTGGATATACTTGCCATATAGACCGATCTCTCGATTTAAAGTCTTGACCCCATAAAATGCACATTTATAATCCGATTTCGCTGAAATTTGAAACAGGAGCTTGTGTTAGGCTATTCGACATCCGTGTCGTATATGGTTCAGATCGGTCTAAATTTGGTTATGGCTACCAAAAAGGCCAATATTTTGTTCTACAAAATTGAACAATAACCTGTATTTATTAGACCTCTAAATATCCGTATCGAATTTGGTCCAAATGGGACCATATTTCGATAAAGCTGCTATGGGGGCATAAATTTTGCCTTTTTCACTGGATTATGACGAAAGGTGGTTTACATATATACCCTAGGTGGTGTGTATCCAAAGTTCGGCCTGGCCGAACTTAACGCCTTTATACTTGTTTTTGGATTTTTAGTCAAAAACGAAGTGCCGTCCTTTTTTGTAAATTTACTTTAAAATTTTTGTAAAAGCACTTGAAATGTAGAAAAATAAAAATTTCATATACACAGCTTGTGATATGAAATCCCTCCCTGTGCAAATTAAACGCAATGCTACTTTAATGTAAATTTCGCCCTCACCAGTAGCACATTTTACCAATCTCATAGCCATGAAGTGAATTATCCTTTCATCAACACGAGTATGTCAAGTAATTGCAATCGTCTCTTGAATCCTTTTGTCATTGCATACGGATTTGTATACGCACTCGCATTCAATTAAATTTCAATGTCAAGTCTGTGCACCATTTCTGTTTAGTATTCTGCTGGCAGAAGAATCAATGGAGTTGTGCACTTGGAGGGTGTATCATCACCTGGCAGAGGACAGGACAAACCCACAAATGGTTGGTAAAATAATGCAACTTTAATTATTCGAAGAATCTTCTTTTAAATACAAACTGGACCCTTTGCTTGGCATTTAGCCAAGCTATTGGCATTCTTTGTGAATAACCAACCATTCGTTCGTGACGCTGGGCAACTGATGTTTAATGACTCTATTCAAGCCAAACAGCACCTTGCGGTCGGCCCCGCCAGCCACAGAACAAACAAATGAATCATTCGTGGCCCCAAAGCATAGAGTCGTGGTGCTATTCCCATGAATATTCGCACCTGAATACTGATAATGGTAAAGTGATACTTTTTCTAGACCAATTGAGTAGGACATTTACACACTCACTGTAACATCATATCTCAATCGTGCTGTGTGTTGGTGTGTTTGTGTGTGTGCGAATGAGGAGAAGTGCATAAATTGAGTTTTCCTAAACGTTGGACTCAGGTTGGATGTTGACATGCTGCTGTTGCTGCTGCTGCTGTGGCGGAATATTAATGACAATGACGATTGTTGGTTTATTTATGCCTCTCCAGTCACGTACCCTGGGGTTGTGGCACGAGGAGAGAATGGATTTCCACGAATCCTTGGCATCTTTGACTGCTGTTTTGTGATTTGCATTCTGTGCAACCAGAGAATTTACAATTGTTGTACAAATGGCCTTCAGTCAATAAAGGCTTAATTGTTTGTGTTTCCTCCACCACTGTTTTCGTTTCCGTTTCCGTTTGCGCTTTTCTCCCCCTTTTGTTGTTCTGTTAGTCGTTCTCAATTAACCGGTTATTTATGCGGAAATAATGAAAGTTCTACTGCTATTGTTTCGCATCCTACGGCAACACAGACGCCGATTTCCATGGGGCAAGTCGTTTAATTTTATGGTTATTTAATGGTAGTTCATTTAGAAAATGTTTTACTTTTAGTTTTCCTGTTGCGCACAAAAAAGCGACAACGGCGAAATTGAAGATGAGGCTATGTTAGGCAATTTAATGGCGTAGTAGTTGTAAAGGAAATGCGTTTAATAATTTTACAACAAATTTCAAGTTAGGTTAGGTTAGGTTTAGGTGGCAGTCTGACATCAGACTCACTTAGAAGTTTTCGTTCATTGTGATATCTCGGGAACAGGAGAAGGAAGATGCCTTCTAGTTCCTACCTTTGTACTATCCAGCTCGATTTAAAAAACCTCTAAACTTGCTTATGTTCACACCCGCTAACTCAGACAAGTTCTCAAAGAAATGAGAACCTAATGTGGAACTCCTTCTGCCTGACAGTGAGGGACACACACACAGCAGATATATCTATAGTCTCTTCTTCCTCGACGTCCTCATAGCTTTGGTAAAAGTCGTTATTTGAAATCTTCAGTCTTTCAGCATGTTTACCGACCAGACAGTGATCTGTCAAGAGAAAAAATAATGACTGCGATGTCCGTTTTTGCCAGCGGCAGTAAAGCGGCAGACGTCTTCAAGTCTAGACCTGCCCACATAATTTTGGAATGCCCACAACCCCTCCTTTGTGACCATCTATCATCCGTTACCCTTCGGGCCCGATCCTGAAGGCTTAGCCCACACAAGAAAGGAGACAAGACGGAATGTGTCAACTACAGAGAAATAAGTCTTCTTTCTATCCCATACGAGATACTCTCGAGCGTACTGTTTGAAAGATTTAAACCGTAAGTCAATGGGATAATTGGGCCCCATCAATGCGGTAAATCCACCCTAGACCAGATATTCACACTGTGCCAAATCCTGAAAAAGACCCGAGAAGGACGAATCAACACCTACCATCTCTTTGTTGACTACAAAGTCGCTTTTGATACCCCTTAACGTTCAAAGTTATTTCAAGCCATGTCTGAGTTTGGTATCCCTGCAAAATTAATAAGACTCTGCAGGATGACCCTCTGCAGGATGACTCAAACGAGGTTTCTCCTTCAGACGAGGAGACAGTCTATCATGTGATCTCTTTAATATCCTGTTGGAGAAGATTATATGAGATGCAGATGCGAATCGATATGGCACACTAATCACAAGAGAACACATGCTACTCGTCTATGCCGACGACATCGTCATCACTGGTTCTGAGGCATGGGTACTTGTGAAAGCAGACGAGGCAGTGCTTGGAGTGTTTGAGAGAAAGATTCTTCTTCAAATATATGGATTAGTTTGCGTTAATGGACAATATAGGCGCATGGCAACGATAGCATAGTTAGACGTATCAAAATAAAACGGCTGCCTTGGTTAGGCCATGTTATCAGAGTGGATGAAGAAGTTCCAGCAAAGAAGTCTTTTGAAGGCAAACACGATGGTACACGCAAACCGGGAAGACCAAAAGCCCAATGGAAAGATCAAGTGGTGGGAGACACCTCGAAACTTGGTGTCAGAGTTTATAAAATGTGCGCAGAAAATCGAGGCGCTTGAAACGCGATTCTATGTTCGGCTAGTGGAACAAATGTTCTGTCATAGCCAATTAAAGTAAGTAGAGGCATACCCATAGATTCCAGTTCCCCTGGATTGTGTAAGGTAGATCCTAATCTCGCAAGCTCATATGTTGTTTTGTGGCCCGGCACCCAAAACAGTTTAATTTTGAACCGTTTATTCTCTTGGAATTTAATGGCTGTCTAAGAAGATACGTATGGCAATCCTCGTTATGATAATACATCTTAGCCATTCCACCACTTCTTTAAACGGAAAGGTCTCCATTTGACACAAAGGTAACCTTCTCGATATGATCGGTTCTAGATCTTTAGAGTACACCCCATAACCCACCTGGTCGTTCAGGTTGGAACTATCCGTATAGAAGTCTATTTAGTTTCTATTACCAGGGATATTGTGGTTCCAATGGGTTCTACCAGGAATAGTGGAACAGTATTTTTTATGAAAAAGCGGCTCAGGCAATGTGGAATCCGCATTGCCTGGAAAATTGAGCAATGTATCAAGGATAACACAGTGTCCGTAGCTACCATAGCACCTAAGAGAAAGCTCCCTTAGCCTCACAGCATTGGTCGCAACAACTTGCCTCGCCACAAAGTCCAGATGTATTAGGTGTAGAATTAAATTCAGTGCATCAGATGGCATCGTCCTCAATGCGGCTCTCAGGCACAAACAAGCCATTCTTTGGATTCGGCTAAGTATTGCACAGTAGGTGGACTTTTGAAGCGCCGTCCACCAGACCACAACGCCATATAGCACTGAAGGTCTGAAAACAGCAGTATATGCCTCTAACGGCATGAAAGCTAAATTTTCAGGACCAGGCCCAAAGGACAATGAAAGAATGATATATGGTCACAAAGAGGGGCTGTGAGCATTTCGAAACTATGTGGCCTACTCTACACTTGAAGAGGTCTACTGCTTTGCTGTCATTGGCTAGAACAGACGTCTCAGTCATTGTGGCCGTCAAGACAGGTCACTGCCTAATCGGAAAACATGCTGACAGACTTAAGGTTGCCAGCAACGACTTTGACAGAAGCTGTGATAACATCGGAGAAGAAGAGACTATAGAACACCTTCTGTGTGTGTATCCCGAACTGGCAGTCAGAAGAAGTTCCACTTTAGGTTCTCATTTCTTTGAGAACCTGTCTGATTTAGCGGATGTGAACATTCGCAAGTTATTGGGCTTTTTAATGCGATCTGGAGCTAGCAAGCATCTTCTTTCTTCTGTTCCTGTGGTATCACAATGGACGAAAATGTCTAAGTGGGTCTGATGGCAGACTGATGGCAGATTGCCACTTATACCTAACCTAACCTTCCGCAAGTAAGTGAGACACCTTAGACACCTTATATTGCTCCCGAATTGGGAGCAATATAAAAACAGATTAGGCCTTCCAACAGTTTCCATTAACATATCGTTCCGATTATACGAGTATCTTTTGATACAAAGGTTACAAGTAGTACCTCCTGCTTGTTACGGAATATTCCTTTTATTACAAATCGCCAGCTTGAAAAAATTCCAATATTTTCCATGAACAGGGGCAAACTTCTCACATATCAATGGGTATTGCTCGATTCAAGGTTAAACTCAATGATAAGGGTTTTCTTTTTTTATCAGAGTCAGAAAGGCGTGCCGCAGTGGGAGAAGTATTTACATGGTAAAATGCCAGCATTAGAAGGGGATAACCACAGAATACAGGCTCTGTGTCTCCCATTCCCCATACCCTTAAGTGGTGTCAATCCAGGAATATTTACTCCACGAACCATTCATCAACACACCCATGGTTCCGGGATAAGTGAAATACGTCAAGTCGTCCTGCCATCAAAAGGATTTTCAGTGCCTCAGAAGCGGCCATACAACGTCAGAGATTTATCTGCAGAAACTGAACCGTAATCAGTATTTGAAATGACCACCACTGTTGCGTTAGCCTAGTCTTCTGAGTTCCCCAAGAGTTAATCCTCATAAGACTCGTTCGATCTTGTCATGATGAGTTTTCCTAAGCATGCAGAGACAGTTGAGAAAGCAGTGGAACCACTCTCCCTTGGGACTCTGGACACTTGCTGTGTGGACGATTCCTCCTTAGATTCTTCATGCTGATGTCGCGTCACCTTTTTGAGATCCATCCTTCCCCGCTGGGGCATACTTTGAGCCCGATTCAACAGTATTACTTAACCACACAGAGATGGTCCGGTGCAGTTTCGACTCCTACCCCTCCTGTTTTTGATCGTGGTAGGGGGATATTTCCCCCAGATTTAAAGGATGTGGTTGATAGTTCCTTGGACAAGTGTTCAACTTGTCTGAGTCTCTCCTGATTCCCCCACTCCACCGTTTCTATATACCATTAGCTTCAATTTGTTGAATACGTAGCATACAACTCCAACAGCCATTTTGAGGTCTGCAGCAGGAGTTTAGTAAGAGTGCTGCATGTCTTTCATCGCCATTAGCCCTGCCCAATCTACCAATTCCAGCAAAAAACTAGGCGAATTTTCACTAGCTTTGTAAGGGAAGTTCAAGCCACTCAGCGCTGGCGGTGTGCTTTTTTAACCGATAAAATTATAAGGCAATTCCCCACTTAAATGCGCTTCCATTATGTATGCCATTCAGCGCTTAGCGAAGCACAAAATGGAGAATATGAAATCATTAACACTTCTGTGTTCGTTGTCAATCGTTACATGTTCCGTCATTCGTTAAAGATGGTGCCAAATATACAAAGACAATGCTTCCATACAGGAGTGCAAATATGTTTGCGGATAAGAAAACACCCTTTTACGCTAGAGAACCGAAAATGCGAAACAAATAACAGCGTGCTAAGTTCGGCCGGGCCGAATCTAGGGAACCTACCACCATGGATTCTGCTAAAAATACAAAGTAAATTTAGTTGAAGGGCATTATTTTGTTCTACATGCCAAACTTCTGTCAAACCAGCAAACATTAAAGTTTATAGAAAGGATGAACAAGGATGGTCGAGAGACCGGTTTATATGAGAGCTATATCAGGCTATAGACCGAACTAGGCACAGTTGTTGGAAGTCATAACGGAACACTACATGCAAAATTTCAGCCAAATCGGACAAAAATTGTGGCTTGTAAAGGCTCAAGAAGTCAAACCGGGAGATCGGTTTATATGGGAGCTATATCTAAATTTTAACCGATATGGCCCATTTGTAATTTTCAATGACCTACAGGGTGGCTGATGAATATTGCTACAATGATGAATATTGCTACATTTTTTTTTCGGTGTATGGAATACATTTTTCTTTTATTCATGTTAAATTAAATTATTAAATTAATTATTAAATTATTATTAATTAAATTAATTAATTAATTAATTAAATTAATTATTAAATTATTATTATTAAATAGAAAAAAAGTTATTACATTTTTTTTTGGTAGCGGCTTTCATCAGCCACCCTGTACATCGATGTTTAGCATCTGTGCAAAATTTTCAGTGGCTAGCTTTACGCGTTCGACCTCTCGCGATTTCGACAGACGGACGGATGGACATGGCTAGATCGATTCAGAACGTCGTGAGGATCAAGAATATGGTCTTTATGGGGTCTTAGACGAATATTTCGAGGTGTTACAAACGGCCACAGTAGCGTAGAAGTTAGCATGTCCGCCTATGACGCTGAACGCCTAGGTTCGAATCCTGGCGAGACTTTCAGAAAAAAATTGTTTTCAGCGGTGGTTTTCCCCTCCTAATGCTGGTAATATATGTGAGCTACTATGCTATATAAAACTTCGCTCCAAAGAGGTGTCCCACTGCGGCACGCCATTCGGACTCACCTATAAGAAGGAGGTCCCTTATCATTGAGCTTAATTTTGAATCGGACTGCACTCATTGATATGTGAGAAGTTTGCCTCTGCTCTTTTGTGGAATGTTCATGGGCAAAATTTGCAATTTTTACAAACGGAATGACTAGATTAGTATACCCCCATCCTATGGTGGTGGGTATAACAATTGCACTTGAATTCCAATTGTGAGTGCGTCCACTTTTATGAAAATTTTTTTGCTGGGAATATTCCAGCTTGTGGTTGAAAGGAACTATGATCCCTTAGTCTCCCAAGCATGGATTCAGTATCTGAGGGAATCCTTGCTATCCATGCCTGTGCCATTGGTCGAGAAAGAATATCTTCTTTGGTGACTAAACCAAGAGCTGCGGAAGGTCAGATCTCATCAATCTTTTTTAGGGAGCTATGATACATTTCAATTGAACGTTGATCCCCGAAAGTATCCCTCCTGGTGACCGCAGCCTAACTGCTGTGCCGTTTCCATACCTAGACGTGTAACTTTTGGGGTAGCCTGTGCAGCGAATCTCCGAGGCCAGTTGAGGGATTTAGGATCATTCGCAAGAAGCATCTCAATAAACCTGAGAGCGATAGCCTTTTATTATTAAAAGCCCTCAAAGAGCGTATTGGTTTGAAGGAGAAGGCCGATGACCTAAGCAAATTATAGGCTTGCAAAGTTAAAATAGTTTCAGCTCTGTCCTCAAGACTCGAACCGGGTGTTTTCATGAAAAGCTCCTGCAGGCCAGCCATTTGTCAACTAACGTGGCCCGGCTAAGCCTTTGCACAAGTCGAAGTCTTAGCCTGCTACAGCTTGATACCACAAAATCTTTAATCCATTTTTAACCCGTTGAATCTATAAACTATATGATGCAGGGTATAAGATGATCGTCTTTGCCCAACTTTTGGTTTTCCTTTTTCTTCATAAATGATAAGTAAACTGAAACCTTCTTCTTTCAACAACGGAGTTGGGAGGAAAAACTTTGCCACAGAAAAAGTTTCATTCGATATTGGATTTTCCAAGCAAGTTGTTAAATATATACATATATATATATATATATCTGGAGGCATGAGCACCGCAAGAGCATATCTCATCTGTGTTGTATGCCTACATACATCGTTACATATGGGCTTATTTACATAAATATTTTGTGAATGTGTAGGAGCTCTGTCTGTGCATGTGGGTTTGTGTACACAAGCTATTCTGTCATAAAGGACGTTATCATTTAACCATATGGCTGTTTAGATATGTATGTATGTGTCTTCAAAACACACTGTCTTTATAATAAAAGAGAACTCTTGCTAATAAGTCTATATAGCGGTTTAGGCGCAACACACTATTCAACATCAAAAGAACCTTAGAAGTTGGTTGTATCTTTGTTTATAGTAGGAAATTAAATATTTACTTGAGGTGTTTCCAAGTACAACATAAATTGTTTATGAATATTGTTTTTTGTATTTGTAAACACTTGCAGACATTGTACAATGAAGGTGTTGGGTTGTTCTGGCAGCCTTGAATTAGTTTTATTTACAAATGTAGGCTTACAGAAGTTTTACATAGTTTCTTTTTTTTCGGTCGAAGAAAGGACAAAAAGTGTCAAAATTGACCACTTTTGACAGTTTTAATTTAGATAAGTAAAAATGTGGTTTGTTCGGCCGGGTCGAATCGCCAAGTTCTCTGGGTGATTTCTTCCAATAGGCAATGACTAAAAGGGTATCACTAGTGGTCGTGGCGGAAATTTACATGCGAAAGAAGTAAAGTCGGGTGATTGGTTTTTTTGTGGGAGCTTTACCAGGATTTACATCGATTTGTAACATTTTTCCTTGCTTAGTAGAAGACTTAACAGTACTTAACTAAGATTGTGAATCGATTAGGGTCATACAAACTAAAAGTAATTACGACGTGTAAGTGCTCATGAAGTCAACTTGGAAGACAGGCTGTAGACCTACCTGTACTTTAACAGCGGGCATTTTGAGACAGTATTAGAAGCAAGTATTTGCAGTATTTCTTTTGACGCAGTACTGTTTTAAACACTTTTATACCCTCCACCATAGGATGGGGGGTATACTAATTTCACCGTTCTGTTTGCAACAAATTGAAATATCCCTTTAAAGTATATATATTCTTGATGGTCGTTAAAATCAAACGCGATCTATACATATCCGTCTGTTTGTTACAATCACGAACAGGCTTTAACAAGTAAAAAGGCGTTAAGTTCGGCCGGGCCGAACTTTGGATACCCACCACCTCGGTTATATATGTAAACCACGTTTCGTCAAAATCCCATTTAGACCAAATACTTCTAAGTACAAGTCATTGTTTAATTGCGCCTTTTATGAGGCCAAGACTTTATATCGAGATATCGGTTTATATGACAGCTATATCCAAATCTGGACCGATTTGGGCAAGTTTCAGAAAAATGTCGAAAACCCTAACACAACTCACTGTCCCAAATTTCGGCGAAATCGGAAAATAAATGTGGCTTTTATGGGCCTAAGACCTTAACTCGGCGGATGGGTATGTATGGCAGCTATATCCAAATCTGGACGATCTAGACCAAATTGAAGGAGGACTTCGAAGAACCTAACAAATCTCACTGTCCCAAATTTGGGTGACATCGGACAATAAATGCGCCTTTTATGAATCTGTGCAAAATTTCAGCTCAACATCTCTTTTTTTAAAGACTGTAGCGTGATTTCAACAGACAGACGGAAGGACATGTCTAGATCATCTTAGATTTTTACGCTGATCAAGAATACATGTACTTTATAGAGTCGGAAATGGATATTTCGATGTGTTGCAAACGGAATGACAAAATGAATATACCCCCCTCCTTCGGTGGTGGGTATAAAAAGACAGGAGGAGTGGAGAAACCCGAGCGAGAAGTGAAGAACCGCCCGTCCCTAGGCATACACGGACCTTTTTATGCCGGAGCCTGTGTCAGCCTCCCGTCGGAACCATCCTGTTCCCTCAACAAACCTCAGGAGAGATACCAGAGGTACGTTCGCAAGTGCACCCAGATCACAGAAGAAACGTCTCCCCAGAAAGGTGAGCCTACGCCTCTGTAGACCCGGACAACAACACAGCAAGTGCTCAATAGTCTCCTCCTCATCCTCATGGAGGTAACTCCTACAGAAGTCATTGTGCGGTATTCCCATGCGTGCCGCCATGTGGCCTATGACACAGTGTTCGGTTATGACCCCTATCAAAGTACTCATCAAACTCTTATCGAACGCCAGCAACTCCCTCGTCCTTATCCGGTCGATGACCGGCCATAGCGTCTTCGCAGTCTGGCAACTATCTACCGTGTTCCACCTCGTCACCGACGCCGCCCTGGCCATCCCCTCTACTGTGTTCAGTAGCTGGATAAATGGCACGTAGGCAAGACCGATGACTGGTCCGCCCGGCACAGACGAACCTCTCCTGGCGCACTCGTCCGTTCCCTCATTACTGGGAGTCCCTTCATGCCCAGGAACCCAGTCAGCGTCACATTGTGGGCCCGGAGCCTATACAGGGATTCCAAACAGTCCGCCACGCATCTCGACCTCACCATCCCCGATCCCAAGCCCTTGAGCGCCGCCATACTATCCACTTAAATTCTGACTTTTGAGGGCGGTAAGTCCCTTGCCAGAATTTATCTTGCGGCTACTGCAATGGCACAGACCTTTGCCTGAAAGACCGTACGCTCGTCCGGCGGTCTCAGAAACATACTGATATTGAGTGCATCACCCAAGCCAATCCCTGACTCTATCTTGGAGCCAACTGAGTATATCGAGGTCTCATCCTCCTCAAGTACGCCATCCGCTCTCCATTCGTCCCTCTCAGGAAAACGAATTGCGAATGCCCTTGTGATCAGGAAACTGGAAGTGTCACATTTAGGAGCGTACCGAGAAAGCTCACAAATGTTGGTCACTATGAAGATCAGAGGATAGTCCAATGGATTTTCAGGAGCGTAATTAGACCAAAACTTACTGACGTCTCAGTGGTTTGGTGGACGGCAATGGAGAAAAGTGAAACGTAAGGATAATACAATGTTCTCTGAACCTGTTGTCTTGGCATAGGCGGGGAGATGAGGACTACGCCCACTAGAGCACTGGAGAGTACTCTCGATATTCGACCCATAGACATACAGATTAAGTGTGAGGTTGCCACTACGGCTATGCAACTTAAGGTGACGGGAGAACGGATGGGTGATAGGATCAGGTCATTCCATCGAGGTATGTTCGAAGAGACAAACCTGGATGAAATGGAAGAGGTTTCGTATCATGCTATACGGATGGATCAAAGCTAGAGGACAGAGTCGGCCTGGGGCTCTACATTTAGGATGCATGGATTGAGATCTGTTTACGACTGCCCGATTATAATACTATCCTGCAGGCAAAGATCCGGGCGATCACGGAATGGGTGAGGTTGTCTAGTGTTGTTGCGAAAACATTAACATTCCAAGCATCGTAAAACGCGCTTTTGTATTACGCAAAGTTAATCTATTGATAAAGAATTTTTGTTGAATTTAATCTGCATTGAGTTGGCGGTGGAAAAACTCCATGTTCATGTGGTATTTTTTTTTTTTTTTGCATTTTGAAATGTGTTATCCGTTAAGTCCAGTAAGAATCAACAACTTTCGCATATGCATATTCATTACAAATTCTATATATTTCGTGGTTTGACAATCGATGTACATGTGTATCAAACCATGAAAACATTGAAATTTATTTCCAAATATGCACAAAGGACTCTTTTGGGGATTTTTTTATTCAAAATACTTTTGACAGCTAAGCTGTCATACAAACATACAAATTAATGTTCAGACTAACATACACCTGTGGGGCTATGTGGCTGTCATTTTCGCACATGTTGGCCTACCATGTGCGTCACTACATGGATAACTTGATACTCGCCTTAAAACGTATTGTATTGGTTTGCCCAAAAAGTAATTGTCGGTAATATAGTAGTAATATAGTCGGCGTTGACAAATTTTTTCAACGGCTTGTGACTCTGTAATTGCATTCTTTCTTCTGTCAGTTATCAGCTGTTACTTTTAGCTTGCTTTAAAAAAAAAATTCGTGAAATTTTGTTTACATTTGTTTGTTTGGCGTTAATTTTAATATGGGTACCACATGTATTGAAAGAAATTCATTTAACAAACCGAATCAACGCTTGTGATATGCACCTTAAACGCAATGAATTCGATCCGTTTTTAAAACGAATCATAACTGGAGATGAAAAATGGATTGTTTACAACAACGTTAGTCGAAAACGATCATGGTCCAAGCATGGTGAACCAGCTCAAACCACTTCAAAGGCTGATATCCACCAAAAGAAGGTTATGCTGTCTGTTTGGTGGGATTGGAAGGGTGTGGTATATTTTGAGCTGCTTCCAAGGAACCAAACGATTAATTCGGATGTTTACTGTCAACAATTGGACAAATTGAATGCCGCCATCAAGGAGAAGCGACCAGAATTTATCAATCGTAAAGGTGTCATATTCCACCAGGACAACGCTAGACCGCACACATCTTTGGTCACTCGCCAAAAACTGAGTGAGCTTGGCTGGGAACTTTTGATGCATCCACCATATAGCCCTGACATTGCACCATCAGACTACCATTTATTTCGATCTTTGCAGAACTCCTTAAATGGTAAAACTTTCGGCAATGATGAGGCTATAAAATCGCACTTGGTTCAGTTTTTTGCAGATAAAGACCAGAAGTTCAATGAGCGTGGAATACTAAATTTGCCAGGAAGATGGCAAAAGGTTATCGAACAAAATGGCAATTATATATTTGATTAAAGTTCATTTTAAGTTTTATTAAAAATGCATTTACTTTCTTTTAAAAAATCCGCAATTACTTTTTAGGCAACCCAATACATTACACTCAACCAAATTTGTTATTAAAAATAGCAAACAAGCTAGCTTAAACAATGGTTTTTGTCTGCTGAAATAGGAAAGCAGTCATGACTGCTGAAAATAGAAAAATATATACCACATATAGAGGTTTTTATACCCACCACCATAGGATTGCGTTATACTTATCGTAAAAATTTACCTGAGACCCAACAAAAAATATATAGGTGGCGCCATAGAAACTGGTTTATTTTAAAAAACTCCCGAGCGGTGAGATGGGAAAGTCCCCAAGTTTGTTTCTCTCTCCAGTCAGTTGCCATCGTGCTCTGTGTTAGGGAGCATTTGTTAATATGCAATGTGCCTTCCTTGTGGGTTACCTCATTTCGAGAGTGTGAAAGTGTCGCTTACCCCAGAAATGGATTTCAACGGACCATCAGCACTCCGGAAAATATTGACGGAGTGAGGCAGTTAGTTGTGCGTTCTCCACTGTTCGACGAATTCTCCATCAAGACCTTAAATTACATCCCTTTTAATTGAGTGTTGTGCAGGAATTAGCTGAACGCGATTTTATTGCGCGTAAAAATGCATGTGAAATTCTGCTTGAGAAGCTGCCTGACCATCCAACGGACCATCAGCACTCCGGAAAATATTGACGGAGTGAGGCAGTTAGTTGTGCGTTCTCCACTGTTCGACGAATTCTCCATCAAGACCTTAAATTACATCCCTTTTAATTGAGTGTTGTGCAGGAATTAGCTGAACGCGATTTTATTGCGCGTAAAAATGCATGTGAAATTCTGCTTGAGAAGCTGCCTGAAGACGCGGTGTTTTTTTTATGACGAGGCTCACTTTCATATTACTGGCTGAGTCAACAAGCAAAATATGCGTTATGGGGGTGATGTTAATTCTTAAAAACACCTCCAGAACCACGTTATCAACGCCTTTGACATCATATCGATTTATATGCCTCAAAGAGTGGACACGAATTACATAATTCGACGTAATCAGTGTATGCGAGCGTAATCAATGTATGTTTGAACCTGTTCCTTAGTGGAATGTTCATGGGCAAAATTTGCAATTTTCATTTTGCCATATAAACCGATCTTGGGTCTTCACCTCTTGAGCCACTAGAAGGCGCAATTCTTATCCGAATTGGCAAAAATTTTGCATGAATATTGCCTGATATAGCTGCCATATAAACTGATCTTGTATCTTGACTTCTTGAGCCACTAGAGGCTAGATTTGCCTGAAATTTTTCATGAAGTATTTTGTTATGACTTCCAACAATTGCGATAAATATAATTCAAATTAGTACATAAACTGATATGGCTGCCATATAAACCGATTAGGGAACTTGACTTCTTAAGCATCTAGAGGGCGCAATTCTTATCCGATTTTGCTGAAATGTTTGTACAACTGCTTCTCCCATGATCTTCAACATACTAGTTCAATATGGTCTTGATCGATCTTTGGCTTGATACAGCTCCCATATAAACCGATCTCCCGATTATGCTTCTCGAGCCCCTACAAGGCGCAATTCTTATCCGAATTGAATGAAATATTACCCAATTACTTCCTTTTACTATGGTCTTCAAGATTCAATTCACTTATGGTCCGAATCGGAATATCGATCTAGCCATGTCCGTCCGTCGCTAACTTTCGAAGGAAAAAAGCTAGCAGCTTGAAATTTTCCACAAATACTTCTAATAGGTGTAGGTCAGTTGGGATTGTAAATGGGCCAAATCGGTCCATGTTTTGATATAGCTGCCATATAAACCGGTCTTGGGTCTTGACTTCTTGAGTCAATAAAGGGCGCAATTTTAGTCCGATTTGACTGAAATTTTGCACGTGGTGTTTTGGTATCACTTCCAACAATTATGCTTAGTATGGTTCAAATCGGTTCATAACCTGACATAGCTGTCATATAAACCGATCTGGGGTCTTGACTTATTGAGCCAATAGAGCACGCAATTTTAGTCCGATTTGACTGAAATTTTGCACGTGGTGTTTTGGTATCACCTCCAACAATTATGCTTAGTATAGTTCAAATCGGTTCATAACCTGACATAGCTGTCATATAAACCGATCTGGTGTCTTGACTTCTAGAAGGCGCAATTCTTATTCGATTTGTCTGACATTTTGCACGACATGTTTTGTTATGATTTTCAACAACTGTGCCAAGTATGGGTGAAATCGGTGAATAACCTGATATAGCTGCCATATAAACCGATTTTGAATCTTGACTTCTTGAGCCACTAGAGGACGCAATTCTTATCCGATTTCGCTGACATTTTGCACGACATCTTTTGCTATGACTTCCGACAACTGTGCCAAGTATGGGTGAAATCGGTGCATAACCTGATATAGATGTCATATAATCCAATCTGGGATTTTGACTTATTAAGCATATAGTGGGTACAAATTCTATCCGATTTCGCTGAAATTTTGCATGACGTGTTTCATTATGACTTTCAACAACTGTGCAATTTATGGTTGAAATCGGTTCATAACCTGATATAGCTGCCATATGCACCGATCTGGGATCTTGACTTCTTGAGCCTATATAGGGCACAATTATTATCTGATTTGGGTAAAATTTGTACAACATGAACCTCAACATACGTGTCAAATATGGTCTGAATTGGTCTATAGCATAATACAGGTCCCCTATAAAACGATCTCCCTATTTTACTTTTTGAGCCCCTAAAGAGCGCAATTCTTATTCGATTTGGCTGAAATTTTACACAATGACTTCTACTATGATCTCCAATATTCATTTCATTATGGTCCAAATCTGACCATAACTTGATATAGGTGCGATAGCATAGCAATTACTTGCTTTTATCCCTTCCTTTACTTTGTTGAAAAGAGATACCTAAAAAAAGACACCGGGAAAAGAACTCGACAAATGCGATCCATGGTGGAGGGTATATAAGATTCGGCCCGGCCGAACTTAGCACGCTTTTACTTGTTAGAGACTGTAGATTTCAACAGACAAATAAAAGTGCATGGCTAGGTCGTCCTAAATTTTTACGATGATCAAGAATATATAGACCTTAAAGGGTCGGAAATTGTTATCTCGATGTGTTGCAAACGAAATGACAAAATGAATATACCCCCATCCTTCGGTGATGGGTATAAAAGGTTAATTTGCGTATTTTTAGTAGAATTCATGGCGGAGGATTTTCAAAATTCGGTCCGGTCGATCTTAACACGTCTTTACTCGTTCTTAATATCCTACTTAATTTTTCTCGCCAAGGTATCAGTCTTAAACTGAACTCCATATGAACTCACCTTTATGGTAGGCTACCTACTCAACCTAATTCCAAGCAAACGCTGCAGATATATGACTTCTAAAGGGTCATAACTCTCAAATGCCATTTATCTAAAACTTCTTTAATTAGTTTCAAATCAGGTGATAGATGGCAGTTTTTTATTTCTAATTTATTATTTCTTTTTCGTTTTTCATTTTATTTGGTCTAATGCCCATTTAAAAAAATGATGTTCCTTAATCCACACATTTTTTAAGTTGAAACAAAGCCAAAGCCCCCTCCTTCATTCACTTTCCATATCGCTCGTCCTATGCCATCTATCCCATACCTCCTCCAGTGTATCCAACCACATCCTTTTTGTAATTTAAAATATATTCCATTTCATTCTTGAATCCCCAAATAGCTCTGAAGTCCATTTAAGCTAAATATATTTTCCTTGCTTAAAAACACGCACTGAATTAAACTTAGATTTTAATATCCCATATGTGTGTGAATTTTTAATAAATTCATGGCACTTTAAGTGTGGGTAACACACGCTCTGGCTATGGTTTAAATAATTCATGTCAAAGCCAAAAATCAACACCATTCCTCCCTTGGCATTTCCATATATTCCCGCATGCATACAATTTTCCATGGCTTTTGCCTCGAGCACCCTTCAGTGGCATGGACAGTAACAATGGTGGCATCACTGACATCCTTTTCGGCAGCACAAATCCTAGAGAAGCTAGGAAAAAACAAAATTGTGTCGAGTGAAATTTAACGCATGATTAAGACTGGCGCACATTTGTTGTTGTTTTTTTTTCTGTTGTTGTTGGGGACATACGAGTAGTTTTAGCTGACATTCAAATTAATTTATATTTTGGCTCCTTTGGGGCGTTGTGGTTGACAAAGAGGGATGAATGGACGGTTGACATTGCAACGATGTGTGGACGGATAGATGAATGGCTGACTGGACGACAATGAATGGCGGTTAATGGCCAAGCAGCATGTTTGACAGTTATTGTTGTGTATAGTAAATAACGATTCTGGCAACAGCGCGAATAGAATGGCACAGACTAACAAAATGAATTTTAGTGAGCATTGTAGTTTTGTTTCTTTTTATTTTCGGAGAAAATGGAAATGCAATTAATACCAACATGAATTTAGAAAATCCTACAATTATAGAAAACAAGTAAAAGCGTGCTAAGTTCGGCCGAGCCGAATCTTATATACCCTCCACCATGGATCGCATTTGTCGAGTTCTTTTCCCGGCATCTCTTCTTAGGCAAAACAGGATATAAGAAAAGATTTGCTCTGCTATTAGAGCGATATCAAGATAGGGTTCGGCTTGGACCACAATTAAATTATATATTAGAGACCTGTCAATTCGAATAAGAATTGCGCCCTTTGGAGGCTCAAGAAGTTAAATAGAGAGATCGATTTATATGGGAGCTGTATCAGACTATATACCGAAACAGACCATAATAAACACGTATGTTGATAGTCATGAGAGGATGCGTCGTACAAAATGTCAGGCAAATCGGATAATAATTGCGACCTCTAGAGGCTCAAGAAGTCAAGACCCAAGATCGGTTTATAAGGCAGCTATATCAGGTTATGAACTGATTTGAACCATACTTGGCACAGTTGTTGGATATCATAACAAAACACGTCGTGCACAATGTTATCCCAATCGGATAAGAACTGCGCACTCTAGAAGCTGAAGATCTCTAGACCCAAAATCGGTTTATATGGCAGCTATATCAGGTTATGGACCGATTTGAACCATACTTAGCACAGTTGTTGGATATCATAACAAAACATGTCGTGCAAAATTTCAATCCAATCGGATAAGAATTGCGAACTCTAGAGGCTCAAGAAGTCAAGACCCAAGATCGGTTTATATGACAGCTATATCAAAACATGGATCGATATGACCCATTTACAATACTAACCGACCTACACTTATAGGAAGTATTTGTGCAAAATTTCAAGCGGCTAACTTTACTCCTTCGGAAGTTAGCGTGCTTTTGACAGACAGACGGACGGACAGACGGATGGACATGGCTAGATCGACATAAAATATCATGACAATTCAGAATATATATACTTTATGGGGTCTCAGACGAATATTTCGAGTAGTTACAAACAGAATGACGAAATTAGTATACCCCCCATCCTATGGTGGAGGGTATAAAAAGACTGCTGATGATAGCAAACACTGTTCGCAGTTTTGCTGTTATAGCAAAATGTTTGCAATTTTTATATAGCGGGTTGCCGGCTGAAAAATTCTGTTGTTTGGTAAAAACCTTTGCTGCTCTTTTTATATAAAGATTAGCTGGCCCAGTGTGCTTCGCTACACCCTTTTGGCATGGTCCAAATTTGAAAATTATTTACATTCGTATTTAACTCTCAATTAACTTTCATTGCAACCCCATATTGTCCCGTTTGGTATACATGTCCATTTGGGGAATAATTTTGGTGTGGGGCGAATTCCCGGGAAATGACTCAAATTTTTATAGAATTTTAGTATTCTGCCTTCAAATACCTTTCATTTGAGTGCCATCTGGTCCTATTGTATTTGTACACCAGTAGGTGCATCATTTTGGGGGTGGGGCGACTCGACAGCCACTTGACCTGGAAAAAGATCCCAAAAGTTTTACAAGTTTCGTATTCTAATCTCAAATTTTATACCAATTTTGTGTTTTTGGGTAACCATAAGGTGGCATATACAATTTCACTTAAATCGATAGACCCATCTCCGAGATCTGGCGTTTTTGAAAACTGTATTTAGAGGGAGGATCCGCCCCCTCGCGGATATCACAAGCTGAAGTACACTTTTTTCACCGTGAACAAATAAACAAAGCGCAACACTTTCATTTTTATACCCTCTACCGGATATTGTGCGGATATTAATCCATCCCATGTCACTATGGACAAACACCTAAGCCAGTTATAGGTTTGTTGTGCGCTCTAAATACTAAAAAGTTACGTTGATAAAGAAAATCTAAGTTAGAAATTATGTGCTATTTAAAAAATGTTTAATTGTTTTCTATACCACGCCCCTAAGTTGGTTCATGTCTCGTATTGTGTCTTCACCTAAGTACCGGTGTCTGTTGGTCGATAAAGTTGGGCTATGATATAGGCAACGTTTCATCAATTTCCCCACATGTCCTACACAAGCTATCACTTGCCTCACCGATTTTGCAAAAATGAGTTGTTAGTACCATGTGTCCTGCTATGATACCGAAAGCTATACAGACCTCTTTCTTACTTCCTTTCAGTAATAGCCGGGCTATGACATAGACAACGTCTCATCACCTTCCCCACATGTCCTACACATGCTGCCACTTGCCGCACCAATTTTGTATAAACGAGCTGTTAGTCCTATGTGTCCTGTTATGATACCGAGAGCTATACTGACCTCTTTCTTACTTCCTGTCAGTAATAGCCTAGTCTTCTCACGATCCGGATCTCCCCATAGGATTTTCGCAGTTCTACCGACCGTTTCGCTATTCCACAGTGTTACATGCGCGTTCGAAGTCCACGCCCTTAACTCGGACTGCATTGTCCCGAAAGGTTTCGGGTTAACCAAGATTATTGAAGGCAGTCCTCTGGCCTTCACTGCCATATCGTTTGCCATTTCATTCCACCTTACTTCGCTAGGGCCCAGCATCCTAACAATGGATGCTGGGCCCTAGCGGATTCCATATTAACCTAATGTTGCACTTTTAGTCCATCGCAGTCCACCAAACAACTGAGGCGAAAGTAAGTATTGGTCTAATCCCGCTCCGGTAGAGCCAGTGGACTTTACTCGGATTCAGGCCCCATTTCGAGCCTATGGCCCGTCTACAAAGTGCCTACCATCTGTGAATGTGATACATCCAATTAAGTTTCCTGTCCAAGATTAATATCGATATCGAAATCGTTTTATTGATTAAACGTGCGTCAAAGTTAACCACTTGCATCTTTCTCGGGTCTTAGTTTTCAGTCTTTTCTGGGTTTGCATGGAGACCCCTAGTTTTAGACCTGTCGTATGCCATCCTCAAGACCCTTTCGGCCCTTCTGCATAGCTGATTGGGATCCTTACCTCTTAGAAGTATTATAAAATCGTTTGCTTAGCAGACGGGTTCAAGTCCGACCTCAGTCATCATCCGTATTAGGTTATTAGTGATGGTCAACAATGGGAGTAGCGATAAAAAGCCAGCTTTGTCGTGCCTTGTGCCACTTTCCCCCTTATATTTATGTCATGGTACACCCATGTTCTATATTAGACTACATCAGAACTTCGTTTTTCTGGATACGAATAGATAGTCATTTTCATAACATTTTTGTTGCACCGCACTCGTATAGTACTAAAAAAAGTAAAAACGTGTTAAATTCGGCCGAGTCAAACTTTGGATACCCATCACCAAGGATATAATAATCATCCTATTTTACCATAACAGCATTACTATAACCATAGTTATAACTAAATTGGAGTTGGTCTTGACAACTTTTTCAAATTTCAACTCACAATTTCAAATTTCAACTAATAAATAAGGCTTTTATGGACTTCAGACCCTTAGTCGGCATATCGTCCGACCTTTACAATATCTGGGTCAGATGGCGGGAGGCTTAAAACATCTCACTGATTCACATTTCAGTGAAATCGGGTGATAATTAAAGCTTCTATGGATGTCAGACCCTTAATCGGCATGTAGGTCTATATATAGCTATATCTATATATAGTCCGATCTGAAGTATATCCAGGTCGGGACTTAAAGCAACTCAATGTTTCAAATTTCAGCTAAATCGGGTAATAAATAAAGCTTTTATGGGATTTAGCCCCTTTATCGAGAGATCGGTCTATATGGCAGCTATATCTAAATATAGTTCGATCTGAACATTATTTAGGACGGATGTCGGGAGGCTTTAAACCACCCACTGTTTCAAATTTCAGCGAAATCGGATAAAATATAAAGCTTTTATGGGCTTCAGACCCTTTATAGGCAGATCGGTGTATCAAAAAGCGTGCATCAAAAAGACGTATTTGTGCCAAATTTGAGCTCAATATCTCAATCTTTGAAGACTGTAGAGTGATTAAAACAGACGGACGGACAGACGAACAGACGCACGGACATAGTTAAATCGTCTTTGAATTTTACGACGATCCGAAATATATATACTTTATAGGGTTGGAAAATTTGTATTTTGATGTGTTGCAAACGGAATGACAAAATGAATATACCCCCTACCATGGTGGTGGGTTAAAAAAAATATATTTAAAAGGTTTTTTTTATGTCGGCTACGCTCCGGGCTCTAAAAATGTCGGTCCCGCTCCGCTGCCGCTCCTGCAAAATTAGGCCTGCTCCGCTCTGAATATCTTGATAGCACCCATAAAAATGTCGGTCCCGCTCCGCTGCCGCTCCTGCAAAATTAGGCCTGCTCCGCTCTGAATATCTTGATAGCACCCATAAAACCGATCTTTAGATGTGAGATGTTGAGCCCCTGAAAGCCGCAAGAGTTATCCGATTTTGCTTAAATTTTCGGTCTATAACCTGATATAGCTGCCAACTCCCGATTACCCTTCTACGGCCCATGGAGGCATCAAATTTTGTGCCAAAATTTTTACATAAAGTATGTGCCTTTCAATCGTGACTGTGGTTTTCCGAGAATCGGCCCGGCCGAACTAAGCACGTTTGTATTTGTTATACGCACCACCGAGAGATGGGGTATATTCATTTTGTCATTCCGTTTGCAACACATCGAAATATCCATTTCCGACCCTAAAAGGTATATATATTCTTGATCAGCGTAAAAATCTAAGATGATCTAGCCATGTCCGTCCGTCTGTCTGTTGAAATCACGCTATAGTCTTTAAAAATAGAGATATTGTGCTGAAATTACTCCTCGAAATATTCGTCTGAGACCCCATAAAGTATATATTCTTGATCGTCGTGACATTTTATGTCGGACAGGCCATGTCCGTCCGTCCGTCTGTCTGTCGAAAGCACGCTAACTTTCGAAGGAGTAAAGCTAGCCGCTTGAAATTTTGCACAAATACTTCTTATTAGTGTAGGTCGGTTGGAATTGTAAATAGGTCATATCGGTCCATGTTTTGATATAGCTGCCATATAAACCGATCTTGGGTCTTGACTTCTTGAGCTTCTAGAGGACGCAATTCTAATCTGATTGGAAGGAAATTTTACACAACGTGTTTTGTTATGATTTCCAACAACTGTGCTAAGTATGGTTCAAATCGGTCCATAACCTGATATAGCTGCCATATAAACCGATTTGGGATCTTGACTTCTTGAGCCTCTAGAGGGCGCAATTCTCATCCGATTTGACTGAAAGTTTGCACGTAGTGTTTTGGTGTCACTTCCAACATTTGTGTTAAGTATGATTTAAATCGGTTCGTAATCTGGTATAGCTGTCATATAAACCGACCTTGGATCTTGACTTCTTGAGCCTCTAGAGCGCGCAATTCTCATCCGATTTGGCTGAAATTTAGCATGAGGTGTTTTGTTATGACTTCCAACATATGTGCTAAGTATGGCGTAAATCGGTGTAGAACCTGATATAGCTGCAATATAAACCGATTTGGGATCTTGACTTCTTGAGTATCTAGAGGTCGCAATTATTATCCGATTTGCCTGAAATTTTGTACGACGTACAACATACGTGTTTATTATGGTCTGAATCGGTCTATTATCTGATACAGCTCCCATATAAATCAATCTCTCTTTTTTACTTTTTGAGCTCCTAAAGGGCGCAATTCTTATTCGAATTGGCTGACATTTTACACTGGTCTCCAACATATAATTCAAAATATAAACCGGACCATATCTTGATTTCGCTCTAATAGCAGAGCAAATTTTTTCATTCATACTTTTTTGCATCATGCGATCCATGGTGGAGGGTATATAAGATTCGGCCGGGCCTTTTACTTGTTTTGTCCATAAGAAGGTTAAGTTCGAAGATGGGCTATATCGGACTACATCTTGATATAGCCCCCATATAGACCGATCGGCCAATTAAGGGTCTTAGGCCCATAAGAGCCCAATTTATTATCTGATTTTGTTGAAATTTAAGAAAATGAGTTGTGCTAAGCCCTTCGACGTCCTTCGGCAATTTGGCTCAGATTGGTCCAGATTTGGTTATAGCTGCCATATAGGCCGATCGTCCAAATTTACGGTCTTAGGCCTATAAAGACCACATTTATTATCCGATTTTACTGAAATTTGAGAATGTGATTTGTGTTAGGCCCTTCGACATTTTTCTGCAGTTTGGACCAGATCGGTCTAGATTTGGATATAGCTGCCATATAGACCGATCTCTCGATTCAAGATCTTGGACCCATAAAAGGCGCATTTAATGTCGCCGAAACTTGGGACAGTGAGTTGTGTTAGGCCAGTGGACATCCTTCTGCAATTTAGCCCAGATCGGTCCAAATTTGGATAAAGCATATATACCCATCTGCCGATTTAGGGTCTTAGGCCCATAAAAGGCACATTTATTATCCGATTTTGCTAAAATTTGGGACAGTGAGTTGTGTTAGGCTCTTCGAAATCCTCCTTCAATTTGGCTCATATCGGTCCAGATTTGGATAAAGCTGCCATATATACCCATCTGCCGATTTAGGGTCTTAGGCCCATAAAAGCCACATTTATTATCCGATTTTGCTGAAATTTGGGACAGTGAGTTGTGTTAGGCCAGTGAATATCCTTCTATAATTTGGCACATATTGCTCCAGATTTGGATATAGCTGCCATATATAACCATCTACCGATTTAGGTTCTTAGGCCCATAAAAGCCACATTTATTATCTGATTTTGCTAAAATTTGGAGCAGTGAGTTGTGTTAGACCCTTTGTTATCCTTCTTCAATTTGGCCCGGATTGGTCTAGATTTGGATATAGCTGCCATATAGATCGATCCGCTGATTTAGTGTCTTAGGCCCATAAAAGCCACATTTATTATCCGATTTGCTAAAATTTGGGACAGTAAGTTATGTTAAGCCCTTCGACATATATCTGCAGATCGGTCTAGATTTGGATATAGCTGCCATATAGACCGAATTCTGGATTTAAGGTTTTGGGTCCATAAAAGGCGCATTTATGATCCGATGTCGCCGAAATTTGGGACAGTGAGTAAAGTTAAGCCCCTCGACATCCTACTTCAATTTGGATCAGATCGGTCCAGATTTGGATATAGTTGCCATATAGACCGATCTCTCGATTTAAGGTTTTAGGGCCGTAAAAGCCGCATTTATTGTCAGATTTCGCCGAAATTTCGGGCAGTGAATTAAGTTAATCTCCTTGACATACTTCTGCAATTTAGCCCAGATCGGTCCAGATTTGGATATAACTGCCATATATACCCATCTGCCGATTTGGGGACTTAGGCCCATAAAAGCCACATTTATTATCCGATTTTGCTAAAATTTGAGACAGTGATTTGTGTTAGACTCTTCGATATATTTCTTCAGTTTGGACCAGATCGGTCTAGAGTTGGATATAGCTGCCATATAGACCGATCCGCCGATTTAAGGGCTTGCGCCCATTCAAGGCGCATTTGTTTTCCGATTTTGCAAAAATTTGGGACAGTGAGATTGTTAGGCCAGTGGATATCCTTCTATAATTTGGGCCAGATCGGTCCATGTTTGGATATAGCTGCCATATAGACCGATCTCCACATTTAAGATATTGCGGCCATAAAAGGCTCATTTATTGTCCGATTTTGTCAAAATTTAAGAAAGTGAGTTGTGTTAGGCCCTTGGACATATTTCTGCAATTTGGACCAGATCGGTCTAGATTTTGATATAGCTGCCATATATACCCATTCGATCGGTCTTGATTTGGATATATCTGTCATATAGATCAATCTCTAGATTTAAGGTATTGCGCCCATAATAAGCTCATTTATTGTCCGATTTTGCCAAAATTTAGTGCAGTGAATTGGATATGGCTGCCATATAGACCGATCTCTCGATTTAAGGTTTTGGGGACATAAAAGTCGCATTTATTGTCAGATTTCGCCGAATTTTGGGACATTGAGTTGTTTTAGGCTCTTCGACACTTTTCTGAAACTTGGCCTAAATCGGTCGAGATTCGGATATAGCTGCCATATAGACCGATTGGATCACCGGATTTTGACGAAATGTCGTTTACATATATACCCGAGGTGGTGGGTATCCAAAGTTCGACGCGGCCTAACTTAATGCCTTTTTATTTGTTTTATTATAGCGAAAAAGGTTTATTGGGCTATCTTTCACAAGTCAAATAAATTTGTAAACTTTTGCACACAAGCTTAGCCATCCAAAAACATTCAGCTACTATGAAATCCGCTTGTTGATTTGTGAATTCCGGCTTTTATGTGCTTTTGTATTTTCTCCGTTTGTGGGTGTGAAAATAAACATCTCTCTCACTCAGTTAAGACTTGGTGTTTTGATTTGTTGGCGGTTTTTGTTTTTTTTTTTGTTTATAAGGCGCTAGGAAAAATAAACTTTTAAGTTTGTGTTTTTGTTTTTTTTTCGAAAAAAGGGAAAAGTTTTACAGCTTGTTTGCACTTAAATGCTAAGGAAGCGTAGAGAAAGAATAACAAAACTTGGTCCTTTCATTGAGAAGTCCATGAAGCTTAACGCTCAACGGTTTATTTGTACAATTGCCTCATTTCAAGATTTCCTATTCAGCAAAGGCCGTAGAAAATAAAAAACAATACAAACATTACATTTGAAACTGATTTTCGTTACAGCAGGAGACAGAGGTCGTGAAGGAATTGAATAGAAAAAAATATTTGTATTCCATTATTTTTCGAAATTTTAGACTTGGTGTTAAAGTTGGTATTTTAAGGAGAATAGAAAAGAAACAAACGTTGAAATGGTGAATCAACAACCAGTAAAGCTATTAAATTCGTAAAAGTCATTTGCACTTACAGATGATGTTCGGCATTTATAATTAAAACATTCTCTGTATATGCTAACTTTAAATATTTTAATAGAATTGACATAATTTTGGCTATGGCCAAAACTGAAAATCATGAAACACTTCAGAAAAAATTGCCAAACAATTTAAATTTAATAAAATATTTATTAATACTTGAACCTGAAGTTTTCGGAAGGTGTTTACTCTACGACTGAGCATTTTTTTTAAATGTCAATAAGATTTTTATTTTCCATTTAAGCATGAATTTATGACAATATATTGTTGAAGTCGTAACTCAAACATAGGCGCCGCATGTTGTGCTCACACATTGTGTTGTTCAGTATTTATGGAGATTGTTCGAATTTCACGTTCATTTATGTTTATTGGTTTAAGAAAAAGTCTATATGTAGGTTCACTCATATTCAAATGGTAACGCATGTGAGGAAGTGTATCTCTGTCCATGCAATCAATCATTCAAGGACACATCATGTCTTTTCCAACAATATTTGTTGAAGCATATTCGCCATCAATAAAACATAGCCCATGTCAGTGTTCTACAAATGTGACCTACATTTGATTATATATTTTTGTTAAAATAAATCAATTGTAAAGTATTTAAAAATCCCATCAAAATGTCATATATCGAGTAGCAGAAAGGAAGTTAAAGCGCATTAAGTTCAGCCGGGTCGAGTCTTATATACCGTTCACCAATTCTTTGAATGGCCGTTTCATATACACAGGAGCTCTCTCAATATATGGACTAATTTAACCGAATTTCTCATGTTTGTTAGTTTAGGCTGTAACGCCGGAAACTACAGCGTTACTACAGAAAGAGGCGGACTATCTGGCGCCTCGTCTGGCCAAAATTTTCACAGCGTGCCTAGGACTTGCATATACTCCGAAAGCCTGGCAGGAGGCAATGGTGGTGGTTATACCTAAGCCCGGCAAGGCAAGTTATGCGACATCAAAGGCCTACACACCCATAAGCCTAACGTCCTTTCTACTCAAAACCATGGAACGTATTGTGAACACCATGATAAAGAGTAGGACATCCAGCGAACTGTCCAAATACAAACAGCATGCCTATGTTAAGGGAAGGTCGGTGGAGACTGCCCTGCACCAGGTTGTGCATAGAATAGACGAATCGTTCGAGCGGTATGCATTGACATCGAGGGGCTTTTAACAATGTGCGGAGCGACACACTGATCCAATCCTTAGACCAGTACCGGGTGGACCCGGTCCTTAGAGACTACATAAACCATATGCTAAGGAACAGGTGGATAAATTGTGTGTCCAATGGCATAAATATAAGAGAAACAAGCAAAAGCAAGTTCGGCCGGGCCGAATCTTATATACCCTGCACCATGAATCGCATTTGTCGAGTTCTTCTCCCGGCATTTGCCCATGAACATTCCACTAAGAACAAGTGCAAACTTCTCACATATCAATGAGTTCAGTCCGATTCAAGTTTAAGCTCAATGATAAGGGGCATCCTTTTTATAGCCGAGTCCGAACGGCGTGCCGCAGTGCGACACCTCTTTGGAGAGAAGTTTTACATGGCATAGTATCTCGCAAATGTTGCCAGCATTAGGAGGGGAAAACCACCGCTGAAAATTTTTTCTAATGGTCTCGCCAGGATTCGAACCCAGGCGTTCACCGTCATAGGCGGACATGCTAACCTCTGCGCTACGGTGGCCTCCCAATCCCGGCATCTCTTCTTAGGCAAAAAAAGGATATAAGAAAAGATTTGCTCTATTATTACCGGTTCGGATCATAAATTATATGTTGGAGACCTGTGTAAAATGTCAGACAATTCGAATAAGAATTGCGCCCTTTGTGGGCTCAAGAAGTAAAATAGAGAGATCAATTTATATGGGAGCTGTATCGGGGTCAAGAAGTCAAGACCCAAGATCGGTTTATGTGGCAGCTATATCAGATTATGGACCGATTTGAACCATACTTGGCACAGTTATTGGATATCATAATAAAGTACTACGCGCAAAATTTCATTCCAATCGGATAAGAATTGCGCCCTCTAGAGGCTCAAGAAGTCAAGACTCAAGATCGGTTTATATAACAGCTATATCAGGTTATGAACCGATTTAAACCATACTAGGCACAGTTGTTGGATATCATAACAAAACACGTCGTGCAAAATTTGATTCCAATCGGATAAGAATTGCGCACTCTAGAGGCTCAAGAAGTCAAGACCCAAGATCGGTTTATATGACAGCTATATCAGGTTATAAACCGATTTGAACCATACTTGGCACAGTTGTTGGATGTCATAACAAAACACGTCGTGCAAAATTTCATTCCAATCGGATAAGAATTGCGCCCTCTAGAGGCTCAAGAAATCAAGACCCAAGATCGGTTTATATGGCAGCTATATCAAAACACGGAATGATATGGCCCATTTACAATACCAACCGACCTACACTAATAAGAAGTATTAGTGCAAAATTTCAAGCGGCTAGCTTTACCTCTTCGGAAGTTAGCGTGCTTTTGACAGACAGACGGACGGACAGACAGACGGACGGACAGACGGACGGACAGACGGACGGACATGGCTAGATCGACATAAAATGTCGCGACGATCAATAATTTATATACTTTATGGGGTCTCAGACGAATATTTCGAGTAGTTACAAACAGAATGACGAAATTAGTATACCCCCCATCCTATGGTGGAGGGTATAAAAATGGCACAGGGCACGCCACAGGGGGGCATTTGATCGCCACTCCTATGGGTGACCACCATAAATGACCTATTACGGATGTTGACTGAGGAGGGATTTGAACCCGTTTGCTACGCAGACGATGTTATATTACTTCTAAGGGGTAAGGATCCGAACGAGCTATGTAGAAAGGCCGAAAGGGTCTTGCATATGGCATATGACTGGGTTAGACCCAGAGGTCTCAATTTTAACCCAGAGAAGACTGAAATATGCCTGTTCACAAGGAAGACGAAGGTGGGTGAATTTAACGCACCACGTTTCCTCAATAAGACGATTTCGATATCTGACAAGGTTAAATACTTAGGTGTGATCTTAGACAGGAAACTGAATCGGAAGTGTCACATTTAGGAGCGTACTGAGAAGGCTCACAGATGTTGGGTACTATGTAGACGGGCCGTAGGCTCGAAATGGGGCCTGATGCCGAGGATTGTCCACTGGCTCTACAGGAGCGTGATTAGATCAATACTTACTTACGCCTCAATAGTTGGTGGATTGCTATGGAGAAAAAGTGCAACATAAGGACCATACAACAGGTTCAGGGAACATTTAGTCTTGGCATAGGCGGAGCGGTGGCCCCACTAGGGCACTGGAGACTTCTAGATATCTGACCCATTCACATACAGATTAAGTGTGAGGCAGCCACTACGGCTATGAGGCTTAAGGCGATGGCAGAATGGACCATCGCGGTATAATCGAGGCGACGATAGGAAACCTGGAAGGAAGTGGAGAGGTTTCCGATCGGATACCTGAGATGAACCTTGAAGTCGAGTGCGAGGCACTGCAGCTATCGGCACAGTCTTGGATTGACGGAACTCTAGTATTGCCATCTGGAAGATCATGTTATACGAATGGATCATAGCTAGAGGACAGAGTGGTCCTGGGGGTTTACATTGAAAACCCAGGGACTGAGATCTGATTTAGACTGCCCGTTTTAGATTGCCGGTCCTGCAGGCGGTGATCCGGGCGATCACGGAATGCGTGAAGTGATGTGGTGCTAACGCGAGGACATCGAGTGTAAACATCTTTGCCGACAGTAAAATTGACAGTAAGGTCACGAACAGTCTTGCAGTATAAGAAGGAGATTAACGCCTTCTCTGAGTATGGCAAAATCCGCATCGTTTGGGTGCCGGGCCATAACGGAGTAAGGGGAAATGAAAAGGGCAGACTATTTGGCGGTGAAGGCCAGAGGACTGCCGTCAATAAACTTGGTTAACCCGACGCCTTTCGGGTAGACGCAGTCCGAGTTAAAGGAGTGGGCAACGAATGCGCATGTAACCATGAGGAACGTCCGATAGGAAGGCGAAAATCCAGATCGTGAGAAGACGAGGCTATTAATGAAAGGAAGCAAGAAGGAGGTCAGTATAGCTATTGATATCATAACGGGACACACAGAACTTAGAGCTCACTTATGTAAAATCGGTGCGGCAAGTGATAGCATGTGTAGGGCATGCGTGGAAGATGATGAGACGTTGGAACATTTCTTTCGTCATTGCCCGGCTTTCGCGTCTAACAGATATCGGCACTTAGGTGGAGACACAAAACCAGACATGAACCAACTTAGGGGAGTGGTATTGAAAACAATTAAGAATTTTGTAAATAGCCTTTTCGAGGTTACTTTCTAGTTTTTAGAGCGCACAACAAGCCAGCCGATTTCTGGCTTAGGTGTATGTCCATAGTGGCATGGGGCGGATTAATATCTGCACCCTCTTTTCAACCTAACCTAACCTAAGTGCTCATTTGTTAACCGATTCTCTCGAAATTTGGCAGGAAGGATTTACTTGTGACTCTTAATATTGCTGGTGAATTTCATAGAAATTGGTTTTCGTATTTGCTGAAAATTAATACGAAAATTGGGTGGTGAAGGGTAATAGGCCATCTCCGCTCGACTTCAATGTTTTCTTACTTTTTTTACTTGTAAATATTTTATTGTCCTATAACTATGATTTTTCATTGAGTCATTAAAAAAATTACAAATTTACATATATATTTGGTTGATGCTGTTGTATTTATGATAGCTTTCAAGTTGACAATATCACATAGTGATAAATTTTCCCAACATCTTTCACATCTTCAAATGACGGAGTGCTGTGAAACTCTCCCAGTAATGCAATAAATCATTTCGCCATGGTCTCTCATGCAAAGATTGTCCACCTCTGACTGGTAACTGGAAGATTTTTCCATTAACTTTTGAAATAAAACGAAAGCGAATAATGTTTTCAGTACGCAAAATATAAGCGCATGCACGCACACACACACACACGAATATCGACGACATACATACATATACACCCAATACCATCGCATCAACACTTGATGACTGTTTTATTGAGAGTTCGTGTAGGAGACGCTACGTACAGATATTCACATATCCTATTTCACATGTGGACTTGTGTGCTAGGGCTTGAAGAAGGCAGAACTTGCTACTGCCGCAATAGACGGAGGTATCATCATTCATTGACTCGGGCCCAACACACCCATTTTCATATTCTATGCAAGCCCAAACCCCATTAACGGATGTAAGGAAGGAGCCAAGGCAAAGACAATGCCATTTAAAAGAATCACGAAAAAAACTGAAGGAACATTTGAAAGGGAAAGAAAGCCAACAATTTTTGATTGATTGAGCACTTGAGTACATTTGGTTGGCCATGGGTCTGGTATCTTAGAGATAGAGCCGCAAGCTGGGGTTTTGGAGGGATTAAATGCTTTTTTCTTCGTCTTCTTCTTCTTCTTTGATTGCCAATGAACTCCGTGAATGTGTTTTTTCGGGTACATGGTTCCTGCTGTTAGGAATATCATAGAACTTTGATGGATGTGTTAAGAAGCACTGCTGGCCGCTAGGGAGTGGGTAATGAACTTCGTGTCTGCTGGTCTCCTCGAGAGCTCAAAATATTCCCCTGCCCCCCACAATGTGTTCTCAATATTTGTTTCTGCAGAATTTTTCCATTGTCTGAGTTTAGACATCTGGGTGGTGGGGGTGGTGTTGGAATATGTTTCCTGTCTGGCTGTCTGTTCAATAGCCTTACTTTTGTTTTACATATTTCAGCCCATTTCACCGGATATAAATGTCACTCAATGGTGTGTATGTGTGTGTCTATTGCATACTCAGTTAACTATGAAAGGTAGAATAAATTTCCATGGAAATCAACGGCATATTCCAATTAGCTTTCTCTGAAATCATTTTTCATTCCTTGGCTCCTCTTCAGCTTCTTTCCCCTAGTTGTACTGCCTGCTGTGCAATTGTGAATGCCTTTCATTCCTTCGAGCCCCTATCTCCTACTGATGTTTGACATATTGTGTAAATTACGAGAGATTTGGAAGCCGCCTTCCATTAAGGTAACCCGTTTTGTGATTTGTGCAAATTTCAATCAAAACTTGTAAATGTCATTTGTCCGAAAGGTGCCATGGTGAGCATCATCAAATGGAGGAGAGCTCGAACAACCGAAATCAAAGTTTTAGAACAATTGTGGGAAAAAGGAAAAATTAAAGTTAAAATTTGAATTTAAAGATTTTTTATAGTATAGTCACATAGTATAGGCGACGAGGAAGCAGTAGGCGACGATGACGACGTTTGTGACCCACTGCTGTCTATGTTCGCATATACATACATATTCAGTATAAATATACTCCCATAGTGATGTAAGGCCAGAGCAAGATTGGAAATGTGCCAATTCCATGCACCGGTTACACCTGACCAACCCCGACCGATGATGGAGACGGTTCTGGCAAACCGAACAGAATCAGAGTCCGATGTTATTTTCAATCCCGGCACGGACCAGAAGCGTGCGGAGAAGGCACTCCAGGATGTGCCCCTCCCATGACGAACAAAGGACGAACACACACTGAGGCGGCAGCCCTTGCCCATGAAGGATTCCATCGGGTTAGTCCGGTGCGTACAACCGGCTGCCATGGGATTAATGATCTGTGTCTGTTTCCAGTAGAGTGGAAGATATAAAGTTCTGGAATTGGCTAAGAAAGGACTCAAAAATCTTCAAAACCCAAAATCTGCGGTGGTGGTATCAGGCCGTATCATGTTGTTCATAACTGAAAGCTCGATTATTGCAACTGCTGCCCCAAAATTGGGCTCGGGGAGTAGAAGCATGCCACGCAGCCCAGCTAAAAGCCTGCGGTCACCTGGACACTGTATACGAATACGGCATGTCTCCCATCGCCGTCAGCCTTATCCAATCTAATCATCCATTCTCAGCCGTCAGCCTTATCTAATCCATCACTAACCAAATGCAAATTTGCCCATGGACATACCATTAAGCAACAGGGGCAAACTCCTTACATATCAATAAGTGCTGTCCGATTCAAGTTTGGGCTCAATGATAAGGGAATTCCCTTTTATAGCCGAGTCCAAACGGTGTGGCTCAGTGTGATCATCTTTGGGGAGAAATTTTTACAAAGCGTAGTACCTCACCAATGTCGCCAGCGATGTGAGGGGATAACCACTGCTCAACATTTTTTTCCAAAGCTCACACCAGGACTAGAACTCAGGTTTTCAGCGTCGGACATGTTAACCTCTGCGCCACGGTGGCAAACCACCAGGCGCTTGTATTGGGATAATACCGCTGTAACAATCCTAAGTGGCTGTAAAGTTTCCGAGTAAAATAAATAAGAAAGATTTAAAAACTCATCTGCTCCACGGTTCACACAATTTATGCAAATTTTAAGAAAATCGATTCAGCTGTTTTTGATTTTTTACGAAACAAACAAACACTCTTTGACTTATAAGTATATTAGATGCAGTACAAAATATTAAATATATTTTTTTTAATTTACAGCACGGATATTTGGATTTGGATATGTTGACTCATAAACGGTTAACGGATTAAAACTAAAAACGCTAAGGAGGTTTATTCCAACAATCTTATATATAACAAGTAAAAAGGCGTTAAGTTCGGCCGGGGCGAACTTTGGATACCCACCACCTCGGGTATATATGTAAACCACCTTTCGTCAAAATCCGGTGAAAATTGCATACCTTATGCCCCATATAGACATATGATCCGATTTGGACCAAATACATATAAGTAGAAGTCATTGTTCAATTGCGCCTTTTATGGGGCCAAGACTTTAAATCGAGATATCGGTCTATATCCAAATCTGGACCGATTTGGGCAAGTTTCAAAAAAAAAAAAAACGAAAAATATCCCAATTTCGGCGAAATGGGACAATAAATGTCCCTTTTATGGCCCCAAAACCTTAAATCAAGAGATCGGTCTATATGGTAGCTATATCCAAATCTGGACCGAACTGAGCCAAATAGAAGAAGGATGTCAAAGGGCCCAACACAACTCACTGTCCATAATTTGAGCGACATTGTACAATAAATGCGCTTTTTATGGGCCCAAAACCTTACATCGAGAGATCGGTCTATATGGCAGCTATATTTAAATCTGGACCGATCTGGGCCAAATTGAAGAAGGATGTCGAAGGTTCTAGCACAACTCATTGTCCCAAATTTCGGCGAAATCGGACGATAAATGCGCTTTTTATTTGCCTAAAACCTTAAATCGAGAGATCGGTCTATATGGCAGCTATATCCAAATCTCTACCGATCTGTGCCATATTGCAGAAGTATGTCGAGGGGCTTAATATGACTCACTGTCCCAAATTTCGGCGACATCGTACAATAAATGCGCCTTTTATGGCCCCAAAAGCTTAAATCGAGAGATCGGTCTATATGGCAGCTATATTTAAATCTGATTCGATTGGGGCCAAAGTAACGAAGGATGTCGAAGGGCCTAACACAACTCACTGTCCCAAATTTCGGCAAAATCAGATAATAAATGTGGCTTTTATGGGCCTAAGACCCTAAGATCGGCAGATCGGTCTATATGGCAGCTATCTCCAAATCTGGACCGATCTCGGCCAAACTGATGAAGGATATCGAAGGGCCTAACATAACTCACTGTTCAAATTTCAGCAAAATCTGATAATAAATGTGGCTTTTATGGGCCTAAGACCCTAAATCGGCGGATCGGTCTATATGGCAGCTTTATCCAAATCTGGACCGATCTCGGCCAAATTGATGAAGGATGTCGAAGGGTCTAAAACAACTCACTGTCCCAAATTTCATCAAAATCGCATAATAAATATGGCTTTTATGGGCCTAAGACCCTAAATCGGCAGATCGGTCTATATGGCAGCTATCTCCAAATCTTAACCGATCTCGGCCAAATTGATGAAGGATATCGAAGGGCCTAACATAACTCACTGTCCCATATTTCAGCAAAATCGCATAATAAATATAGCTTTTATGGGCCTAAGTCCCTAAACCGGATGATCGGTCTATATGGGGGCTATATGAAGATATAATCCAATATAGCCCATCTTCGAACTTAACCTGCTTATGGACAAAAGAAGAATCTGTGCGAAATTGCAGCTCAATATCTCTATTTTTAAAGACTGTAGCGTGATTTCAACAGACAGACGGACGGACATGGCTAGATCGTCTTCGATTTCTACGGTGATCAAGAATATATATACTTTATCGGATCGGAAAATGATATTTCGATGTATTGCAAACGGAATGATAAAATGAATATACCCCCATCCTTCGGTGGTGGGTATAAAAACCAATTTGTGTTTGTTTGTAGGTTTGTTTGCTTGTTTTTGTGTTCCTAATAGACTCTGAAACGGCTGAACCGATTTTCTTGAAATTTTCACATAATGATCCCGTGGTGATAATAGGGTACAACATTTTTTGATATATAAAGGGTGAGCGGACCCTCCCCCTTACCCTAATTTTTACAAACGCCAGATCTTGGAGATGGGTGGTGCGATTTAAGCGAAAATTTGTGTGCTGCCTTTTGGTATCCAAATTTCGGATGGGGTACCAAGGGGGGAGGTGGGGGGGGGGGGGGGGGCGCCCCACCGTAAAACCTACCAAATATATGTAAACACCAATCACGACAATATGGGACTCAAATGAAAGGTATTTAAGATTAGAAAACGTATCTGATATCGAATTGTCGGTCCAAGTGTTTGGGGGACCGCCCCTAAATCGAACATATTTACCGATCATGGCAATATGCGACTCAAATGAAAGGTATTTCCGGTTAGAATTCGAATCTGATATACAAATTTGGAACAAAGTTTCTGGGGGTCCACACCGTCTCCAAAACACCCCCCAAAACAGGACTTATTTACTAACCATGACAATATGGGGCTTAAATAAAAGCAATTTCAGTGTAGAATACATATCTGATATCCAGATGTGGGACCAAGTGTTTGAGGGGCTGCCCTGAGAATATTCCCTAAAGAAGACAAATTTACGGCCATAGCAATATGGGGCTCAAATGAAAGGTATTTCGAAGTAAAGCACGAATCTGATATCAATGTTCGGGAAAAGTGTCTATGGGGCCAACCCACCCCCATAACACCACCAAATAGGAAGTAATTGCTGACCATTGCAATATGAGGCTCAACTTAGAGGTATTTTAGAGTAGAACACTAATCTGATATATATTTTCAAAGCTAAGTAACTGAGTGGCCGCCCCATCCCCAAAAACACCCCCCAAAGCGGTCATGTTTGCCGACTATAAAAAAATGGAGCTCCAATAAAAGGTATTTGAGAGTAGAACATGAATCTGACATCAACATTCGAGACCAACTGTTTAGGGGACGTCCCACCACCATAACAACCCTTATGTAGGACGTATTTGTTCACTAAGACAATTTGGGTCTTCAAGACTGTGGAACTAAATATTCATAGTTTTTAGGGCCCATACCCCTAACCTCTTATTCGCTGGCTTTTTCAATAAGGGGTTTAAGTGAATGGTATTTGAGATTAGGAAACGAATTTAATATCCAATTTTGAGGCCAATGGCAATATGGAGTTCAAATATATGAGAATAGAGCAGGTTGTTGATATATTTTCAGGGCTTAGTGATTGGGGGACCTCCCCACTGCTCAAAACACCCCTAAATCGGGCATATTTACCGACCATGTCAATGTGGGGCTTAAATGAAAGGAATTGGGGGGTAGAGCAAGAATTGATTCCCACTTTCTGGACGAATTTTCTGTATTCTACCCCTTTCCCAAAATACCCCACAAACAGCAATTTTTTACTGACCATCGCAATATGGGGCTCAAATAAAGGTATTTGGGAGTAGAATACGAATTTGATATCCAAATATAGGACCATGTATTTAAGGCATCAGCTCTTCCCCAAAACACCCCCCAAAGGCCTAAAGGGTAAACATTTTTCGACCATTCCAATATGTGGCTTAAATGAAAGGTATTTGGGATTAGAAAACGAATTTTATAACCAATTTTGGGACCCTGTGTTTGGGGGACACCTCATCCTGTAAACTCCCCCTCAAAACCAATGGCAATATGGGGTTTAAATTGTTGGTATTTTAGAGAAGAGCACGATGCTGCTATTTGTCGGGGCCAAGTGTTTGGTGGACCACCTTATCCCCGAAAACACCCCTAAATCAGACATCATGAGAATATCGGGCTAAAATAAAGTGTTTTAAGAATGGAGTACACCTTACATCCAAACTCGTAGACCAATAAAGATCAAATGGGATTCAGATAAAGGCACTTATATTGCTAAACTACGGGTTTGGTCCTTTGGTTAATGCCATTAGTCTCATAATGCAATGAACATCCCAACTCATCCAAAGCAAGTTTTTCCTTTTTATTTCACATTTCTTTGTATTCCGCTGAGTGCTTTCTTACCCAAGTTGCAACCCAGTCTATGGTAAACCAAATCAAATTCGTTGTTTTGCAAAATTTCATGCATGACATCATCTCCATTAAAATTTAAGACGAAAGAAAATCATTGACACTGAACTGAGCCAAAGCATGCGTGCATTTAAACATTCATACGTAAAGCATTTATGTCCATAAACACAACACACGTTGACCCATACAACAACATGCGAGAGTCCTTAAACGCCCAACAACATCGTGAGCGTTTAAAGGACGCAAGATAATGGCTCGTTGTATTGTATGGCCATTACAACATTGGCAGAACAGAAGCAGCCAATGCGCAGCATCTTATGATAATGGTTTTATGATTGTGGCACATTAGTGTTGTCGTTATTATTGCCACTTGGTTTCTTTGGTGTTGTTGTCATCATCGTCACCGTCACTGTTGGTATGGCTGTTGCCGTCATCGTTTATTCTTCCTTGATTCATTCATAAACGAATTTCATTTATGAGATGTGATCCTACGAGAGATGAAATATTCATTAACTTGTACATAAATAACACGCAAAATGCCTACGAATACACGAACTAAACTAAACAATTGACACCAGTGTTGCCATTTGGGATAGTAAATATTGAATAAAATTGACAATTGTATGCCTGAAATCTCTGGAATACTAAATTGCAATCATGGTTGCCAACTGGACATTTTATATCTTCCACCATAGAATGGAAAAAATTGCAAATTTGCAAATTTTGCCCATGAACATTCCACTAAGGAACAGGGGCAAACCATAGCACCACCATAGAATGGATTTTTACTAATTATACCCTCCACCATAGGATCGGGGTATACTAATTTCGTCATTCTGTTTGTAACTACTTGAAATATTCGCCTGAGATCCCATTAAGTATATATATTCTTGATCGTCGTGATAACTGTGCTAAGTATGGTTCAAATCGGTCCATAACCTGATATATCTGCCATAAAAACCGATATGGGGACTTGACATTTTGAGCCTCTAGAGGTCGCAATTATTATCCGATTTGCCTGAAATTTTGTACGACGGATCCTCTCATGATCATCAACATACGTGTTTACTATGGTCTGAATCGATCTATAACCTCATACAGCTCCCATATAAATCGACCTCTCTATTTTACTTCTTGAGCCCCCAAAGAGCGCAAATCTTGATATCCCTCTAAAAGCAGAGCAAATCTTTTCCTTTGTCCATTTTTTACCTAAGAAGAGATGCCGGGAAAAGAATTCGACAAATGCAATCCATGGTGGAGGGTATAAAAGATTCGACCCGGCCGAACTTAGCACGCTTTTACTTGTTTTGCTTTTCCGTTTGTAACGCATCAAAACGTCTGAGACCCAACATCGCCATGATCGCCTTGACATTGGAGTTTCTAGGCATCTACTCTACCATAAGAAAGTTTATTAATGACTTACTTATTAAAATATGCATTACGGCAGGCTTGGGATATGTGGATCTAAGAAGTTGGGTCAGTAGAGGAACTCCTCAAGGAGGTGTACTGTCTCCTCTATTTTGGAATACAGCCATTAACAATATATTTGTCTCTGAAAGAAAAAGGTATAAGATCTTTGTGTGCCTTGAGTGGTCGTGTATGCTGATGTTAGGGGAATGTTTTCCAGCACTCTAAGAGATATACTTCTGGAAGCTCTACATGTAATAGCGAAGTGAGCTACCGAAAGTGTACTAGGTATAAATCCATGCAAGACGGAAGTAGTTCTTTTCAGCAGGAGATACAAGTTGCCTCCTCCCAAGGAGACAATGTTCCATTTACAGAAAGCACAAAATACCTGGTGTTTTGCTGGACAGGACATTGAACTTCAAATCCAACATTTTGGAAAAGGCAAGAAAGGCCACTCTTGCCCTATACACCTGCAAGAGAGCCATTGGCAAAAGTTGGGGGGTTTAGACCGTTTGTCAAGCATTGGGTATATACTGCAGTTGTGAGACTTATAATGCTATATGGTGTTGTGGTCTGGTGGACGGCGTTTCAAAAGTCCACCTACTGCTCAATACTTAACCGGATCCAAAGGATGGCTTGTATGTGCATCACAGCCGCATTGAGGACGACACCATCTGATGCACTGAATTTAATGCTACATCTTTTACCTCTGGATTTTGTGGCTACTCAAATTACAGCGACCGCTGCCATGGGGTTAAGGAAGCTTTCTCATTGGTCATGTGTCGGCTACGGACACTGTGTTATGCTTGATACAATATCCGATGTTTCAGATAGTGTGGATTACACCCTATCTGAGTCGCTTTTTGATAAAAGGAATACGATATCCTTGGCAACAGAAGTTACATAGACTTCTATACGGATGATTCCAAACTAAACGACCAGGTGGGCTTTGGTATGTACTCTAAAGATCGAAGAGGTTACCCGACCGCTGCAGTGTGTATCAAGCGGAGTTCCTTGCAATTAAGGAAGTGGTTTAAGGGAGCTTTCTCATTGGTCATGTGGCGGCCACGGGCACACTGTGTTATTCTTGATACAATATCCGATGTTTCAGACAGTGTGGATTACACCCTCACTGAGCCGCTTTTTGCAAAAACAGGTACTGTACCACTATTCCTGATAGAACCGATTGGAACTACGATATCTCTGATAACAGTAGTTACATAGACTTCTATACGGATGGTTCCAAACTAAACGACCAGGAGGGCTTTGGGGTGTATTCTAAAGATCTAGAACTGGTCATATGGAAGAGGTTAGCCGTATATTGCAGTGTGTATCAAGCGGAGATCTTTGCAATTAGGGAAGTGATGGAATGGCTAAGATATAATGCCATTACGACGAATGCCATAAATATCTTCTCAGATAGCCAGCCAGCCATTAAATCCTTGAAGAACATATTTCTGAAAACAAAAAGAGCCCTCGACTGTTGCAGATCTCTCAACGAGATGTCTTCTCAGACAGCCAGGCAGCCATTAAAGCCCCGGAGAACGTATTTCTGAACACAAGAACCGCCCTTGACTATCGCAGATCTCTCAACGAGATGGTTAAAAATTCACCTGATCTGGGTGCCGGGCCACAGAGATATCCCAGGGAATTGTAAAGCGGATTAGCTTGCGAGACTAAGAACTACCCTACACATTCCAGGGATAATTGAATATGTGGATTTGCCTCTAGCGATATATAAGCTAAGTTTTCAGGACCAGGCCCGAAGGACAACGAATGAGAAATGGTCACACAAAAAGGGGCTGTGAGCATTCCAAAACTATGTGGCCTAATTTAGACTTGAAGAGGTCTACCGCTTTGCTGTCATTGGCTAAAACGACGTCTCAGTCATTGTGTCCGTCATGACAGGTCACTGTCTAATCGGGAAACATGCTGACAGACTGAAGGTTGCCAGCAAGGACTTTTGCAGAAACTGTGAGGACATCGAAGAAGAAGAAGAAGAAGAGACTATAGAACACCTTACGTGTGCGTGTCCTGCACTAGCAGTTAGAAGGAGTTCCACTTTAGGTCCTCATTTCTTTGAGAACCTGTCTGATTTAGCGGATGTGATCATTCTCAAGTTATTGGGCTTTTTAAAGTGATCTGGATGGTTCAAGAGTAGGCTAGAAGGCATCATCCTTCTTCTGTTCCTATGGTATCACAATGGGCGAAAACGTCTAAGTGAGTCTGATGGCAGACTGCCACTTAAACCTAACCTTGCCAAATCCATCCTTCTGTCTATCTGCCTGTCGAAAGCACTCTAACTTTCGGAAGAGTAAAGCTAGCCACTTGAAATTTTGCACTGATGCTTCTTTTCAGTGTAGGTCAGTTGGGATTGTAAATGGGCCATATCGGCCCATGCTGTGATATAGCTGCTATATAAACCGATCTGGGTTCTTGACTTCTTGAGCTTCTAGAGGGCGCAATTCCTATCCGATTTGGCTGAAATTTTGCGCCTTGAGTTTGGCTTCGAATCCGGAGACACGCTTGGCATGATCTAAGTCAAGTCATGGTTTTATATATCAACCCATATCCGATTTGGCTGAAATTTTAATAGAGCTGCTACATATTGAACAAGTAAGAGCGTGCTAAGTTGGGCCGGGTCGAATCTATTGTACCCTCCACCATGCGCGGTATCTCTTTTAAGGCAAACAAAGAATATTGAATAAGAACTGTTAAGCTATTCGAGCTATATCAAATTATTGTCCGATTCGGACTATAAATTAATGTTGAACATTGTAGAATTCATTGTGTAATATTTCAGTTCATTCGGATAAGAATTGCACCTTGTGGGGGCTCAAGAAGCAAAATCGGGAGATCGGTTTATATGGGAGCTGTATCTAAATATGAAACGATCTGGGCCATATTGAAACGATATGAAACGATCTGGGCCATATTGAACACGAATGTCGAAGAGTCTAACACAATGGGCTGTGAGTAGGATAAGTTGGTATATACAAATTCACATTAATTACTTCTTAATTACTTCTTTATTACTTCTTAATTACTTTTTAATGGGATCCTCATCATGTTGTTATAAAACTGTCATTGATATGGAAATTATGTAGCCCTTTTTTGTTAGGGGATCCTCATTGTACATTGATATCTATGCTATGTCACCCTTTCTTGTTGAATTTGGTATATACAAATTCATATTAATTACTTCTTAATTACTTCTTTATTACTTCTTAATTACTTTTTTAATGGGATCCTCATCATGTTGTTATAAAACTGTCATTGATATGGAAATTATGTAGCCCTTTTTTGTTAGGGGATCCTCATTGTACATTGATATCTATGCTATGTCACCCTTTCTTGTTGTGGGATCCTCATTATGTTGTTATAAAACTGTCATTGATATGGAAATTATGTAGCCCTTTTTTGTTAGGGGATCCTCATTGTACATTGATATCTATGCTATGTCACCCTTTCTTGTTGTGGGATCCTCATTATGTTGTTATAAAACTGTCATTGATATGGAAATTATGTAGCCCTAGGGGATCCTCATTGTACATTGATCTCTATGTTATGTCACCCTTTCTTGTTGTGGGATCCTCATCATGTTGTTATAAAACTGTCATTGATATGGAAACTATGTAGCCCTTTTTTGTAAGGGGAATGGGGGATTCGAACTTGTGTAAGCTGCTATTTCGATTAGGAATTTGGGATCCTACGTTTTTAGTTCTGGGTGTTATTTTTAAGGGGGGGATGGTGTTGATTTAACTGATAAGTGGGATTGAAACTATTTGGTTCGTCAATTATTGAGTTATAAAAATTCATTGAGTGTGACCCTCACTGTATGCTATGGGTCTTGCTCATTTCTTGTGTGTTGCTCATTTCTTGTGTGTTGCGGTAAGGTAGAAAAAAGGGAATGTTTGGTTTAATTATTATCTAATAATTGTTTTCATGGGTGCCTTAGTTGGGGATTAATGTTGACTTTTTTCCACTTAAAGTGTGACCGTCACTGCATGTTATGAATGCTGTGGCACTTGCGCATTTCTTGTGTGTGTGTGTTCTAAAGTGTGTAGGATATGTTTATTAAGGGGTTGATGGTCGTTTTCTAACTCTGAGTTTTAAATTTTTTTGTCTCTATATGTTGCCCGTGAGTGGTATCCATAAAGGCTTCATTGTGTTGTGAAATGCGACTAGGTAGTAAGGAATATAATCTGTGTGATTTCTAATAAAAACACGAAAGAATTCGAAAGAATTGTCGTTTTTGGAGTGGAGATCAGTCACCCAGAAAAAGTCACAGTTTGATGCGGTTTATGGGCTGGTGGCATTATTGGACAGTACTTCTTCAAAGATTATGCGAATCGTAACGTAATTGTGAATGATGAGCGCTATCGTGAGATGATATCCAAATTTTGTTTGCCCAGAATGCAAGAGCTTGACTTCATTGCCATGTGGTTTCAACAAGACGGTTTCACATGTCACCCAGCACGCGTAACAATGGACTTATTGAGAGGCGAGTTCGGTGAACATATTATTTCACGTTCGGGACCGGCCGGCTATTTTAAAGCTCACGTCCATACAGACAAGCCCGCTTCAATTGACGCATTGGAAGACAACATTGAAGCATTTATTCGTGAGATACCGGCCGAAATGTTAGAAAGAGTATGCCAAAATTGGACTAAGGGGATGGACCATTTTAGGCGCAGTCACGGTCAACATTTGCATGAAATAATCTTCAAACATTAAACTATATGGACAGTGTTATCGATTCAAATAAAGATTTCATGAATATTTCTTAATTTTATGTGTTTTTTTTTTTTTTGTTTTTGAAAAACTTTCCTATAGCTCCTAAAAAATCACCCTTTGTATATAGATGTAACATAATTTAATTATAATTACATCAGTTTAAACATGTGAACAAAAAATTGTTCAACAATGTGAGGCCTCACAAAGTCAACAAATCATAAGTGACGATGAGGAATGTATTCCTGCAAATTCTATCCAGGAAATATTTCCAAACAGCCAGCCTATACCTGGATCGGTCGAAGACGATATGTTGCGGAAATCGGAAGAGGAGAAAGAGACCGAAATCCAGTTATTTTTAGTATTTTAGAAAAGTTTTTATAAATTTCCTGTAAAAGTATATAGAATTATAAATGAAATTTAAGAGAAATTTATATATTGGGTTGCCCAAAAAGTAATTGCGAATTTTTCATATAGTCGGCGTTGACAAATTTTTTCAAGCTTGTGACTCTGTAATTGCATTCTTTCTTCTGTCAGTTATCAGCTGTTACTTTTAGCTTGCTTTAGAAAAAAAGTTTAAAAAAAGTATATTTGATTAAAGTTCATTCTAAGTTTTATTAAAAAAGCATTTACTTTATTTTAAAAAATCCGCAATTACTTTTTGGGCAACCCAATATAACTAGCTGACCCGGGCCCGCTCCGCTGCTCCCTCTTTTACTTTATATGAAGCAAAAGTTTCCTTGGTATGATTATTTTCGACAATTAAAGAGCTTTTAGTGAAATACCATATGATCTTTATTGGTCTACGAATTTAAGTTTAGATGTATGGTGTACTCCTTTCTTAAAATACTTTATTTCAACCCGATATTCCGACGATATCTGATTAAGGGGTGGTTTTCGGGGGTTAGGTGGTCCCCCAGTTACTTGGCCCTGCAAAAATATCAGCATCGTGCTCTCCTTTCAAATACCATTTATTTAAACCCCATATTGCAATTGGTTTAGGGGAGTTTAAACGATGAGGCGTCCCTCAAACACATGGCCCCAAAATTGGTTATTAAATTCGTTTTCTAATCTCAAATACCTTTCATTTGAGCCACATATTGGCATGGTCGAAAAATGTTTACCCTTTAGGGGGTATTTTGGAGAAGGGGTCATGCCTAAAATACATGGCCCTACATTTGAATATCAAATTCGTATTCTACTCCCAAATACCTTTATTTGAGCCCTATATTGCGATGGTCAGTACAAAAATTGCTGTTTGTGGGTTTTTTTGGGAAAGGGGTATCCCCAAGAAAACTGGTCCCGAAAGTGGATATCAATTTTTGCTTTACCCCCCAATACCTTTTATTTAAGCTCCACATTGACATGGCCAGTAAATATGCCCGATTTTGGGATGTTTTGGGGATTGGTGTGGTCCCTCAAACCCTAAGCCCGGAAAATATATCTGCAACGTGCTCTATTCTCATATATCTATATATCATTTATTTGAAACCCTATATTACCATTGGCCTCAAAATTAGATATCAAAATCGTTTTCTAACCTCATTTAAACTCCTTGCAAAAGTCAGCAAATAAGTCCAGTTTGGGGCATTGGCCCCAAAAACTATAAATATTTAGTTCCATTTTCTTCAAGACCCAAATTGTCTTGGTGAGCAAATACGTCTTATTTGGAGGTTGTTATGGTGGGGGGACGTCCCCTCTAATGTTGATGATACGTGGTCTACTCCCAAATATCTTTAGTTTGAGTCCCATATTTCCATAGTCGGTAAACTTGACCGGCTTGGGGGTCTTTTGCGGGATGGGCGGCCACTCAGTGAGTTGGCCTTGAAAATATATATCGGATTCTTGTTCTACACTAAAAACCGTCTTATTTGGGCCTCATATTACAATAGTCAGCAAATACTTCCTATTTGGGTGGTGTTGTGGGGGTGGAGTGGTCCCATAGACATTTTTCCCGAAAATTGATATCAGATTCGTGCTATACTCCCCAAAGACCTTTCATTTGAGCCCCATATTGCTATGGTCGTAAATTAATCCCCTTTGTGGGATGTTTTTGGTGAGAGGCGGCCCCCCAAACACTTGGTCCCATATTTGAATATCAGATTCGAATTCTAGACTCAAATACCTTGATTTTAAGCCCCAATATTCCCATGGTAAGTAAATAAATCCTGTTTGGGGGTGTTTTGGGGAAGGGGTGGATCCCCCGAAACGTGGTCCCACATTTGAATATTAGATTAGTATTCTACTCGCAAATGCCTTTCATTTGAGTCCCATAATGCCATGGTCGGTAAATATTTCCGTTGGAGTGGTCTCCCTAACACATGGTCCGACAATTGGATATTTGATTTCTTATCCTAAATACCTTTCATTTGAGTCCCATATTGTCGGGATTCGTCTAAATATATGTTTAGTAGGTTTTAGGAATCGCTTAAATCGCGCCACCCATCTCCGAGATGTGGCGTTTCTGAAAATTAGAGTAAGGGGGAGGGTCCGTCCCCCCTTCAGATATCAAAAAAATGTATTACCCTATTTTCACCACGGGATCATTATGCACAATCTGTGAAAATTTCAAAAAAATCGGTTCAGCCGTTTCTGAGTCTATAAGGAACACACAAACAAACATGTCCATGTTAATTTGTGTACAAACTACAGGGCACAGTTTTCATCCGATCGTCTTCAAATTTTGTACAGGCATGTCTTTCGGCCTAGAGACGAAGTCTATTGAAATTGGAAAAATTGGTGCAGATCCGGATATAGCTCCCATATATATGTTCGTCCGATTTGGAGTAATAATGCAATAAAATGGTCATTTGTCAACCGATTCTCTCGAAATTTGGGAGGAAGGATTTTTTTTACGACTGTCGACATTACTGGTGAATGGAATGATGGAAATCGGTTTAGATTTAGATATAGGTCTCATATATACATATCGCCCGATTTTCACTCCTAGAGCCACTCTAAGCGCATTTATTGACCAATCTTGCCAAAATATTGCACAACGCTTTCCTCAATGACTAGCACAATATACATAGAGTTTGGTCAAAATCGGTTCAGATTTAGATATAGCTCCCATATATATGTTCCTCCGATTTGCAGTAATATTGCAATAAAATGGTCTTTTGTTTACCGATTTTCTCAAAATTCGGCAGGAGGGATTTTCTCTTGACTCTCAATATTAATACTGGTGTATTTCATGGAAATCGATTCAGATTTGGATATAGCTCTCATATATATATATATATATCGCCCGATTTTAACTTCTAGAGTCACTGCAAACGCATTTATTGTTACATCTTGCCCAAATTTTGCAAAACGCTTTCTTCGACGACTGCCACAGTTTCTGAGGAGTTTGCTCGAAATCGGTTCAGATTAGATATAGCTCTCATATATATGTACGTCCGATTTTGAGAAATATTGCAAAAAAAGTGATCATTTGTGTTCCAATTCTGTCGAAATTTTGCAGGAAGGATTTTCTTACGACTTTTGATACTGCTGGTGCATTTGAAAGAAATAGGCACAGATTCAGATATAGCTGTCATATATGTATATCGCCAGATTTTCATCCTAAGAGCCACTACAAACGCATTGCTTGACAAATCTTGCCAAAATTTTGCACAGCGCTTTCCTCGACGACTACTACATCATTTGATAAGTTTGCTCGAAAACAGTTCAGAATTAGATATAGCTCCCATATATCAGATTTTGGGTACTTTGCCATAATGTTGCCATTTGCCAACAGTAGTTTTTACATTTTAAACATATTTGCTCGCCGAGGTCCATCAAAATTGGTTCATAATTGGATATAGGTCCCACATTGTACTTATAGTGTACGTGTAGGGTATTATACAGTCGGCACCGCCCGACTTTTGCCCCTCCTTACTGGTTATATATAAGATAAAACAAAAAAAAATTAAAAACTATGGGTTTTTTTTTTTTATTTTTGGAAGGGCGGGAGTTTTACGTAGTTTGGGATTGATTTTGGTTTGTTTTTTTTTCCACTTAGAGATTTTATTGGTCAGCCACAAACATGTTGGAAGGTATTTAGATTGTATTGATAAACTAGTCGTGATACTTATGTTCATTGATGTTGTAAAGGTGTTGGAATGCTAAGGAGTTTGGATAGAAAAATAAAAGGTTTAAAAAAATTCGAAGAACTCTTATCTAGTAGAAATGTAAGAGAAATGGATTCCAATTTTGAAATTTAACCAAAAATATTCGATTTTAGTTCCATCTAACTCGCCATTGAACAAACATAGAATTGTTTTTATTCCGCCGAAGTACCCTTATTCAAAATTTTCGAATTGAATTTTTTCCTTCAAAATATATACATTTTAAAAAAATTCCAAGTGAATTTCTACCGCGCCAAAGTACCATCGTTTAAATTTTTTTTTTGTGATTTTTACCTAATTTCCAATGTGCGTTTATTTAAATACGCTAGACAAAAATTCGGTGCAGTGGTAAACAAAGCAAAAAAAAAAAAAAAAAAACAACCAAAAGAAAACATTTTAAATATAATAACAAAAATGGTTTCATACACTTGCGAAATTTGCCACGAAAATTTCGTATCCGTTTTGAATTTAAAAATTTGCGTTAAAGAAGCACATAGTCAGTGTATTATGTGTGTCGTTGTGCAACTAAGTAGGCATGCGCTTAATTTACACATGCTAGTCGCGCACAATAAAGAAAAAAAGATAAATATGGTGGTGGAAAATCCAAACTAAAGTAAGTGCGGAAATAACAAAACAGTGGAAAATCCAAAGAAAATATGCAGAAAGAAGAAAAACAATGGAAACAAGCACAGGCTCAACACCATTTTGTTAATATGCATTCAACGTCTGACGCTTCTCAACATCATCAACAACAACAACAACAACATCAACATCATCATCAACAACATCATCATCATCAACATCATCATCAACAACATCATCATCAACAACATCATCATCAACAACATCATCATCAACAACATCATCAACAACAACATCATCAACAACAACAACATCAAGTTCAAGAACAGTTGTTGTTGTTGATGTTGTTGATGATGATGTTGTTGTTGATGATGATGTTGTTGTTGATGATGTTGTTGATGATGATGTTGTTGATGATGATGTTGTTGATGATGATGTTGTTGATGATGATGTTGTTGATGATGATGTTGATGATGATGATGTTGTTGATGATGATGTTGATGTTGTTGTTGTTGTTGTTGATGATGTTGAGAAGCGTCAGACGTTGAATGCATATTAACAAAATGGTGTTGAGCCTGTGCTTGTTTCCATTGTTTTTCTTCTTTCTGCATATTTTCTTTGGATTTTCCACTGTTTTGTTATTTCCGCACTTACTTTAGTTTGGATTTTCCACCACCATATTTATCTTTTTTTCTTTATTGTGCGCGACTAGCATGTGTAAATTAAGCGCATGCCTACTTAGTTGCACAACGACACACATAATACACTGACTATGTGCTTCTTTAACGCAAATTTTTAAATTCAAAACGGATACGAAATTTTCGTGGCAAATTTCGCAAGTGTATGAAACCATTTTTGTTATTATATTTAAAATGTTTTCTTTTGGTTGTTTTTTTTTTTTTTTTTGCTTTGTTTACCACTGCACCGAATTTTTGTCTAGCGTATTTAAATAAACGCACATTGGAAATTAGGTAAAAATCACAAAAAAAAAATTTAAACGATGGTACTTTGGCGCGGTAGAAATTCACTTGGAATTTTTTTAAAATGTATATATTTTGAAGGAAAAAATTCAATTCGAAAATTTTGAATAAGGGTACTTCGGCGGAATAAAAACAATTCTATGTTTGTTCAATGGCGAGTTAGATGGAACTAAAATCGAATATTTTTGGTTAAATTTCAAAATTGGAATCCATTTCTCTTACATTTCTACTAGATAAGAGTTCTTCGAATTTTTTTAAACCTTTTATTTTTCTATCCAAACTCCTTAGCATTCCAACACCTTTACAACATCAATGAACATAAGTATCACGACTAGTTTATCAATACAATCTAAATACCTTCCAACATGTTTGTGGCTGACCAATAAAATCTCTAAGTGGAAAAAAAAACAAACCAAAATCAATCCCAAACTACGTAAAACTCCCGCCCTTCCAAAAATAAAAAAAAAAACCCATAGTTTTTAATTTTTTTTTGTTTTATCTTATATATAACCAGTAAGGAGGGGCAAAAGTCGGGCGGTGCCGACTGTATAATACCCTACACGTACACTATAAGTACAATGTGGGACCTATATCCAATTATGAACCAATTTTGATGGACCTCGGCGAGCAAATATGTTTAAAATGTAAAAACTACTGTTGGCAAATGGCAACATTATGGCAAAGTACCCAAAATCTGATATATGGGAGCTATATCTAATTCTGAACTGTTTTCGAGCAAACTTATCAAATGATGTAGTAGTCGTCGAGGAAAGCGCTGTGCAAAATTTTGGCAAGATTTGTCAAGCAATGCGTTTGTAGTGGCTCTTAGGATGAAAATCTGGCGATATACATATATGACAGCTATATCTGAATCTGTGCCTATTTCTTTCAAATGCACCAGCAGTATCAAAAGTCGTAAGAAAATCCTTCCTGCAAAATTTCGACAGAATTGGAACACAAATGATCACTTTTTTTGCAATATTTCTCAAAATCGGACGTACATATATATGAGAGCTATATCTAATCTGAACCGATTTCGAGCAAACTCCTCAGAAACTGTGGCAGTCGTCGAAGAAAGCGTTTTGCAAAATTTGGGCAAGATGTAACAATAAATGCGTTTGCAGTGACTCTAGAAGTTAAAATCGGGCGATATATATATATATATATATATGAGAGCTATATCCAAATCTGAATCGATTTCCATGAAATACACCAGTATTAATATTGAGAGTCAAGAGAAAATCCCTCCTGCCGAATTTTGAGAAAATCGGTAAACAAAAGACCATTTTATTGCAATATTACTGCAAATCGGAGGAACATATATATGGGAGCTATATCTAAATCTGAACCGATTTTGACCAAACTCTATGTATATTGTGCTAGTCATTGAGGAAAGCGTTGTGCAATATTTTGGCAAGATTGGTCAATAAATGCGCTTAGAGTGGCTCTAGGAGTGAAAATCGGGCGATATGTATATATGAGACCTATATCTAAATCTAAACCGATTTCCATCATTCCATTCACCAGTAATGTCGACAGTCGTAAAAAAAATCCTTCCTCCCAAATTTCGAGAGAATCGGTTGACAAATGACCATTTTATTGCATTATTACTCCAAATCGGACGAACATATATATGGGAGCTATATCCGGATCTGCACCAATTTTTCCAATTTCAATAGACTTCGTCTCTAGGCCGAAAGACATGCCTGTACAAAATTTGAAGACGATCGGATGAAAACTGTGCCCTGTAGTTTGTACACAAATTAACATGGACATGTTTGTTTGTGTGTTCCTTATAGACTCAGAAACGGCTGAACCGATTTTTTTGAAATTTTCACAGATTGTGCATAATGATCCCGTGGTGAAAATAGGGTAATACATTTTTTTGATATCTGAAGGGGGGACGGACCCTCCCCCTTACTCTAATTTTCAGAAACGCCACATCTCGGAGATGGGTGGCGCGATTTAAGCGATTCCTAAAACCTACTAAACATATATTTAGACGAATCCCGACAATATGGGACTCAAATGAAAGGTATTTAGGATAAGAAATCAAATATCCAATTGTCGGACCATGTGTTAGGGAGACCACTCCAACGGAAATATTTACCGACCATGGCATTATGGGACTCAAATGAAAGGTATTTGCGAGTAGAATACTAATCTAATATTCAAATGTGGGACCACGTTTCGGGGGATCCACCCCTTCCCCAAAACACCCCCAAACAGGATTTATTTACTTACCATGGGAATATTGGGGCTTAAAATCAAGGTATTTGAGTCTAGAATTCGAATCTGATATTCAAATATGGGACCAAGTGTTTGGGGGGCCGCCTCTCACCAAAAACATCCCACAAAGGGGATTAATTTACGACCATAGCAATATGGGGCTCAAATGAAAGGTCTTTGGGGAGTATAGCACGAATCTGATATCAATTTTCGGGAAAAATGTCTATGGGACCACTCCACCCCCACAACACCACCCAAATAGGAAGTATTTGCTGACTATTGTAATATGAGGCCCAAATAAGACGGTTTTTAGTGTAGAACAAGAATCCGATATATATTTTCAAGGCCAACTCACTGAGTGGCCGCCCATCCCGCAAAAGACCCCCAAGCCGGTCAAGTTTACCGACTATGGAAATATGGGACTCAAACTAAAGATATTTGGGAGTAGACCACGTATCATCAACATTAGAGGGGACGTCCCCCCACCATAACAACCTCCAAATAAGACGTATTTGCTCACCAAGACAATTTGGGTCTTGAAGAAAATGGAACTAAATATTTATAGTTTTTGGGGCCAATGCCCCAAACTGGACTTATTTGCTGACTTTTGCAAGGAGTTTAAATGAGGTTAGAAAACGATTTTGATATCTAATTTTGAGGCCAATGGTAATATAGGGTTTCAAATAAATGATATATAGATATATGAGAATAGAGCACGTTGCAGATATATTTTCCGGGCTTAGGGTTTGAGGGACCACACCAATCCCCAAAACATCCCAAAATCGGGCATATTTACTGGCCATGTCAATGTGGAGCTTAAATAAAAGGTATTGGGGGGTAAAGCAAAAATTGATATCCACTTTCGGGACCAGTTTTCTTGGGGATACCCCTTTCCCAAAAAAACCCACAAACAGCAATTTTTGTACTGACCATCGCAATATAGGGCTCAAATAAAGGTATTTGGGAGTAGAATACGAATTTGATATTCAAATGTAGGGCCATGTATTTTAGGCATGACCCCTTCTCCAAAATACCCCCTAAAGGGTAAACATTTTTCGACCATGCCAATATGTGGCTCAAATGAAAGGTATTTGAGATTAGAAAACGAATTTAATAACCAATTTTGGGGCCATGTGTTTGAGGGACGCCTCATCGTTTAAACTCCCCTAAACCAATTGCAATATGGGGTTTAAATAAATGGTATTTGAAAGGAGAGCACGATGCTGATATTTTTGCAGGGCCAAGTAACTGGGGGACCACCTAACCCCCGAAAACCACCCCTTAATCAGATATCGTCGGAATATCGGGTTGAAATAAAGTATTTTAAGAAAGGAGTACACCATACATCTAAACTTAAATTCGTAGACCAATAAAGATCATATGGTATTTCACTAAAAGCTCTTTAATTGTCGAAAATAATCATACCAAGGAAACTTTTGCTTCATATAAAGTAAAAGAGGGAGCAGCGGAGCGGGCCCGGGTCAGCTAGTTATATTGGGTTGCCCAAAAAGTAATTGCGGATTTTTTAAAATAAAGTAAATGCTTTTTTAATAAAACTTAGAATGAACTTTAATCAAATATACTTTTTTTAAACTTTTTTTCTAAAGCAAGCTAAAAGTAACAGCTGATAACTGACAGAAGAAAGAATGCAATTACAGAGTCACAAGCTTGAAAAAATTTGTCAACGCCGACTATATGAAAAATCCGCAATTACTTTTTGGGCAACCCAATATATAAATTTCTCTTAAATTTCATTTATAATTCTATATACTTTTACAGGAAATTTATAAAAACTTTTCTAAAATACTAAAAATAACTGGATTTCGGTCTCTTTCTCCTCTTCCGATTTCCGCAACATATCGTCTTCGACCGATCCAGGTATAGGCTGGCTGTTTGGAAATATTTCCTGGATAGAATTTGCAGGAATACATTCCTCATCGTCACTTATGATTTGTTGACTTTGTGAGGCCTCACATTGTTGAACAATTTTTTGTTCACATGTTTAAACTGATGTAATTATAATTAAATTATGTTACATCTATATACAAAGGGTGATTTTTTAGGAGCTATAGGAAAGTTTTTCAAAAACAAAAAAAAAAAAACACATAAAATTAAGAAATATTCATGAAATCTTTATTTGAATCGATAACACTGTCCATATAGTTTAATGTTTGAAGATTATTTCATGCAAATGTTGACCGTGACTGCGCCTAAAATGGTCCATCCCCTTAGTCCAATTTTGGCATACTCTTTCTAACATTTCGGCCGGTATCTCACGAATAAATGCTTCAATGTTGTCTTCCAATGCGTCAATTGAAGCGGGCTTGTCTGTATGGACGTGAGCTTTAAAATAGCCGGCCGGTCCCGAACGTGAAATAATATGTTCACCGAACTCGCCTCTCAATAAGTCCATTGTTACGCGTGCTGGGTGACATGTGAAACCGTCTTGTTGAAACCACATGGCAATGAAGTCAAGCTCTTGCATTCTGGGCAAACAAAATTTGGATATCATCTCACGATAGCGCTCATCATTCACAATTACGTTACGATTCGCATAATCTTTGAAGAAGTACTGTCCAATAATGCCACCAGCCCATAAACCGCATCAAACTGTGACTTTTTCTGGGTGACTGATCTCCACTCCAAAAACGACAATTCTTTCGAATTCTTTCGTGTTTTTATTAGAAATCACACAGATTATATTCCTTACTACCTAGTCGCATTTCACAACACAATGAAGCCTTTATGGATACCACTCACGGGCAACATATAGAGACAAAAAAATTTAAAACTCAGAGTTAGAAAACGACCATCAACCCCTTAATAAACATATCCTACACACTTTAGAACACACACACACAAGAAATGCGCAAGTGCCACAGCATTCATAACATGCAGTGACGGTCACACTTTAAGTGGAAAAAAGTCAACATTAATCCCCAACTAAGGCACCCATGAAAACAATTATTAGATAATAATTAAACCAAACATTCCCTTTTTTCTACCTTACCGCAACACACAAGAAATGAGCAACACACAAGAAATGAGCAAGACCCATAGCATACAGTGAGGGTCACACTCAATGAATTTTTATAACTCAATAATTGACGAACCAAATAGTTTCAATCCCACTTATCAGTTAAATCAACACCATCCCCCCCTTAAAAATAACACCCAGAACTAAAAACGTAGGATCCCAAATTCCTAATCGAAATAGCAGCTTACACAAGTTCGAATCCCCCATTCCCCTTACAAAAAAGGGCTACATAGTTTCCATATCAATGACAGTTTTATAACAACATGATGAGGATCCCACAACAAGAAAGGGTGACATAACATAGAGATCAATGTACAATGAGGATCCCCTAGGGCTACATAATTTCCATATCAATGACAGTTTTATAACAACATAATGAGGATCCCACAACAAGAAAGGGTGACATAGCATAGATATCAATGTACAATGAGGATCCCCTAACAAAAAAGGGCTACATAATTTCCATATCAATGACAGTTTTATAACAACATAATGAGGATCCCACAACAAGAAAGGGTGACATAGCATAGATATCAATGTACAATGAGGATCCCCTAACAAAAAAGGGCTACATAATTTCCATATCAATGACAGTTTTATAACAACATGATGAGGATCCCATTAAAAAAGTAATTAAGAAGTAATAAAGAAGTAATTAAGAAGTAATTAATATGAATTTGTATATACCAAATTCAACAAGAAAGGGTGACATAGCATAGATATCAATGTACAATGAGGATCCCCTAACAAAAAAGGGCTACATAATTTCCATATCAATGACAGTTTTATAACAACATGATGAGGATCCCATTAAAAAGTAATTAAGAAGTAATAAAGAAGTAATTAAGAAGTAATTAATGTGAATTTGTATATACCAACTTATCCTACTGCTGTGTTAGACTCTTCGAAATTCGTGTGTCAAATTTTAGCGAAATCTAATAATAAACGTGCTCTTATGGTCTCAAGAATCTAAATCGGAAGATCGGAATATATGGGAGCTATATCCAAATCTGGACCGATCTAGGCCGTATTGAATAGGGATATCGAGAAGCCTAACAGCCTAACATTGTTAATAGGTTAATAAAATCTCCTTTAAATCTAAAACCTTAAATCGGGAGATCGGTTTATATAGCAGCTACATCCAAATATGAACCGATCTGGGCCGCAATAAACTGGGATATCGAGTGGCCCAACATAACTCGCCGTCCCAAATTTCAGCGAAATCGGTCAAAAAATGCGCCTATTATGGCTCCAGGACCTTAAATTGAGAGATCGATCGATATGACAGTTGTATTGAAATATAGACCGATCATAATCATACTCTGTACGAATGTCGATGGGCCTCAACGTAACTCATTGTCCCTAATGCCAGCAAAATCGGTAAATAAATTAACTTTTTATGGGCCTAAAACCTTAAATCGGGAGAACGGTATATATGACAGCTTTATCCATAACTGCACTGATCTGGGCAATATTGAAGAGGAATGTCAAAATGCTTAACACAATTCGCAATTCGAAATTTCAGCGAAATCGGATAATAAATGTGGCTCTAATGGGCCTAAGTCCTTACAACGACAGATCAACCGGTGATACATCATCAGGGCCTGACGACTTAAAGGAGTCGAAATTTCTTATCGGACAAGGGATTTTCGACTCAGACACAATTTCCCTAATAACCACCGATGAATGCATACCAGTGACAACCTCTTCTGGCGTCACGTTGTCCGTTGGAGAATTTCCCGAGAAATGTGTATCAAGAAGTAGTTCTAGTGTTTCTTCACTAGACATTGTCCATACATTGTCTGAGTTCTGAATATACCCCCCCGTAATGGGTCTCGAAGAGAGAATCTTTCTTAGCCTAGAGGCCTCAGATGTATCTTCCACGGAGCTGCAGTATTCTTCCCAGGATATGCTCTGAGTCTTCGTTAGCTCCCCCTTATATTTTGTTAGCCCAGCTTTATAGATGTCCCAATCGTGTGGTGCTCTAGTGGCTTTTGCTCTGTTGAAGAGTTTTCTGCAGTCTTTCCTAAGACAAACCAGCTCTGGGGTCCACCATGGCGGTCGCTGTTTGGCTTGGCACTAGGACATGCTGACACAAGCGAGTACTTCAGAGCCTTCGTCATTCGCTTCACCACTATGTCTATATCCTGCGTAGTTTCCACTTACTTTTCTAGTCTAAATGGAATAGACGTGCAGAATTTGTGCCGAAATTTATCTGACAGTCATACAGAAATATAGTCCGATCAGGACAATATTTGGCATGGATGTCAAGGGGCTAATAGAACTCACTATTCTAAATTTCAGCGAGATCAAAAAATAAATCAATTTTGTTGGCTTAAGGCCTTAAATCGCCATATCGGCCTTTATGGCAGATATATCCAAATATTTTTCGACCAAGACCGTATTCGGTTGGAATTTCGGGACAGCTATACCTAATTAAAAACCGATCGGGACCATACGAACTCGCCGTTTGAAATTTCAGCAAAATCGGATAATAAATGCGTCCTTAGTATATCCTTGATACGAAAGTATCAAGGATATACTACGTTAGTAAAGATAACGTATGAACTCTGCCCAGAACATGACATAAGAAACGAGCTATGAGATTTTTATACCAGAATAGAAAGAGGTCAAAGGACAAGAAATCAAACCCATGTTTGTCTTTATTATATTTTCATTTTGTTTTCAAAGCGGCAACACTGTTTGACCCACTGAAGCTACAAGCAAACACATAAACACTCTGTTTAGCTGTTTCCCCTAATACGGTGCTGAGCACACATGTGTCCAAATGTTTTTCTTGTTACGACTACAACCGTAGGCCAACATTTTCTCATTCATTGGTGGCAGGAAACTGACACCCACACTCATTAAACTGTCTGCCAATGAGACTGAAATCTTTTCATGACATAATCATCACTTTTATCATTATGATCATCATTATCAACATTATTTCCATAACGATTAACATTGGCATCAAAGCCAACAAGGACATCATAGCCACTGTACTCTTTGTCCACACATAAGTGTTAAAAATATTAAATGGCGACTCTTTCTTTTTCCACGCTTCATTAACATTTCCTTTTGTTGAGTTTTGTTTCATTATACCCAAGTTGAAATCTTTCCACTCATTTCCATTTTTTAACTTAATTGTGGACATCATGAGTAATAACGACATCATCATTATCATCATCATCGTAGTTGTGTTTGTCATCAACACCCTCTGGCATCTCAATCAACGCCAACAGCACCTTTTTCCATTGTTATACTTACCATTGTCATCTTTTGACCATTGTTCAACCTACACAATAAAATGTTGTTTTACCCACGCGCATAGTGTTGCAAGCAAAAACAAAAAAAAAAAACCCCATGATATATCATACTGTACATGGATATTAAATATAGTGCGGGTAACAAGTTAAAGCTCATTAATTATTTTTAATGCGAGGAAGGATATTTCTTCCTGTCCTAAATTTGGTTGGGTCGAATCTTGGAACAACATATGTACGAGGGCTGCTTTAAAATTTCTGGACTAAAAATGAACATGCAAATTTTTATAATCAACCAGTAAGGAAAGGCAAAAGTCGGGCGGTGCCGACTGTATAATACCCTACACCTTCCCTTTAAGTGTAAAGTGGGAGCTACATCTAATTCTGAACCAGTTTTGATGGGCCTCCGCGGATGTTTTCAGATGAGTTATTAAACAATCCGTATCAAACTTCGAGCGAATATGTTCAAACTGTTATAACTACGGTTGACAAATGAGAACATATAAATAAATGGGAGCTATATTTAAATCTTAACCGATTTCGATCAGACTTCTTAGATATTGTGGTAGTCGTCCTGGAGAGCGTTGTGCAAAATTTCGGCAAGATGGGTCAAAAAAATGCGTTTGTAGTGGCTCTAAGAGTGAAAATTGGGCGAAACATATGAATGACAGCTTTATTTAAATCTGAACCGATTTCTACAAAATTCACCAGTAATACTAAGAGTCATAAGGAAGTGCCTCCTGCCAAATTTCGAGAAAATCGTTTGACAAATGAGCACCTTAATGTAATATTTCTCAAAATCAGACGAATATATATATGGAAGCTAAATCTGAACCGATTTGGAGCAAACTTCTTAGATATTGTGGAAATCGTCGAGAATAGCGTTGTGCAAAGTTTTGGCAATATTGGTCAATAAATGCGTTTGACCATTATTCACTGTCCCAAATTTCGGTGAAATCGGACAATAAATTCTTCTTTTATCGGCCCAAGACCATAAATCGGGAAATCGGTCTATATGGCAGCTGTATTCGAATCTGAACCGATCTGGGCCAAATTGAAAAGATGTCGAAGGCCCTAGCACAACTCACTGTCCCAAATTTCGGCAAAATTGGAAAATAAATGCGCCTTTTATGGGTCCAAAGCCTTAAATCGAGAGATCGGTCTATATGGCAAATCTTGACCGATCTGGGCCAAATTGATGAAGAATGTCAAAGGACCTTACACAACTCACTGCCTCAAATTTTAGCAAAATCGGACAATAGATGCGCCTTTTATGGGCTCAAGACCTTAAATCGAGAGATCGGTCTATATGGCAGCTATATCCAAATCTGGACCCATCTAGACCTAATTATAGATAGATGTCGAGTAGCCTAACACAACACATTGTGAAAAATTTCAGCAAAATCGGATAATAAATGTGGCTTTTCTGGGCCTAAGACCCTAAATCGGCGTATCGGTCTATATCCAAATCTGAACCGATCAAATTTAAGAAGTGTGTTGAAGGGCCCAACACAACTCACTGTCCCAAATTTCATAATCGGATAATAAGTGTGGATTTTATGGGCCTTAGACCCTAAATCGGCAGATCAGTCTATATGGGGGCTATATCAAGAGATAGTCCGATCGATCCATCTTCGAATTTAACCTGCTTATGGACAAAAAAAGAATCTGTGCAAAGTTTCAGCTCAATATTTCCATTTTTAAAGACTGTTGCATGATTTCGACAGACAGACGGACGGACATGGCTAGATCGTCTTAGATTTTTACTCTGATCTAGTATAAATATACTTTATAGGGTCGGAAATGGATATTTCGAAGTGTTGCAAACGGAATGAGAAAATGAATATACCCCCATTCTTCGATGGTGGGTTTAAAAAGTAGTCAATTCGACGTTTTGGCCGGTCAAAAAGTCGCTGGTTTGAACCAATGTGTGAGAGCTCGCATTGCCTTGGTGAACAATGACTTGTCTTCTCTCGTTAGTTCTTTGAATTTCTCCCAAGACTTAAGGAAATTGATTTGTCATGTACTACCCAGAATTGATCTACTACGTTGTTCAAGCGGAACAATCCCCACATGATCACTTTTGCTGAAGAAACCGACAACCATTTGCTTCGAAGTGGTACTACCATGAACAACTTCGTCAAAATTGGTTCGTCTTCGAAGATTCGCACTGTCTATTGCTGTTTTGTTTCGGGCTCATACACATAGATCCACTTTTCATCATCTGTGAATATCTTATTAACATTTTTCGAACCACAGCGATCGTATATTTTCAACATTTCTTTACACTAATCGACACCAGCCTTTTGCTTGAGATATGGTCAAATTGTGCGGGATCCAACATGAACAAAAATTTTTTTAAGGCCAGATGTTCATGCAATATCCTATGTATCATGGTGAGAGAAATGCCCAAGAATGCCTCTATCTCACGGTATGTCACATGACGATTTTGCATTACAAGTTAAGACACAGCTTCAATGTTCTCTGGTACAATGGCCGTTTTTGGACGACCTTCAGTGAGTTTGAGTTTGAGCGAGCGTCGACCATGACTGAATTCATTAAACCAGTTTTTCACCGTGCTATAGGATGGTTCTTCATCGCCATACAAAGACTAAAGTTTATCAATGCACTCTCGTTGTGACCGCCCACGTCGAAAGTTGTAGAAAATTATCGCATGAAAATGTTCTACAGTTAATTAAATTTTTGCCAAATTATTTTTTTCAAGTCACTGTAAACAACACAAATGATGGTTAAACGTCAAAACGTTTTGAATGCAATTATGCTAGAAAATGTCAAATATTTTAATGGAAATGTCAGATTGCACCTGGTGACATTAAGTGTTGCCTATGCCGGAAACTTATATAGCATACACTACACTATAACTGTGGTAAAGGGTGTTATAGCTTAGTGCAGGAAGAAAATCGGCCATGATAAGTTAACTGAGAATCAGTTTCTAATTCAATGTATCTCTTTGAAATTGGGAACTTTTAGAGCTGAGGTATTAGTGAGGTTGCGTGCAGAATTTCAAGGACCTAGGTTGACCGGCCGCCTTTTGGCAGACCCCTTAATTTGGTCACCTCGGTATTTCGAAAATTTGTTGGGGCTGTCAAACATTCGTTTGATCTGATTTCCAAAATATTTGCTGAATAATGCTCAAAAAACTCTAAAAAAGTCCGTTTGAGGGCTAAAATATCGTGTCTTATTTCGGCGATATTCGACTTTTAATTTTTATAACCATCACCATAGGATGGTGGTGTACTAATCTAGTCATTCCGTTTGTGACGCCTCGATATATTAGTGTAAGGCCCCATAAAGTATACAAATTTTTCATCGTCTCGACGTTCTGAGTCAATCCGTCCGTACATCTGTCCGTCCATCCGTCCGTACATCCGTCCGTCCATCCGTCCGTCCATCCGTCCGTCCATCCGTCCGTCCATCCGTCCGTCCATCCGTCCTTCCATCCGTCCATCCGTCCGTCCATCCGTCCGTCCGTCCGTCCGTCCATCCGTCCATCCGTCCGTCCATCCATCCGTCCGTCCATCCGTCCGTCCATCCGTCCGTCCATCCGTCCATCCGTCCGTCCATCCGTCCGTCCGTCCATCCGTCCGTCCATCCGTCCGTCCATCCGTCCATCCATCCGTCCGTCCATCCGTCCGTCCATCCGTCCGTCCATCCGTCCGTCCATCCGTCCGTCCATCCGTCCGTCCATCCGTCCGTCCATCCGTCCGTCCATCCGTCCGTCCATCCGTCCGTCCATCCGTCCGTCCATCCGTCCGTCCATCCGTCCGTCCATCCGTCCGTCCATCCGTCCGTCCATCCGTCCGTCCATCCGTCCGTCCATCCGTCCGTCCATCCGTCCGTCCATCCGTCCGTCCATCCGTCCGTCCATCCGTCCGTCCATCCGTCCGTCCATCCGTCTGTCCATCCGTCCGTCCATCCGTCCGTCCATCCGTCCGTCCATCCGTCCGTCCATCCGTCCGTCCATCCGTCCGTCCATCCGTCCGTCCATCCGTCCGTCCATCCGTCCGTCCATCCGTCCGTCCATCCGTCCGTCCATCCGTCCGTCCATCCGTCCGTCCATCCGTCCGTCCATCCGTCCGTCCATCCGTCCGTCCATCCGTCCGTCCGTCCATCCGTCCGTCCATCCGTCCGTCCATCCGTCCATCCGTCCGTCCATCCGTCCATCTGTCCGTCCATCTGTCCGTCCATCCGTCCGTCCTTCCGTCCATCCATCCGTCCGTTGGTCGAAATCACGATAGCGATCGAACGAGTTAAGATAGCCGCTTGAAATTTTGCACAGATACTTAATATTGGTGTAGGTCGTTGGGTATTGCGAATGGGCCATATCGATTCAGATTTAGATATAGCTCCCATAAAAACAGATTTCCAGATTTGACTTCGTAAGCCCTTACAAGCAGCAATTTTTGTCCGATTTGGCTGAAATTTTGCATGCGATGTTCAGTTATGACTTCCAACAACTGGGTCAAGTAAGGTTCAAACCGGTCTATAACTTGATATAGCTCCCATATAAACCGATCTCCCGATTTGACATTTTGAGACCTTACAAGCCGAAAATTTTATCCGATTACATTCTTTACATGACATTAGATTATTTGTATCCTCCGCAGCAAAATCCTCCTAAAATTCCAGCGGCAAGTAGTGCCACCCTTTTAAATTAAGAACCTTGGTATTGTACTCCCAATTTTCTAGTAACTCTTCCGGAATGCACTGATGGTTTAGGTTTGGATTTAATTCATTTGCAAAACGTTACTGGTGATATTTGCTTTATGAAATTACTTGGAGCTTATTTTGTTATTTCGCCATCACACGAATGACACTTTGATTCGCTTTTTTGGAGCTTCTTTCTATGTTAAAATCACTTTGCTAGCTCTGTCTGTCACAAGAGAAAAGAACTTGGTTTCTGTTTATCGCAGTATGAATCGAAACAGGGACGTAGTGTGAAATGATATAGCCATCGCCGTGAGCAGATGTATAGTGCAATAGACCAAAAACATTTCTCACAAACATTTTAAAGTGCATATACATTGATAGAACGAATAAATGCGTGCTAAGTTCGGCTGGGCCGAATCTTATATACCCTTCACCATGAACCGCATTTGTAAATTTCTTTGCTCGGTATCTCTTTATAGGCAATCAAAGGATATTGGCTAATAATTGCTATGCTATTGGAGCTATATCAGGTTATAAACCGATCCGGGCCATACTTTGGTTGTTGCAGACCATAGTAGATGTCATTGTGCAAAAATTCAGCCAAATGCGCCGTAATTGGGGTCAAGAAGTGCAATCGGGAGAACGGTTATATTGGACCTATATCAGGTTATCGACTGATTCCGACCATATTTGGAACTTATGTTGAGGAGAGAAGTCGTTGTGCAAAATTTCAGTCAAATCAGACAAGAACTGCGCCATCTAGGGGTCATGAAGTGCAATCGGGAGCTTAGTTTATATGGGAGCTATATCAGGTTTTAAATCGATTCAGGCCAAACCCACGTTTGTAACACCTCGTCATGACATTTTAATTCGATCTAGCCATGCCCGTCCGTCCGTATGTCGAAATCACGCTAACTTTCGAAGGAACACAGCTAGGCGCTTGAATCTTTACACAAATACTTCTTATTAGTAGAGGGCGGTTGGGATTGCAAATGTGCCGAATCGGTTGATGTTTTTATATAGCTGCATATAAACCGATTTCCAGGTTTGACTTCTCGAGACTTCCGAATACTGTGCCAAGTATGGTCTAAATTGGTCCAAACCCTGATATAGCCGCCATATAAACCGATCTTCTGATTAGACTTCTTCATCTTCTGAAGGAAGCAAATCTTATCCAATTCCAATTGCGATGCCACAAGAACAGAAGGAAGAAGATGCCTTCTAGTTTCAACCGTTGAACTAGCCAGATCGCTTTAAAAAGTCCAATAACTTGCGAGTCTTCACATTCGCTAAATCAGACAGGTTCTCAAAGAAATGAGAACCTAAAGTTGAACCCCTTCTGATTGCTAGTGTGGGACATACACACAGAAGGTGTTCTATAGGCTCTTCTTCTTCTTCGATGTCCTCACAGCTTCTGCAAAAGTCCTTGCTGGCAACCTTCCGATTAGACAGTAATCTGTCATGACTGGCACAATGACTGAGACGTCTGTTCTAGTCAATGACAGCAAAGCGGTAGACCTCTTCAAGTCTAGATCAGGCCACATAGTTTTGGAATGCTCTCAGCTCCCTCTTTGTGACCATCTATCATTCGTTGTCCTTCGGGCCTGTAAGGTAATGTCTAGTACCTCCTGCCTGTTCCTATTACCAGGTCGGTTTATCCCCTTTATTACAAATCGCTAGATTGCAACTTAAAATATATTCTGGGTAGCAGCTCACCCCTTCCTTTGACATCCGATCTTCCCCATATCTGGTGATGTGCATTAGCATCACTTCCTACAGTGAAGCTTTTCTTCTATACAGAAGCAGCTTTAAACAGCGACTTAAGGTTTGAAGGCGGCATCTCGTGTGCCATATATATAGGGAAGCCAGCCAGTAACGAAACTTGTTTATTTCAAGGCAGGCTACTACTAGATCTTCAGTGCTTAGCGCCGTAAGAAGAAAAACAAGTATACAGGCTCTGTTTCTCCTATTCCCCGTACCCTTGAGAAGTTTAAATCCCGGAATTCTATCCCCCTGACATCAGCAAATCTCCCAGACATCAGCAGGACCTTTAGTGCCGCCGAAGCGGCCTTAGAATGTTGGAGATTTATCTGTAGAAACCGGACCATAGTCAGAATTCAGAACTTCCACCACCGTTGTGTTACCCTCGTCCTCTGACTCCACCAGAAGTTCATCCTTTTTTTGCTAGAACTTTATCATGATGAGCTTCCGTACGTATCCAGGGGCAGGTGAGAAAGCTGTGGAACCACTCTTCCTCAGTACATTGGGCACTTGCGGTGTGGACGATTTCTCCTTAGATTCTTCACTAACTGCTGCTGTCAAAGTACTTTCCAAGTTCCGTTCTTCCCCGCTTGCGCGCACTTTGAGCCCAGTCCAGCTTTGTGACCCACCCACACAGGGCTTGTCGGGTCCCGTTTCGATTTTCAGTCTCCTGCAATCCACCTGACTTTAGCGAGGTGGTCGATAGTTCCTTAGGCAAGTGTTCAGCAACAACAGCTGAGTTGACTCCGGATTACCCAATCCTACCGCTTCTAAAGGCCTCCAGTTTCAACTTGTTGAATCCGTAGGCTACAAACCCTTCTGACCTGTTGAGGTCTGCGAGACAGCCAGAATTTAATACGAATACTGCATGTCTTCGGTCACCATCAACTGTCCAATGGATATCGCAGCCATCCTTGAGTGACTTAAATTCTTCCTCCTAAAATAATGAACTATTACGAATTACTGGAAAATTCTTAAGGAGTGAAATAACAATACGTCCGCTCCACTCAACGGTTCAAAACAAGTTTGTTGATCACCTTTTGATATCGTAAGAAAGCTGCCACATAAACCGATCTCTCAATATGACACCCTGAGCCACTGGAGGGCGCAATTTTTACTCGATTTGCCTTAAATTTTGGACGGCCAATAACTTAATGTATCTCATATTTATATTGAAAAAGTCATTCAAAGGACTTGACAAATGCGATCCATGGCGGAGGATATATAAGATTCGGCCCGACCGAACTTAGCACGCTTAACCTTGTTTTCCATTTGCTTGTCTGCTGTTTTCGAGCTACCGGTTTCAAAAATAAAGCTATTATCCCAAATTTGGAATTATTTCAAATTTTATCAAATTTCATCTTGATACAGCTCACATATAGAATCGTGATATGACAAATTCCCCTCAAGTGTACACGACTAATGCTAACCCTCTTGTTATGTATGATCGATAAACATGCAGATTTATAAGGTAAAGTAAATAGAATTCAATTTTCATTCTCGTGCTTCTGTTAACTACGCTTATGGCGCGAAATGTTGTACAAAAACAGAAATACACCAAAACCAAATGCTGTGGGCAGAAAAGCTAGCTAAAAACATTTGTCATAATGACCAAATATTCCATAAGCGTATTTTGTATTTGATTTTCTTTTTGCCATTGACAGTTTGTTGGTATTTTTTCCTTTGGAATTTTTCGTGCCTCAATCTATTTTCACCCTCCTCCAAGCTTGCAGCGCTCACACTCTTTTTGTTTTCATTTTCTAGTTTGACAGTTATTATGAGAGGGAATTATGGCTTCAGATGCTGTTGCTATTGCTGCGGCTTTGCATTGTACTCGTGCTAGGATTTGATGGGCAACATGTGGGTTTGGTGGTCTTCGAAGTTGGCAATGGCACGTACAGCCAGCGATTCTAGGTCATTCCAGAATGAGCAAAAGTGGCGGCTGCAAGAGGTAAAAGGAACAGGCCTTGGCCATTTTCTCCAAGGAATTATCCACAAATCACTACCTGCCTACTGAGAGCGTATTATGCTTGGGAATTTTGTTTGGAATTTTGTCTGGAAACTGAGTCGCTTGCTTTGGTATTGGAAACGAGGCAGCTATTAAATTTGATTCACGCAATGGAGAAGAAAGTAAGTAATCATGAGAGAAAAAATCACAGTACAAACATCACTTCAATATTGCAGGAGGTTTAATTTCATCAATGGCTATATGAGGTTTATTTAATTGGAAATTAGGCATAGTCTCAGGGGTATAATTTTGGCAGAAGTCTGTAAGAGAAAACCTGGCAATGGTTTGATTTTAGGGGATGCTGACATGCGATATCGTTTCTGGCATCATTATGTTATGGCATACATTTTTAAGGAGAACATTGCGTTTTGGAGGGCAGCAAGTAAGAATATATTCTTACTTTATATTAAAGATAAATTGTTTGCCAAAAAATATTCAGTTGCAGAGAAATTTTCCTTTAATTAAATTATACTAAAAAAGTTTAAGAAAATTATAATAATTTTTTTGTTGATGATTTAACAATGTCCATATGTCTAAGAGTTTTCTTGCCATCGGGTTTCTTAGCAGACATTATACAAGTAAAAAGGCATTCAGTTCGATCGGGCCGAACTTTGGATACCCACCACATCGGGCATATATGAAATTTCAGTCCGTGGTGAAAATAGGGTACTACATTTTTTGATATCCGAAGGGGGGGCGGACCCTCCCCCTTATCCTAATTTTCAGAAGCGCCAGATCTCGGAGATGGGTGGTGCGTTTATAGCGAAATTTGGTGTGCTCTCATATAACACCCTAAAAAGAAAAATTTGGTATCCAAATTTCGGATGGGCTACCTAGGGGCGCCCCCCCTGAAACCTACCAAACTTATATTTAGACCAATCACGACAATATGGGGCTCAAATGAAAGGTATTTAGGATAAGAAAAGGTATCTGATATCCAATTGTCGAACCAAGTGCTAGAGGGACCACCAACCCCCAAAACACCCCTAAATCGTACATATTTACCGATCATGGCAATATGGGACTCAAATGAAAGGTATTTGCGAGTAGAATACGAATCTGATGTCCAAATGTGGGACCACGTTACTGGGGGTCCACCCCTTTCCCAAAACACCGACCAAACAAGACTTATTTACTGACCAGGGGAATATGGGGCTTAAATAAAAGGTATTTGAGTGTAGAATTCGAATCTGATATCCAAATATGAGACCAAGTGTTTGGGGGGCCGCCTCTCCCCAAAAACCTCCCCCAAAGTGGACACATTTACGACCATAGCCACATGGGGCTCAAATGAAAGGTCTTTGGAAGTAAAGCACAAATCTGATATCAATATTCGGGAAAAGTGTCTATGGGGCCACCCCACCCCCACAACACCACCCAACCCCCAAAACACCCCTCAAATGAAAGGTCTTTGGGAGTAAAGCACGAATCTGATATCAATATTTGGGAAAAGTGTCTATGGGGCCACCCCACACCCACAACAATACCCAAATAGAAAGTATTTGCTGACTTTTGAGGCTCAAATAAGAGGGTTTTTAGAGTGGAACACGAATTCGATATATATTTCCAAAACCAACTCACTGAGTGGCCGCCCATCCCCCAAAACACCCCCCAAGCCGGTCATGTTTGCCGGCTATGGAAATATGGGGCTCAAATTAAAGGTATTTGGGAGTAGACCACGTATCTGATATCAATATTAGGAACCAACTGTCTAGGGGACGTCCCACCACCATAACAACCCCCAAATAGGACGTATTTGCTAACCAAGACTATTTGGGTCGTAAAGAGAGTGGAACTAAATATTTATAGTTTTTAGGGCCAATACCCCAAACCGGACATATTTGCTGACTTTTGCAATAAGGATTTTAAATAAGATAGGGAAACGAATTTTATATCCAATTTTGAGGCCAATGGCAATATGGGGTTCAAATAAATTATATATAGTTATATGAGAATAGAGCAGGTTGCTGATATATTTTCCGGGCTTAGTGTTTGGGGGACCACCCCAATCCCCAAAACACTCCTAAATCGGGCATATTTACCGACCATGTCAATGTGGAGCTCAAATGAAAGTTATTGGGGGGTAGAGCAAGAATAGATACCCACTTTCGGGACCAATTTTCTGGGGGTCTACCTCTTTCTCAAAATACCTCACAAAAAGCAATTTTTTTTCTGACCATCGCAATATGGGGCTCAAATAAAGGTATTTGGGAGTAGAATACGAATTTGATTTCCAAATGTAGTACCATGTATTTAGGGCATCATCTCTTTCTCAAAACACGCCCCAAAGGGTGAAAATTGTTGGACCATGCCAATATGTGGCTCTAATGAAAGGTATTTGAGATTAGAAAACGAATTTGATAACCTATTTTGGGGCCATGTGTTTGGGGGACGCCTCATCGTGTAAACTCCCCTAAACCAATGGCAATATGGAGCTTAAATAAATGGTACGATGCTGATATTTTTTCAGAGCCAAGCTTCAGCGGGACCACCTCATCCCCGAAAACACCCCTAAATCAGATATCATGAGAATATCGGGCTGAAATAAAGTATTTTAGTAATGAAGTACACCTTACATCTAAACTTAAATTCGTAGACCAATAAAGATCATATGGGATTCAGTTAAAGGCACTTATATTGTTAAACTGTTAGTCAAGCGATATACTATTGGGTTGCCCAAAAAGTAATTGCGGATTTTTCACATAGTCGGATTTTTCACATTTTTTCATAGCTTGTGACTCTGTAATTGCATTCTTTCTTCTGTCAGTTATCAGCTGTTACTTTTAGCTTGCTTTAGAAAAAGTGTAAAAAAAGTATATTTGATTAAAGTTCATTCTAAGTTTTATTAAAAATGCATTTACTTTCTTTTAAAAAATCCCCAATTACTTTTTGGGTAACCCAATATTTTCGTAGCACGGTATTTCACTAAAAGCTCTTTAGTTGTCGAAAATAAATATTCCAAGGAAAATTTTGTTCCATATAAAGTAAAAGAAGGCGCAGCGGAGCGGGACCGGGTCAGCTAGTTTAGATATAAACGTCATATATACCGAATTTATTGTCCGATTTCGATGAATTTCGGTACTATGGGTTGTATTAGACCTCTACAGATCCTGAATATGGTGTAAATCGGACTAAATTTGGATATGGCTATTATATAGACCAATCTCCTGTTTTGTGGTCTAGGACAGTGAAATGTGTTGGACCCCTCGACGTCCCTGACGAGTTTCGTACAGTTGGGACCACATGTCCATATAACTACAAAGGTTACATAAAAGGTTTATTTTTCAACGGACTTGACATAATGGGGATGATATGTGCATCCAAGTTTATGGATATAATTTCATTCGGCGTTTTTACTTGTTTTTGTTTGCATTATGTCCGTATTTTCCCTAAATTGAAACTCACCTTAAATATGTAATTTCCAGCTATAATTTTCGTAGGCGCTTAATGTTTAAATGTCTGAGTGAAAGAAAAATCTACATAAGCCTCATCTTCATAATCAAATTAAATTCTTATTCAATTTGCATCATGCTTTTATACAGAAATATTTTATATAATCCCTCTTTAGCATCTTATTAGGATTATCATAAGGAGGCGAAAATGACACGTAAGACAAGCAAGCATCACTTTGCAAGAGCTTACACCAAAGTGAACAACAAAATACACAAATTTGTCCCATCTTTGGGGATAATTAACCGAAAGGTCTTAAGACTTTAATTCGCTTTTATAACAAAACGCACTTTAATTGCCTTTTTTTTTGTAAAACATAATGGTGCTTAAGTTGTATTTTATGGCTTGTATGGCAAAATATTTCGATTTGCAGCCATAATGAGCGCAGCAGCAGCATCCCTTCCGGACATTGTAATCCTTTGCATTTGCTTTTGATGTTCTTGTGCTCTTTTTGTTATTGGCATTTTCCTTAAATTTTTATTGCCGAACACAGAGCGCATGCAAAGAAACCCTTTCGATGACCACATTTTTGTGGGGCAATTGACGCAGATGGTGCGTTCCACAATGGAGGAGGAGGAGTGGGGATTACTGAGAATATAAAATGATGTTTGTTGCTGAAGATAATTAATTACATCAGCAGCAAAATCTTTAAGAGTAAGCAATAAAATTCAAAAAAACGCTCCCGCAGCAAAAAATGCAGGAGAATTTACTTTCAATGGTGCCATACAATAAAGATCGAAAACAAATTAATTCAAGAGACACCAATTTGAAGTCTTCTGCGAATTTTCAAAAAAAAAAAGTTAGGAGGGAGAATGTGTTTTCATTTCTCTCCTCAAAAAAAAATATTGGTTTGCCCAAAAAGTAATTGCGGATTTTTTTAAAAGAAAGTAAATACATTTTTAATAAAACTTAGAATGAACTTTAATCAAATATACTTTTTTACACTTTTTTTCTAAAGCAAGCTAAAAGTAACAGCTGATAACTGACAAAAGAAAGAATGCAATTACAGAGTCACAAGCTGTGAAAAAATTTGTCAACGCCGACTATATGAAAAATCCGCAATTACTTATTGGGCAACCCAATAAAACCGTATCTCGGAATAGGTACTTCAAGCGCACAACTATTCGACAGACTAACAAATGAGTAAGAGACTGATAAACCAAAGTAATGCACAGTTCGTCCCTTGCTTTTAAGTAAAGGTGGTATTTCCAATTCAGATTCAGACAGCGACAGTGTCAACGAAACAGTAATCGCAGCCGAATCGAGAGATGAGGACATCGGGATGACGGAAGCTCACAAGCAGATCGGGAAGCGATCAGGGACACGACAAAGGAGACAGAGGAGTATATATTGGCAGCGCAATCGGACGAAAGTGCAGGATGCTGGAAGGGATAGAACTGGCATTCCAAGCATTTCTACGGAAGCTGTAAAGAGAATCAGATCTGCAGAAGAGCATAACAGTGCTAAAACGCTTAAGAGGGAAAAGATCCTCGCTCTCAAATACTCTGGGATAACCAAGCCAGCCCTCCCGCTATGGAGACACCAGACATTGTTCTGAGGAAGAAGAAAAAGTTGTAACAGGAACAAAGGAACCTTGCACGCCGCCTGAGTCTTCATGGAGGAGTGTAACTTCCAAAAGGAGGCTACAGCCATCATCAGCAGTGCATGCGGTAGGATTCCACCAGATCATCGGTTCCAAGTGGAGGATCTGGTTAACGAACGCAGTATCGAACATGTGTAGAGGGTCCACCCATACAAATGATGGGCTGCGAGTATAGAGGCGACACCTTTACGCTAGGTTTTGCGTCGGCGGAATGTATTGATACCATCAAAAAGCTTGTCGGAGGCAACCACGCTCCCTTGGAGGGCGCAAAGCTCGACCTGGAGAGAAAGATGGACATTCCCCAGCTCATAAAGGCGGCGGTCTTCATCAAGGGACGGGACAGTAAATTTGCGACAGAACGCATATTGGGATTATTAGGCAAGCAAAACCAAGGTTTGGTTACAGAGAAGTGGAAGGTCTTCCACCGGGAGGAGATGGAGGCACGTATTCTCCTTGTGGTTGGCATAAGATTAAGACTAAAGGCATGACACACTACAAAAGCAAGGTTGTCTTTTTCAAGATTGGAAAGACTAGGATAGAAAAAAATTCTAATATGGGAACATTAGGCTATGCAGGGATGGGAAACTCAATACAGCCTAACGAACAGGGACCTGCCGATGGAACCATTACTGACATTGTCAAGATTCGAAAAGCTAGGATTGCCAAAGAACCTAATATTGAAACATATGGCAGTGGAGTGACAGGAAAGTCAATGCAGCCTTAAGAACAGGGAGCAGAGGATGAGCATACTTGGCATCACTTTATCTGATACCGCCACCCACTGCAACGGTTGGTAAGGAAAACACAGGAAACTAAGGTATTAACAGGGGGCAAAGCGAACTCTTGCCATGGAGAAAAAGTACAATATAAGGACCATACAACTGGTTCAGAGAACATGTTGTCTCGGCGGAGAGATGAGGATCGCGCATACTAGGACACTGGGGAATATTCTATATATCCGACCCATAGAGATACAGATTAAGTGCGAGGCACTCACTGCGGCCATGAGACTTAAGGCGATGGGAGAATATATTGGAGATGGGAGCAGCTCATACCATCGCGGTAGAATCGAGGCGACGTGGAAACCTGGAAGGAATGAAAGTGGTTTTCGATGGGATACCTGGGACAACACTTGAGGTCCAGTACGAGACAGTGCCGCTAGCGGTACAGGTATTGGTCTGTTATTACCATCTAGAAGATCACGCTACACAGATGGATCAAAGTTAGAGGACAGAGTGTGCTGGGAGTCTACATTGAGAACCCAGGGACTGGGATTTGTTTACGACTGCCTGACCATAAAATAATTCTGCAGGCAGAGATCTGGGCGATCACGGAATGCCTGAGGTGGTGTGGTGTTTACGCGAGGAAAATTCGACGAAAATTCTATGGGGAGATCCGAATAGTGAGAAGACGAATCTATTACTGAAGTAAAGTAAGAAGGAGGTCAGTTTTCGGTATCATATAGGACTACGGCTCACTCATACAAAAACGGTGCAGACAAGTGATAGCATGTTTAGGGCACGTAGGGAAGATGGTGAGACGTGTGTGGAGCATTTCCTGGGTAATTTTTCGGCTGTCGCGGTTAACAGACACTGGCACTTGGTTGAGGACACAACTCAGGGGCTTGGTAATACCGCCCGATTTTAACTTCTAGAGTCACATCAAGCGCATTTATTGATCCATCTTGCCAAAATTTTACAAAACGCTTTCCTCGACGACTATCACATTATCTGAGAAGTTTTCACGGAATCGGTTCAGAATTAGATATGGCTCCCATATATATGTTCGTCAGATTTTGGGTAATTTGCCATAATGTTGCCATTTGTCAACCGTAGTTTCAATAGTTTGGCCATATTTGCTCACCGAGGTCCATTAAAATTGGTTCAGGATTGGATATGGGTCCCACATTGTACTTATAGGGTAGGTGTAGGGTATTATACAGTCGTCACCGCCCGACTTTTGCCCTTCCTTATTGGTTTTTAAGGTCCAAAATGTTCCGGTTCCAAATCTATTTTGCTTTCATTCTTATCGTGCGATTTTTTCATCTCTAGAAAGAGTGAATGAGGTACGGATAATTTTCGCTGTGGCCCATTTAGCGAAATAAATTCTTGTTTTATTCCCATTAGCAGTGCTTACCAAACGCAAATAAAATTTCCAAGAAGATTTACAACAAATCCATTAAACCACATTACAAAGTCTTGGAATGTTATGCAGACCCATAAATCAAATGACAAAAAGAAAATCCACCCAGTCCGACGCTCACCACCCAGCCACGACGCTGTTCTTGTCATATAGATATTTTTTTTTTACTTTTCGAAAAAAGTGAAATAAAATTCTTGAGGCTTGCAAAAACCCATCACCAGCTTCACCAGTGACTTGTGACTAATGGTGGGTAAACACTGCTGATTAAATATTAAAAGAAGAGCAACAGCATTTTATTAAAAGTCAAACTCACATTATGAGTTTTAAAAGTTTATGCTATGCAGCAGTCATAAAATCCAGTAGCGGCAAGTGAATTATGCTAATTTTCCTCGAAAGGCCATCATCGGGCTGATGCTATTGAGCAAACTGGAAATATTTAACAGATTTTTTTTGTTTGTTTTCTCTGCTTGTTGCTGGTTGTGAACGTGTGGGGGTGAGATTAATAAGATTTCGAAATTATTTTTGGCAAAAAATTTAGGACCATAAACTGCAGGAATGTTTTTAAATGCCAAGAGATAATGTTCAAATAAAGAAAAATAAAAGTTCTCCATTTTTTAAGAAACAAGTACAACTATTTGTGTGAAATTAAAGTGACTACTGAAGTTACCAGGTTTTGAAGTATTTTGAGCACTTTGAAATAATCATGCTTATGGAATGAAATTTTAATAAGTATCGATGGCTTTATATTCTGGAAGACAAATTTGAAGTACACCTTGCCTTCAAATTTTAGGTGGATACAACTGCGAATACAAATGCAATGGAGGCCATGACTTTTGGACGGCTGGGTTCTAACGATGGCGAAAACATGAGAAAATTTTTCAGCGGTGGTTTTCCCCACCTTATGCTGGCTACATTTGTGAAGTACTATGCCATGCATAGAAGCTATATAAAAACTTCTCGCCTAAGAGGTGTCGCACTATAAAAAGGAGGTCCCTTGTTATTGAGCTTAAAACTTGAATTGGTCAGCACTCATTGATATGTGAGAAGTTTGCCCCTATTTTCTAATAGAATGTTCATGGGAAAATAGCATTTTGCAACTGCAAATAAAAGATTTGTAACGATTTCAAAAAAGGGCTTAAATCAACTTGTTTCTTTCCCATGTAAAGTAACAAAATAACGAGCTAGTCTCTTTTTATGCTAGGGCAACGGTATAGTTGAGTGCTGCTAATGGAAACCTGGTGCGTATAATTTATTTTCCAAATTTGTGTTACTTATACGCAATATGGTCCAGTAAGTGCCCTTACAAAGTAATCTTATTTCTTATATATAACCAGTAAGGAAAGGCAAAAGTCGTGAGGAGCCGACTATATGATACCCTACACCTACTCTACAATTATAAATTCGGGCAATATATAAATATATATGTATATCTAAATTTGAACCGACTATTAAACAGATCGTTTGAAAATTGTTGTTATTACGGCCATATAAGTACAAATCTGGCGATAAGTATGTATGGGTGCTACATCCAAATCTTAATCGATTTTGATGAAATCTAGCAGATATGTAAGGAAAAGTAACAAAACAATCCGTGATATTTTGTGCAGATCGGATGAAAATTGACGCTACTATGCCCATTTAAGTGCTAATCGGGCGATACATATATATGGGAGCTATATCTAAATCTGATCCGATTTTGATGAAATTTTGCAGGTATGTTAAAATCAGTATCAAAACAATCCATGCCCAATTCTGTGCAGATCGGTTGAAAATTGTAGCTACTACGGCCATTTAAGTGCAAATCGGGCGATGCATATATATGACAGCTATATCTAAATTTGAACCGATTTCGATGAAAATTTGCAAATATGTTAAAATCAGCAACAAAACAATCCATGCCCAGTAGTAGTAGCGCCATTTAAGTGCAGATATGTTAAAATTAGTATCAAAACAGTCCATGCCCTATTCTGTGTAGATCGGTTGAAAATGTTTGCTACTACGGCCATTTAAGTGCAAATCGGGCGATACATATATATGGGAGCTATATCTAAATCTGAACCGATTTTGATAAAATTTTGCAAATATATTAAAATCAGAAACGAAACAGTCCGTGCCAAGTTTTGTGCAGATCGGTTGAAAATTGTAGCTACTGCGGCCATTTAACTGCAAATCGGGCGATACATATATATGGGAGCTATATCTAAATCTGAACCGATTTTGATAAAATTTTGCAAATATGTTAAGATCGGCCAAATTTTGTGCAGATCGGTTGAAGATTGTCTTTACTACGGCAATTTTAGCGCAAATCGGGCGATATATATATATATATATATATATATATATATATATATATATATATATATATATATATATATATATATATATATATATATATATATATATATGGGAGCTATATCTAAATCTGAACCGATTTTTATCAAAATCAATAGAGTTCGTTCCAAAAAAGTGATATGTGCAAAATTTCGTGATGATTGGACAACAAATACGACCTGCACTTTGATTACAAGAATACATGGACTCACAGACGGACAGACGGACATGGCTAAATCGAATCAGAAAGTGATTCATAGTCGATCGGTATACTTATCAAGGGTCTAGCTCTTCTCCTTCTTAGCGTTGCAAAGAAATGCACAAATCTATTATACCCTGTACCACAGTGGTTTGTTTGATTGTTCCGTATTGGCGCAAAAACGGCTGAACCGATTTTCTTGAAATTTTCACAGATGGTGCAAAATGATCCCGTGGTGAAAAAAGGGTACTAAATTTTTTGATATCTGAAGGAGGGGGCGGACCCTCCCCCTTGCCCTAATTTTCGCCAGATCTCGGAGATGGGTGGTGCGATGTAAGCGAAATTTTGTGTGCCGTCTTACAGTAACCTAAAAACAGAAATTTGGTATATACATTTCGGAGCTGAATCTGGTAGATAGGGGGCCGCCCCACCCCTAAAACCTACCAAATATATATAAAGACCAATCACGACAATATGGGACTCAAATGAAAGGTATTTACGATTAGAAGACGTATCTGATATTCAATTGTCGGGACAGGTGTTTGGGGCACCACCCCTAAATCGTACATATTTACCGACCTTGGCAATATGGGACTCAAATGGAAGGTATTTGCGAGTAGAATACGAATCTGATATCCAAATGTGGGACCAAGTTCCTGGGGGTCCTCCCCTTCCCCAAAACACCCCACAAATAGGACTTATTTACAGACCACGGCAATATGGGTCTCAAATAAAAGGTATTTGGGTGCAGAATACATATCTGATATCAGTAGTCATAAAAAAGTATATGGGGCCACCCCACCCCCCAAAAACACAACCGAAATAATACGTGTTTGCTGACGATTGCAATATGGGGCTCAATTAGGAGGTATTTTATAGTAGAACATGAATCTGGTAGATATTTTCAGAGAAAAGTCACTGAATACCGCCCCATCTCCCAAAACACCCTTAAACCGAACATCTCTGCCGACTATTTAGATATGGGTCGCAAATAAAAGGTATTTGGTTGCAGAATAAGTATGGAAATATAGGGCTCAAATTTATGATATTTGGGAGTAGACCACGAATCTGAAGTCAACATTCGGGACCAACTGTCTAGGGGACGTCCCACCCCCATAACAACCCCCAAATGGAACGTATTTGCTCGCCATGACAATTTGGGTCTTAAAGAGAGTGGAGCTCGATATTGATAGTTTTTACGGCCCATACCCCAAAACGAACATATCTGATGACTTTTACAATAAGAGGTTTAAATGAAAGGTATTTTAGATAATAAAACTATTTTAATATCCAATTTTGAGTTCAATGGCAATGTGAGGTTCTAATAAATGATATTTGAGAGTAGACACCATGTTGATTTACTTTCTGGGCTTAGTGTTAGGGGGACCTCCCCACTTCCCAAAACACACCTTATTCAGATATAATTATCGACCAGATCAGTGAGGGGCTCAAATAACAGGTATTGAGGAGTAGAGAATGAAATTGATACCCTTGATACACTTTCGGCACCAATTTTGTGGGGGTCTACCCCTTTCCCTTATTTACTGACCATCGCCATATGGGGCTTAAATAAACGTAGACTAGTACTACTTGATGAAATGCCATCAATCGGGAGGTAGGTCTATAAGGGAATGTACCCAAATATAGTCTGATCTAAACCTTACTCGACACCGACGTCGAGGGGCCGAACACTGCTCGCTGTGTTATATTTCGGCGAAATAGGGCAATAAATGCGTCTATTATTGGCCTGAGATATTAAAACGGGAGATCGGCCTATATGAGAGCTATACCGAATTTAGCCATATTTGGCACGAAGGTCGAGGATTTTAGCATAAATCATTGTGCCAAATTGGCTTATTAATACAGCTTTTATGAGCCTTAGACCATAAATCAGGAGATGGATCTATATGGGGGCTATATCATGATATAGTGCGATAAAGCCCATTTTTGAACTTAGCCTGCCCATGAACAAATATGGCTAGATCGGCTTAGATTTTTATACGCTTGATAATTGTTGTCTCAATCGGAGTGTTTGTGGCAACTGTTGCAGTACATCATTTAATTTAATTTATTAAGTTTTAAATAGAGGTGTGCTTTTTCATATTTTCAAATGAACAATTTGAAATGGCACGTAGGTGGTTTTTTCTGTTTAAAAACCTTCAGGATAAATTATCCTCTATTGTTTTATTGTTGCTTCAATTGTAAGACGGCTAAGCCCTTCTAGCATTGAAATGCAACCTTGACAGTGTCCCTTATGTATTGAGACAGTGACAATGAAGCACCTTTGAAGGCGTAGCAACTTGACATTAACTGCTCTTGAAGGGGTTTCTTATGACGTGGACGGGTGTGTGAGTGTGTGTGCATTTATGTGTGTGTTTAATAACGGTGGCCTGAATTGCCATCAACAACAAAGACAGCTATGATAAAATACCCGCAGCAATAGATAGATAATTCGCATTTCGAGTTCAAGGCAACTGGTGGATAACGACATATTGAGGATCCCAAAATGTTTTAAGTCCAGTATAGAATGTAAGGGACAATGTGATATATGTTAAAAATGTTTTTCTTAGAGTAAAAGATCGAACATCTTGTTCTGTGTAGAAAGCAAAGTTGAACAATTCGTAAACTCCCAAAAGGAGCACACTTACGAGAATTTAAGCCTACGATAGGGCACCCGAAGTAGTTTTCCATTTCAAGTAATGGTATTTACAGCTGTGACCTCCAATGGCCTCTCTACATTTGCTTTCATCTACATATGCTTTCATCTACATATGCTTTCATCTACATATGCTTTTATCTAATGTCGATGCTTTTATCTAATGACCATGGTCGAACCAACAAGACTCGGCACTGTCAGATAAAACACATGCAAACGAAGAATGGCTAAAAATAAATTATGTTCCGCACTTCCGTTTAAAACCGTATGGACGTCTATTAGAACTAAGGAACTCCTCTCCATCTTTGGTGGTACCTACGCAATTTGTCGCCCCTAGTTTTAAGATGTCGCCTACTTCTCAAAATATCAGCATGTTTTCCAACCAACCTACCTATTACGAAAGAAACGAAAAGTGGATTTCTAATCGTCTGCTGTTTCATTCCCTCTTAGTTCAGTATGGCCCGGCACAAAACAATGCGCCTGACACGGGATTACTACGAGCATCACACAGGCTGGAACTTTCAACTCCAATCGGTGTGGTGTTCTTTTTTTGTCACGAGAAGCTAAGCTGATAGCTACCGGGCGTGTCCACAGGTTGCAGATAGTGGAATGCTCCATATGGGGTAGCTGTAACTGCAGCCGCGGACAATCAGCAGTATCGAGAGGAGAGTCTCAGTCAGAGGACGGGTGGCACCGGCTCTTGCTTAAATACTGAATGCCTATGATGCTCGATACGACAAGGCGAGATATTGGCGCTTTTAAATAACCAATGGTTATCATATTCCCACGGCGATCGATCGTATAGACCGGAAAAAGCTTGCTCACCTATAAAAGCTTGACGAGGATCGCCACTTTCAGATGCAAATGTGTCTACAACAACAACAAAAACAAAGCGAATCGTGGATCAGAAATGGCGTTAATCTCCTTCTAACACTCCAAGATTGCTCGCGATCTTATCGTCCTGGTTGATATTACCCTGATGACCAATTCACTGTCTGTAAAGATGTTGATGCACGATGCCCGATGGATCTCTGCCCGCTGGACCGTATTATAGTCTAACAGTCGAAAATCCCCCTAGTCCTCTACTGTCCTCTACTGTCCTCTACTGTCCTCTAGCTTTGATCCGTCCGTGTAGCAGGAATATCCAGATGGCAATACCAGAGGTCCTTCAATCCAAGAATGTGCCTGGCAGCTGTGCCGCGTACTCGACCTCAAGTGTCCGATCGAAAAACTCTTCCATTTCTTCCAGGTTTCTCATACTGCGATGGTATAACCTGGTCAAACTCTATCCATTTTCTTATCACTTTAAGCCCCTCTTATGCCATGAAATGTTCTATGATCCTGTTGTATTGTACTATCCTTTCATTGCGCTTTCTCTACATCGCAGTCCACTAAACTACTGAGGCGTGAGTGAGTATTGGTCTTATCATGTTCCTGTAGAGCCTGTCATATATATTCGGTTCAGGTCCTATTACTGGTCTACGCCCAACTTCTGTGAGGTACGCTCCGGAGTGTCTATCTTGCAATTCAGTTTCCTGTCCAAGATCCTCACTAAGTGTTTGACCTTGTCAGATGTCGAAATCGTACTGTTAAAGAAACTCGGTGCGTCAAATTGGCCATCATCGTCTTTTTCGTGAACTTTTCTTCGAGTTACCATTGGGATCCCAATGTCTAGCTCAGCCGTATGCAATATAGAAAAGCTATTCGGCATTTCTGCCTTTCTGTACAGCTGATTCGAATCTTTACCTCTCTCTTTTTAGGCAAACAAAGAATAATGAATATGGACGGAGAAGGAGCTATATCAAGTTATAGTCCGATTCGGGGCTCGATTCAGACAATATTGCACACGTATGTTGAAGGCCATGGGAGAAGCCGTTGAACAAAATTTGTGCCAAATCGGATGAGAATTGCGCTCTCTAGAGGTTGAAGAACTCAAGATCCCAGATCGGTTTATATGGCCGCTATATCAGGTTATGAACCGATTTGAACCATACTTGGCACAGTTGTTGGATATCATAGCAAAACACGTCGTGCAAAATTACAGCCAAATCGGATAAGAATTGCGCACTCTAGAGGCTCAAGAAGTCAAGACCCAAGATCTGTTTATATGACAGCTATATCTGGTTATGAACCAATTTGTATCATACTCGGCACAGTTGTTAGAAATCATAACAAAACACGTTGTGCAAAATTTCATTCCAATCGGATGTGAATTGCGCACTCTAGAGGCTCAAGAAGTCAAGACCCAAGATCGGTTTATATGAAGCTATATCAAAACATGGACCGATTTGGCCCATTTACAATCCCAACCGACCTACACTAATAAGAAGTATTTATGCAAAATTTCAAGCGGCTAGCTCTACTTCTCTAAAAGTTAGTTAGTTGTTACAGTGAATTGTGTTAGGACCTTCGACATCTTTCTGCAATTTTGCCCAGATCGGTCCAGATTTGGATATAGCTGCAATATAGACCGATCTCTCGATTTAAAGTTTTAGACCCATAAATGAAACATTTATTGTCCGATTTCACCGAAATTTGCGACAGTGGGTTGTATTTGCCAGGATTCAAGCCCAGGTGTTAATCGTTATAGGCAGACATTCTTTCCTCTGCGCTACGGTGATCTCCAAGTACCAGTATTAGCACAAAATAATTCGTAGTTGAATGATGCAGTTCAGAAACTTTGTTCCGGTTCGTCCATGGCTCCTGAATTAAGGCAATATGAATCTTGCCTTTTTTATCCATCAGAGCGTGTGTAGCTGCTTCGCTCCGGTGGAGGTTTATTTGGATGACCTTAATCTTGGGAGTCGGATCCATGTTCTTTAGGCTGCATTGAGTGTCCTGCTACTGCACTGCCTAATGTCTCAATATGAGGGTCTTAGCCCGAATCTTTGATCTACATTAACAAATAATGTCTTTAATTCAATGCATAAACTTGTTGAGAAAAAACAGTTCCTCATTTAGATTGGTGTTTGATTTTTATACCCTCCACCATAGGATGGGGGTATACTAAATTCGTCATTCTGTTTGTAAATTCTCAAAGTATTCGTCTAAGAACCCATAAAGTGTATGTATTCTTGAGCGTCATGACATTTTAAGTCGATCTAGCCATGTCCGTCCGTCTTTAAGTCCGTCCATCTGTCTGCCGAAAGCACGCTAACTTTTGAAGGAGCAAAGCTAGGTGCTTGAAATTTTTCACAAATACTTTTTATTAGTGTAGGTCGGTTAGGATTGTAAATGGACCAAATCGGTCCATGCTTCGATTTAGCTGCCATATAAAATCATCTTGTGGCTTGACTTCTTAAGCTTCTAGAGCGCGCAACTCATATCCGATTTGACTGAAATTTTGCACATATTGCTTTGGTATGACTTTCAATAACTGTGCTAATTATGGTTCAAATCACTCTACAGCCTGATATCGTATAAACCATATAAAGCCTGATACCATATAAATCGATATCCCGATTAGACTTCTTGAGCTTCTATAAGGCGCAATTCTTATCCGATATGGCTGAAATTTTGGACACATCGTTTTGTTAGGACTTCCAACAACTGCAAGAAGTATGGTCTAAACCAGCCATAACCTGATATGCCCGCCATATAAACCGATCGGGCGATTGGACTTCTTGAGCCTCCAGGGGGCGCAATTGTTATCAAATTTGGCTGAAATTTTCCACGACTTCAAACAAATGTGTAAAGTATGGTCTATGCCATTCTCCTGATTTGATTTCTTGCGTCCTAGATGGTCCAATTTTCATCCAATATGGCTGAAATTTTGCATGTGTCGTTTGGGTACGACTTCCAACTGTGTCAAGTATGGTCTAAATCGGTTCATAACTTGATACAGCTGCCATATAAACCGATCTTCCAATTTGACTTCCTGAGCCTCTTGAGGGTGCAATTATTACTCAATTTGCCTGAAATTTAAGAGTTGGTATATTTCTATGACTTGTATGGTATGACAAGTACGGTCCATTTCGGTCAATAACTTGATATAGGTCATATATATTTGAAAAAAAAAAAACATTCAAAGAATTTGATAAATGATATCCATGGTGGAGGGTATATAAAATTCGGGCCGGCCGATCTTAGCACGCTGTTAAAATTCCAAATATTCAATAGCTAGCTAAAATATCTTAATATAAAATTTAAATGCTCGTTTTCCCCAATGTTTGCTGGGTTATGTGGAATTATTTTTTGTAATGACTTAAATGGATTCACTTTCATTCAAATTTTATATTCATTTTCATTGGGCTTTTCATTTTTATGCATTCGTCTGCAATAAACCTTAGATATCTTGAATTGTGTTGAAGTTTTATGACATTGCCAGTGAAAAATTATACGGGTGATATGATTAATACTAATCTAGTATTGATTAAGCAAAAGCACACAAAACAAATGTACAAAAGTTTAGTCGTAAGTAATTTATTGCTGCATAACTCAAGTAAAAATAATGAATATTTTATGATATTGTAATTTTAAATAGTTTAAAATGCCATTAACTAATTTCACTTTTTTATTGCAGGTAACGAGGGACTGACATTTAAAACTAGAAATTCGTAAGTTACAAGAGGAATTTATTTAAAGGCTTCTGTGTTGTGGGGATGCAATATCTCCTTTAATATACTAAATGTGGGGAAAAGACTAGCAGTACACAGGGATTAGGATAGCAAGGAGCGAAACAGTATCAGAATTTTACAGATAATGATTTTACCATACACTATGGACATAGGTGTATGTCCAGGTAATCGGCTTGTTGTGCGCTCTAAATACAAAAAAAAAGTAGGTTAGGTTTAAGTGGCAGTCGGCCATCAGACTCACTTAGACATTTTCGTCCATTGTGGTACCACAGGAACAGAAGAAGGAAGATGCCTTCTAGTTTCTACCGTTGAACCATCCAGATCGCTTTAAAAATCTCAATAACTTGCCAATGTTCACATCCGCTAAATCAGACAGAATCTCAAAGAAATGAGAACCTAAAGTGGAACTCCTTTTGACTGCTAACGCGGGATACACACACAGAAGGTGTTCTATAGTATCTTCTTCTTCGATTTCCTCACAGCTTCTGCAAAAGTCGTTGCTAGCAACCTTCAGTCTGTCAGCATGTTTTCCCATTAGACAGTGACCTGTCATGACGAACACAATGACTGAGACTTCTGTTTTAGCCAATGACAGCAAAGCAGTAGACCTCTTCAAGTCTAGATTAGTCCACATAGTGTTGACCCCCTCTTTGTGACCACCTATCATTCGTTGTCCTTCGGGCCTGGTCCTGAAAACTTAGCTTTCATGTCGCTAGAGGCATATCCACAGATTCCAGTATCACTGGAATGTGTAGGGTAGTTCCTAGTCTCGCAAGCTCGTCTGCTTTAGAATTCACTGGAATATCTCTGTGGCCCGGCACCCAGAACAGGTGAATTTTGAACTGTTCAGCCATCTCGTTGAGAGATCTGCGATAGTCGAGGGCGGTTTTTGTGTTCAGAAATACGTTCTCCAGGGATTAAATGGCGGCCTGGCTCTCTGAGAAGATATTTATGCCAATCGTCGTAATGACATTATATTTTAGCCATTCCACCACTTCCTTAATTGCAAGGTTCTCTGCTTGATACACACTGCAGTTTTCAGTTAACCTTTTCGATATGACCAGTTCTAGATCTTTAGAATACACCCCAAAGCCCACCTTTTCGTTTAGTTTGGAACTATCCGTGTACAAGTCTATGTAACTTTTGTTACCAGGGATATCGTAGTTCCAATCGGTTCTATCAGGAATAGTGTTACAGCACTTTTTATCCAGAAGCGACTCAGGTAGGGTGTAATCTACACTGCCTGGAAAATCGGATATTGTATCAAGGATAACACAGTGTCCGTAGCCACCACGTGACCAATGAGAGAGCTCTCTTAACCTCACGGCTGTGGTCGATGCAATTTGGGTAGCCACAATGTCCAGATGCATAAGATGTAGGATTAAATTCAGTGCATAAGATGGTGTCGTCCTCAGTGCGGCTGTAATGCACAAACAAGCCATCCGTTGGATCCGGTTAAGTATTGAGCTGTAGGTGGATTTTCGAAGCGCCGTCCACCAGACCACAACACCCTATAAAGGGTGATTTTTTTGAGGTTAGGATTTTCATGCATTAGTATTTGACAGATCACGTGGGATTTCAGACATGGTGTCAAAGAGAAAGATGCTCAGTATGCTTTGACATTTCATCATGAATAGACTTACTAACGAGCAACGCTTGTAAATCATTTAATTTTATTACCAAAATCAGTGTTCGGTTCGAAATGTGTTCATTCACCGTAACGTTGCGTCCAACAGCGTCTTTGAAAAAATACGGTCCAATGATTCCACCAGCGTACAAACCACACCAAACAGTGCATTTTTCGGGATGCATGGGCAGTTCTTGAACGGCTTCTGGTTGCTCTTCACTCCAAATGCGGCAATTTTGCTTATTTACGTAGCCATTCAACCAGAAATGAGCCTCATCGCTGAACAAAATTTGTCAAAATTTGAACACATTTCGAACCGAACACTGATTTTGGTAATAAAATTCAATGATTTGCAAGCGTTGCTCGTTAGTAAGTCTATTCATGATGAAATGTCAAAGCATACTGAGCATCTTTCTCTTTGACACCATGTCTGAAATCCCACGTGATCTGTCAAATACTAATGCATGAAAATCCTAACCTCAAAAAAATCACCCATTATTATCAAAAAAATCACCCATTATTATAGGTCTGACATCTGCAGTATATACCCAATGCATGACACGCGGTCTAAACCCTCAACTTTTGCCAATGGCTTTCTTGCGGGTGTGTATTGAGCAGTAGGTGGACTTTTGAAGCGCCGTCCACCAGACCACAACACCATATAGCGTTATAGGTCTGACAACTGCAGTATATACCTAATGCATGACACGCGGTCTAAACCCCCAACTTTTGCCAATGATTCTCTTGCGGGTGTGTATTGAGCAGTAGGTGGACTTTTGAAGTGCCGTCCACCAGACCACAACACCATATAGCATTATAGATCTGACAACTGCAGTATATACCCAATGCATGACACGCGGTCTAAACCCCTAAATTTTGCAAATATTTGTCTAACAGGTGCATAGGGCAAGTATGGCCTTTCTTGCCCTTGCCAAAATGTTGGATTTGAAGTTCAATTTCCTGTCCAGCCAAACACCCAGGTATTTTGCGTTTTCTGTAAACAGAACATTCTCTCTACCCAAGGAGACAGGTTCCACTGTAGGCAACTTGCGTCTCCTGCTGAAAATAACTATTTCTGTCTTGCAAGGATTTATACCCAGACCACTTTCGGTAGCCCACTTTGCTGTTGCACGTAGAGCTTCTAGAAGTATATCTCTTAGAGTGCTGGGAAACTTTCCCCGCAATTTCCACGTCATCAGCATACGCGACCACTTTTTAACTTTTTCTTCCAGAGACAATAATATATTGTTAATGGCTGTATTCCAAAGTAAAGGAGACAGTAATCCTCCTTGAGGTGTTCCTCTGCTGACTCATCTTTTTAGATCCACAGATCCCAACCCTGCCGTAATGCATCTTTCAGTAAGTAAGTCATTAATAAACTTTCTTACGGTAGAGTTGATGCCTAGAAACTCCAACTCCTTCATGATTGACATCGGTTTTACTTTCAATGTTAAGAAATGCTACCATTGTATATTCCTTGAGAGCGAGAGAACCCTCTATGTAGCCGACTACAAAATCCTGGAAAACATTTAAGGATTTTGTAAGTAGATTTAGATTTTCTTTTTCGAGCTTACTTTTTTATACCCACCACCGAAGGATGGGGGTTTATTTATTTTGTCATTCCGTTTGCAACACATCGAAATATCCATTTCCGACCCTATAAAGTATATATACTCTTGATCAGCGTAAAAATCTAAGACGATCTAGACATGTCCGTCCGTCTGCCTGTTGAAATCACGCTACAGTTTTTAAAAATAGAGATATTGAGCTGAAAGTTTGCACAGGTTCTTTTTTGTCCATAAGCGGGTTAAGTTCGAAGATGGGCTATATCGGCCTATATCTTGATATAGCCCCCATATAGACCGATCCACCGATTTAGGGTCTTAGGCCCATAAAACCCACATTTATAATCCGATTTTGCCGACAGTGAGTTGCGTTAGGCCCTTCGACATCCTTTTTCAATTTGGCCCAGATGGATCCAGATTTGGATATAGCTACCATATAAACCGATCCACCGATTTAGGGTCTTGGGCCCATAAAAGCCGAATTTTTTATCCGATATTGCTAAAATTTGGGACTGAGAGTTTTGTTAGGCCCTTCGACATCCCTCCTAAATTTGGCCCAGATCGATCCAGATTTGGATATAGTTGCCATATAGACCCATCTCTCGATTTAAGGTCTTGGGCCAATCAAAGGCGCATTTATTGTCCGATGTCGCCGAAATTTGGGGTAGTGAGTTGTGTTAGGCCCTTCGACATCCCTCTTCAATTTGGCTCAGATCGGCCCAGATTTGGATATAGCTGCCATATAGACCGATCTCTCGATTTAAGGTTTTGAGCCCATAAAACCTCATTTATGATCCGATTTTGCTGAAATTTGGGACAGTGAGTTGCGTTAGGCCCTTCGACATTCTTCTTCAAGTTGGCGTAGATCGATCCAGATTTGGATATAGCTGCCTTATAGACCGATATCTCGATTTAAGGCTTTGGGCCCATAAAAGGCTCATTTATTTTCTGATGTCGTCGAAATTCGGGACAGAGAGTTTAGTTAAACCTCTCGACATTCTTCTGCTATATGCCACAGATCGGTCCAGATTTAGATATAGCTGCCATGTGGACCGTCCGATTTTACTGAAATTTGGTACAGTGGGTTGTGTTAGGCTCTTCGACACTTTTCTGCAACTTGACGGTCCAGATTTGGATATAGCTGTCATAAAGACCGATATCTCGATTTAAAGTCTTGGCCACATAAAAGGGGCATATATAATCCGATTTCACTGAAATTTGCTAAATTTGCTTTTCGACATCCGTGTCGTATATGGTTCAGATCGGTTTATTTTTAGATGTAGCTTCTGGCCAGCCAATTTTCAGCTAAATGAGAATGATTGGACTTAAACAGCTCCGTGGTATTTTTAATCGAAACGTTAGAAGAACCCAAAAAGATTTAGCCTCTTATGCGTTCAAAATCAAAATATCGAGAAGACAATAAGGACACAACATGTTGGTTTGTATTACAGGATAATGGCGTGGCGGCAACGGCTTTCATCAATCTTTTGCTTTGGCTATCTATTGTAGGTTAGGCTGAAACGAGAATGCGCATTCTAAGCTAGTAATCGACTTGTGCGAAAATTGAATGCGAAAAGTAACCCCGAAGAAATCTTTGTCAGGAATTCCGTGCTGCCCACAAAATCCTAAATCGTTTTCCCTCTATGCTCCGAAGTTGGTTCACGTCTGGTTTCGTATCGGCACTTAGGTGCAGGATTCTGATAGCCCCGAAAGCCGAACATTGAAATATGAAATGTTTTAACGTCTTATCATCTTCCTGTGTGGCCTCTGCGGCCAATTTGTCTGCCGTTTTGCCGTCCTCGGCTGTGTCGACTGTTAAAGTCGAATTTATTTAAAAATTTTTTTAGGAAAATTTAAAGCTATTTACGCGGTTTTGTTTCTGACCACTGTTGCTGGGTTTTTGCTACAAAAAGGTATCATATTGGTGGCATAGTCATAGTCATTTCCGTTAACATCTTCTTTAGTCAAAGGACCACGCATTCATCAGCACCAGGATTTGCCTTGGCCGAGTTTTCCTAGCAGTAGTTTATGATACTTTTTAAAGGGTTTGTGTGTGTTGCCTTCAGACAAAAAAGGAGGGACAACAAGTAATATCGAATAGTTCGAAAAGAGTTTTGCTCTTTTGAAAAACTTAAATTGAGTTTGATGTCATTTTAAAGATATAATTCCTCTGTTTGCAAGAAGTTGGTTGGTCCAAATAAGACAGCAAGACATGCCAAAGAGATAGATGTGCCTTAGTACACACACACACACACACACACTTGCACACGCACTATATTTCACACAGTGGTGGTATGGAGAGAATGTGCGGAAGGTCTTAACTAATCAACAGGAAGTTTATAACATTTGTCATATGTTGGTGTCAAAATTGACTTATTTCTGCCACAATTTCAAAACTGTTTTGTTGGCCTCACATGCCAGTCAGCTGGCTATGTGTTTTGCACCATACGACAGTTACGCATGACTGACACATTTCTCTGTTGTTCATGGTGCAAAGGGTACAAGGATTCTTGGCAAGGATTGTTATGATATGTGTTGACCTCGCAGCTGTCTTTGTCTTGTGAGCGAGACCTGAAGGCACAGCCACAGAGTAAAACAATATCAAAACTGAAAGTTATTGTAATTGACATGACCCCAAGAGTTTTTGGCATCGAATATCAGGAGTTGGATAAAGTTTGTATCTTACTTTTCAGAGACTTGCATATTGAATTTTAAGTGAGAACTTAAAATTCAATATGCTATTTTCAATTTGGACATTGAAATTACCTCAGCTTGTGGAGGGAAACGAATAAAAAACTTAAATGAGATATTGTGGATCACTTTGGGGTTTCTTTCTAGTTATTGCTTAGTTGATTGTAAACATTCAAGTTAGTTTTTAATGAAAAACTCGTTGGTTGATAAAAGTGAAGCCTGAGATATGTCAAAGCCTAAGACATGTCAGAGCCTGAGATATAAGTTTAATCAAAAAATTACATTAAAGACAAACTATGTGCTACGAGTTAGTTAACTTTATTTGGTATGAGAACATAAGCCCAGTTTTGAGAATTGTTAGTTTCGGCTTAAAAAGGTCAATTTATAGTCTTTGGATTGAAAAAGTAACAGGTGAAAAATGTTGCGATGATTTGGTAGTAAATGCGATCTCCACCACTGATAACAAACAACAAGTAAAATCGCTATATACCCTCCACAATGGATTGAATTTGTCAAGTTCTTCGCCTGGTATCTCTTTATAGGCAAATAAAGGATATTGAATCGAAGGGGGTCGTACTGGTCTTGGATGCTAGAGATCATAGTAGATGCCATTGTGTAAAATTCCGAAATTCCCTCTGGGGGCTCAAGAAGTAAAATCGGGAGATCGGTTTGCAGGTCCTAGTAAAAGACCCTGTGCAAAATTTCAGCCAAATCGAATAAAAACCTGTAAGGAAAGGCAAAAGTCAGGCGGAACCGACTATATAATACCCTAAACCACCGAGTTTGTGTGCTACTTTTAATGCCTGGAACCTTTGTTGATATCTAGTCAGACTTAAATTTTGCATACCTATTGATATATTGAATAGAACGTTGAAAGATTTTCCCACGATAGGTCCTAAATTGCGGCTACTACAACTTTAAAACCAGTAAGGAAGGACAAAAGTCGGGCGGTGCCGACTGTATAATACCCTACACCGACCCTATAAGTACAATGTGGGAGCTATATCCAATTCTGAACCAATTTTGATGGATCTCTGTGGATATTTTCAGATGGGTTCTTAAACAATCCGTATCAAATTTCGAGCAAATATGTTCAAGCTGTAATAACTACGGTTGACAAATGACAACATTAATGCAAATTACCCAAAATCTGACGAACATATATATGGGAGCTATATCTAAATATTATGAACCTATTACGAGCAAACTTCTAAGATATTGTTGTAGTAGTCGATGAAAACGTTGTGCAAAATTTTGGCAAAAAATGCGATTTCAATGCCTCTAGAAGTGAAAATCGGGTGATATACATATATGACAGCTATATCTGAATCTGAACCGATTTCCATGAAATTCACCACTAATGTCGAAAGTCAAGAGAAAATCCTTCGTGCAAAATTTCAAGAGAATCTGTTAACAAATCACCATTTTATTGCAGTATTATGGCAAATCAGACGAACTGTATCCATGGGAGCTGTATCCAAATATAAACTGATTTCGATGAAATTCATTCGTTATGTCGGGAGTCATAAAAAAATCCTTCCTGCCAAATTTCGAGAGAATCGGTTAATAAATAACCATTTTATTGCAGTATTACTGAAAGTCGGACGAACATATATATGGGAGCTATATCCAAATCTGAACCGATCTTTTCCAATTTCAATAGGCTTCGTCTCTTGGCCGAAAAACATGCCCATACCAAATTTTAAGACGATCGAATCAAAATTGCGATCTGTAGTTTGTACACAAATTAACATGGACAGACAGACGGACATAGCTAAATCGAATCAGAAAGTAATTCTGAGTCGATCGGTATACTTATCAATGGGTCTATCTCTCTTCCTTTTGGGTAGTTTATAACACCCAGTCACTAAATAATACCCTGTATTATTCTTGTTATACCCTACACAGTAGTGATGTAGGGTATAACAAGAAAAATCGTGCCAATTTAGGCCGGGCCGAATCTCATATACCCTCCACCAAGGATCGCATTTTTCGAGTTTTTCCCAGTATCTCTTTTTAGGCAAATAAAGGACAAAAGAAAAGAATTGATATGCTACTGGAGATATATCAAGTTATACAATAGTTCGATTCAGACCATAATTGAAATGAATTTGTAGCCCATAGTAGAAGTCATTGTGCAACATTTCATTCAACTCGAATAAGAATTGCGCCCTTTAGAGGCTCAAGAAATGAAATAGGGACATTGGTTTTTTTGGGAGACCGATTCAGACCATATTTGACACGTATATTGAAGATCATGGGAGAAGACGTTTTACAAAATTTCAGCCAAACCGGATAATAATTACGCCCTCTAGAGGCTCAAGAAGTCAAGATCCCATTGTTTATGTGGCATCGGTTTATGTGGCAGCTTTATCAAGTTATAGACCAATTTCAACCATATTTAACACATTGGTTGGAAATCATAACAAAATACGACACGCTAACTTTCAGCCAATTCGGATAAGAATTGTGCCCTCTAGTGGCTCAAGTAATCAAGATTCAAGATCGGTTTATATGGCTGCTAAATCAGGTTGTAGACCGATTTGAACCATACCTAGCACAGTTATTGGAAGTCATAACGTTACACGTCATGCCAAATTTCAACCAAATCGGACAGGAATTGCGATCTCGAGAGGTTCAAGAAGTGAAGACCCCAGATCGGTTTATATGACAGCTACATCAGGTTATGGGCCGATTTGTACCATATACGACACGGCTGTCAAAATGCCTAACATAAGTCACTGCGTCAAATTTCAGCATAATTGGATTATAAGGTGCTTTTTTATGGGGCCAAGATCGCCAGATCGGTCTATATGGCAGCTTTATCGAAATCTGAACCGATCTGAGCCAAATTAAAGAGGACTGTCGAAGGTCCTAACTTAACTCATTGTCCAAAATTTTGGCAATATCGGACAATAAATGCCCTTTTTATGGGTCAAAAACCTCAAATCGAGAGATCGTTCGATATGGCAGTTTTATCCAAATCTGAACACATCTGGGCCAAATTGCACAAATATGTCAAGAGGCCAAACACAACTCACTGTTCCAAATTTCGGCAATATCGGACAATACATGCGCCTTTTATGAGCCCAAAACCTTAAATCGAGAAGTTGGTCTATAAGGCAGCTGGATATGGCTCTGGACCGATCTGGGTCAAATTGAAGTGAGATGTCGTATGGCCTAATATAACTCACTGTCCGAAATTTCAGCAAAATCGGATAATAAATGTGGCTTTTATGGGCTTAAGACCCTAAATCGGCGGATCGGTCTACATGGCAGCTATATCCAAACCTAGACCGATCAGGGTCAAATTGAGGAAGTATATCAAACGGCCTAACACAACTCACTGTCCCAAATTTCAGCAAAATCGGATAATAAATGTGGCTTTTACGGGCTTAAGACCCTAAAATGGCGGATCGGTCTATATGGCAGCTATATCCAACCCTAGACCGATCTGAGCCAAATTGAGGAAGTATGTCAAACGGCCTAACACAACTCATTGTCCCAAATTTCAGCGAAATCGGATAATAAATGTGGCTTTTATGAGCCTAAGACCTTAAAACGGCGAATCGGTCTATATGGGGGCTAGATCAAGATAAAGTCCGAATAATCCATCTTAGAACATAACCTGCTTTTGGACAAAAAAAAAAAAAAATGCTGTGCAAAGTTTCAGCTCAATATCTATATGTCCATGTGTTGCAAACGGAATGACAAAATGAATATACCCCATCCTTCGGTGGTTTGTATAAAAAGGTGGATAGAATGTCACGGTAGCGTTCACCATTTACAGTTACGTTACGATTCGCATAATCTTTGAAGCAGTACGGACAAATGATGCCACCATCTTATAAACCGCTCCAAACTGTGACTTTTTCTGGATGCATTGGTAGCTTCTGGCTGGTAGCTATGCCTCTGGCTGATATTCTGGTAGCTATGCATCTGGCTGATATTTTCTCCAAAATCGAAAATTCTGCTTATTTACGCACCCATTGAGCCCAAAAACGAGCTAAGTCGCTAAATGGAAGAAGCGCACTCTCGGTTAAGTGAACAGGGAGTTTCCGAATTTCTCAATTGGGAAATATGTCTTGTTAGAGAACAAAATGTTAGGAAATTTCTCCTTCAAATCAAATTTTTTTATACCCACCACCATAGGATGGGAGGTATACTAGTCTAGTCATTCTGTTTGTAACACCTGGAAATATTAATCTGCGACCCCATAAACTGTATATATTCTTGATCATCTAGACATTCTAAGTCGATTTAGCCAAGTCCGTCTGTCCGTCCGTTTGTGGAAATCACGATAGCGGTCTAACGCGTAGAGCTAAATGCACGAAATGTTACACAGATACTTCTTATTGATGTGGGTCGTTCAGATTTGATAATAGCTCCCATATAAAGTGGTCCTTCGACTTGACTTGTTGAGTTCCTAGAAGCTGCAATTATTAAACGATTGGGCTGAAATTTTGCACATAGTGTTTCGTTACGACTTCCAACAAACTTGTCAAGTATAACATCTTGAGTTCCTAAAAGCCGCAGTTGTTATCCGATTGTGCTATTATTTTGCACGTATGGTTCTGTTATGACTTCCAACAAATCGGTGTATAGCTTGATATAGATCTCCTGATTTGCCATCTCAAGCCCCTGGAACACCCAATTTTTTTCCCATGGAGCTGAAATTCTGTACGAAGCGTTCTGTTACGAATTCCAACAATCGTGTAACGTCCGGTGCAAATTCTTTGTGGAAACTTTTAGGAGAATCCATCGTGGTGGGTTTCCAAGATTCGCTCCGGTCGAATATAACCCGCCCTTGCTTATAGCGGTTAAATAAGTTTGGCTCTGACAAATTTAACTACAATCTTTATCTATCTAATCGCAAGTGATTCTCTATCATGTTACCTGTTTATTTCGTTTCTTATTGCTTTGATATTACATACACTGTCTCATCAATAGTTTCAAGGCTTTTGCAATGTGGTGCTCAATGCTCGACTTGAGCACACAGCAAAACGAATTATGTTCATCTAATTCTAAACTAGTTGGAGACTATTTTGCTACAAATTCAATTGTTGATGTACTCGGGTGAGGAAGAGAAATAATTCGATTTTATCATTGACGCCAATATCATTGACATCAACATCATCGGTTTGCCTTCGTTATCGACTGTAATGGCTGTGGCAACGGATGCTACAGCATCCTGTTAGCCGGAAACGGATATGTTATTTGCAGCCTCTTTGGTCAATAGGAAATCACCAATGACACCTTTGGGCTGTTGGCTTACTGCCGCCATTGCACAGCGATAGCTAACGCAATTATTTGTTTTGTGTCCATTTTTGTGTCTGTCCGTTGCAAAAAACGTTTCCTCCTAATGAAATGCATAGCCACTATTCAAATGGTTCTAACTAACAATTGGAGCACAAATGATTTCCATCAAACTTAAATAGAAGCCATTGAGTTAAACAGAAACAGAGTCAGCATGCTTTGCGACAATAATGAACTGAACTACATGGCAGAATGAATAGCCCCGTGGTCATGTTTTATAGGGCATTCATTTATTCGTAAACAAGGATGATGATGATGGTGATTAGTTTGATTTCGATTGGAAGGAAATTCAATTAAGTGCTGCATATGTAAAATGGAAAAGGAATTTGGGAAACATCCTGTGAAATGAATAATTTTTTAATATGTTATGATTGAAGCAAGAGGCACTGCAAAAAACCAAATAAATATTTTAAACTAAAAGGGCAGTTTTTTATCTTAAGAAAAACCTGTAAATACAACACATATTTTGCTAAATTTGTCGACATTATATAAAACCTGCTATAAGGCATTAAGTTTGGCCGTGCCGATACCTACCATCTCGAGTTAAATAAACAACATTTCGTAAAAATTCGATGAAATATGATTTACTTCACCCATAGTTGCTATATTGAAATGTTTTCTGTTCTGAACCAAACTCGTCACAATTACTGTTCCAAATTCTAATGAAATCAGTTAAAAAATCGGTTTTATATGGGTTCAAGTCCGTAAATCGGGAGGTCGATATATATGTGGTATCCTATCTGCATGATATATGAGGTAGGATACGTAGGAGTTTAACAAAGCCTTCTGTAACAAAATTCAGTAAAATCGGGTAATAAATAGTCTAGTTATGGAACAATAACCTTCAACGGATCCCCCACAAAGAGCGATCTCTCAAACTTATCCTATCTAAGCCATATTTGGCACGGACTTCAGAGATAAAAACACTGCAAAAATGTCAGTGTAATCGGATAATTAATATGAATTTGCTGGACCTGAAGCCTTTATTCTGGGGATCGGTCTCTATGATGGCTATATTAAGATATAGTCCGATCTAAACCATAGTCGGCGAGTATATGGAGGTATAAATACCACCCAGTGTGCCAAACTTCAGCGAAATTGACTGATAAATATGGCTTTATGAACCTTATACCCAAAATCGGGCGATCGGTCTTTAAAGGGCTATATCAAAGTATAGTCCGATATAGCCCATTTTCGAAACTACAGATTTAGACCGTACTTGGCACAGTTATTGAAAGTCATAACAAAACACTACATGCTAAGTTTTAGCCACATCGGACAAAAATTGCTGCTTGTAAGAAGCCAAATCGGGTGATCGGTTTATATTGGAGCAATATCAGTTTATTGACCGATTCGGACCGTACCTGACAGAGTTGTTGGAATTCATAAGGGAACACCACATGCAAAATTTCAGCAAAATCGGTAAAGAATTGCGGCTTGAAACGGCTGAAGAAGTAAAATCGGGAGATCGGTTTATATGAGAGCTATATGAAGTCAAGACCGTACTTGGCACAGTCGTTGGAAGTTATAACAGAATACTGTATGCAAAATTTCAGCCAAATCGGAAATTGCTGTTTCCACGGGCTCAAAAAGTCAAATCGGGAGATCGGTTTATATGGGAGTTATATCTAAATCGGAACCAATATGACCCATTTGCAATCCCCAACGACCTACATCAATATTAAGTATCTGTGTAAAATTTCAAGCGGCTAGCTTTGCGCGTTCGAACGCTATGACTATTTCGACAGACGGACGGACGGAGGGATGGACATGGCTGGATCGACTAATAATGTCGAGACGATTAAGAATATATATACTTTATGGGGTCTTAAACGATAATTTCGAGATGTTACAAATGGAATGACTAGATTAGTATAACCCCATCCTATGGTGGTGGGTATAAAAAAGCATGAACGTGAGCCATTCGTAGAATTTGTGATCTTCAAGCCGATGAACAACCAAAATAATAGACTGTGGATGAAGTTACGAATATTATTCACAACTAAAAAAGCTGGTCCCCAATTAGGTCTCCACACTGATACTACGGAACCTGTACGTACCAGGAACCAAGTACATTACCAAAGTCTTCAACCTGTCTCTGGACACCCTAATAGAGGGTGAATTATTAGGTATGAAATTTTTCGGAGGCCACCGTGCCGCAGAGGCTAGCATGTCCGCCCATGACTCTGAAAGCCTGGATTCGAATCCAGGCGAGACTATCAAAGAAATTTCCAACGGTGGTTTTCCCCTCCCAATGCTGGCAACATTTATGAGGTACTATGTCATGTAAAACCTCTCTACAAAGAGGTGTCGCACTGCGGCACGCCGTTCGGACTTGGCTATAAAAAGGAGGCCCTTACATTAAGCTTAAAACTTGAATCGGACTGCACTCTTTGATATGTGAGAAGTTTGCCCCTGTTCCTTAGTGGAATGTTCATGGGCAAAATTTGCATTTGCAATTTTTCGGGTTGGCATCACTGTTGATAATGTTTCCGAACGTCATCTGTGAAAGTGGAAAATTTTCATGAACCGATTGGGGCCATACTTGGTTTACCTGTGGGAGACCAAAGTGGAATTCATTAAAATTGGCTAAGGAAATAAAATCGTGAGATCGGTTTACAGTACTTAGTAAAGACCAGTAAGGAAAGGCAAAAGTAGGCCGGAACCGGCTATATAATACCCTACACCACCGAGTCTGCGTGCTACATTTAATGCCTGGAGCCTAGTTGAAATATAGTCAGACTTAAATTTTGCATTCCTATTGATATACTGAATAGAACCTTGAAAGATTTTCCCACGATATGTCCTACATTATGACCTTTAAAGCTGCAGTAAAATAAAACAAGTAAAAGCGTACCTGGTTAGGCCGGGCCGAATCTATAACCCTACTAATCTATATAGAATCTATAACCCTACTATATATAACCCTCTACCATGGATCGCATTTTTCGAGTTCTTTTCCCGGTATCTCTTTTTAGGCAAATAAAGGATAAAATTGCTATGTTACTGGTTATATTGGTTTGCACAAAAAGTAATTGCGGATTTTTCATATAGTCGGCGTTGACAAATTTTTTCACAGCTTGTGACTCTGTAATTGCATTCTTTCTTCTGTCAGTTATCAGCTTTTACTTTTAGCTTGCTTTAGAAAAAAAGTGTAAAAAAGTATATTTGATTAAAGTTCATTCTAAGTTTTGTTAAAAATGCATTTACTTTCTTTTAAAAAATCTGCAATTACATTTTGGGCAACCCAATAGCATAGCAAGTTATAGTCCGATTCGAACCATAATTGAAATGAATATTGTAGACCATATTAGAAGTCATTGTGCAACATTTCATCCAACTCGAATTAGAATTGCGCCTTTTAGAGGCACAAGAAATAAAATAGGGAGATCGGTTTTTATGGGGACTGTATCAGGCTATAGACCGACCATATTTGACACGTATATTGAAGGTCATGGGAGAAGCCGTTTTGCAAAATTTCAGCCAAATCGGATAATAATTGCGCCCTCTAGTGGTTTAAGAAATCAAGATCCGAGATCGGTTTATATGGAAACTACAGCATGTTATAAACCGATTTGAAAATACTTAGCACAGCTGTTGGAAGCAAAAATAAAATACTTCAGCCAAATCGGATATGAATTGTGGTTTCTAGAAGCTCTAGAAGTCAAGATCCAGGATCCAAGATTCACACTAAAAGAAAGTATTCGTGCGAAATTTCAATCGCCTAACTTTATTCCTTCGAATGTAAGCTTGCTTTCAACAAACGGACGAACAGGGCTAAATCGACTTAGAATGTCAAGATGATCAAGAATATATATAACTATCTGAACACGGCCCGTTCCGCTGCGTTATTAAAGTTTGGATGCTAGATGTACTCCGTTCTTAACAGACTTTGTTTGAGCCCTATATTCTCATGAGGTTTTTGGGAGTGGGAAGGCTCCGGGTGTTGGTTGGTGGGTTTAGAGGGTGGTGTGGACCCCCAGTAAACTGGACCCGATAGTGCGTATCAATTTCACGCAGTAACTTGAAAATATATATCAGATTCGTGTTCTACTCTAAAATATCTTTTATTGGGCCCTATAATGCAATGCGGAGCAAATACGTCCCATTGGGGGAGGTGTTTTGCGGAAGGGATGGATCGCCAATAACTTGGTCCTAAAAGTGGGTGGGAAAATGGGGCCTGGAAAGTGGTGGGAAAGTTGTGGGAAAGCAGGTAGCCCTGAAAAAGTCTCGGCATCGTGCTCTATTCTTAAATATTCTTTATTTAAGCCCCATATTACCATTGGTTTAAGGGGGCCAAACACTTCGCACCGAAATTCGATATCTAATTCGTTTTCTATTCACAAATACCTTTCATTTGAGCCCCTTATAGCAATAGTCAGCAAATCTGTCCGGTTTGGGATGTTAAGGGAGTGGGGTGGCCCCATATACACTTTTTTTCCCCAATTTTGATATCAGATTCGTGCTCTATTCCCAAAGACCTTTCTTTTGAGCCCCATATTGCTACGGTCGGTAAATTTGTCCTCTTTGGGGGGTGTTTTGGTGGAGGGGCGGCCCCCAAACATTTGGTCTTATATTTGGATATTAGAATCGTATTCTACTCTCAAATACCTTTTATTTAAGCCCCATATTGCCATGGTCAAAAATTATGTCCGGTTTAGGGATGTTTCGGGGGCTGGGGTGGTCCCCCAAATAATTGGACCCACAATTGGATTTCGGATACGTTTTCTATTTTTATGGAACTCATTTGAGTCCCATATTGTCGTGCTTGGTCTATATATATATAATTGGTAGGTTTTGGGGGTGGTTCGGCCCCTTGGCACCCCACCCGAAATTTGGATCCCAAATTTTTGTTTTTAAGTTTGTATAAGGGAGGCCACCGCAGAGGTTAGCATTTCCATTTTTCTCACCTGGTCGAACTTTGCACCGTCCCAGGGAGTGTGGATACTCTCAACGACTGTTTTTTTACGGTAGCGCAGAGGTTAGCATGTCCGCCTATGACGCTGAAAGCCTGGGTTCGAATCATGGCGGGACCATCAGAAAAAATTTTCAGCGGTGGTTTTTTCTTCCTAATGCTGGAAACATTTGTGAGGTACTTTGCCATGTAAAACTTCTCTCCAAAGAGGTGTTGCACTGCGCACGCCATTCGGTCTCGGCTATAAAAATGAGGCCCCTTATTATTGAGCTTAAACTTGAATCGGACTGCACTCATTGATATGTGAGAAGTTTGCCCCTGTTCCTTAGTGGAATGTTCGTGGGCTAAATTAGCATTTGCAATGCTGGGAATATTTGTGAGGTACTTTACCATGTAAAACTTCTCTCCACGGAGGTGTTGCAATGCGGCACGCCATTCGGTCTCGGCCATAAAAAGGAGGCCCCTTATCATTGAGCTTAAACTTGAATCAGACTGCATTCATTGATACAGAATGTAGTAGAATGTACATGGGCAAAATTTGCAATTTTTTTAAGGGGCCGAACAAAATTTCGATTTAATTGCACCACACATCTCCCAGATCTAGCGTTTCTCAAAATTGGGGTAGTGGGGAAGGTCCACCCCCCTTCCAATATAAAAAAATTTAGTACCCTATTTTTACCACTGTATCAATATGCGCCATCTGTGAAAATTTCAAGAAAATCGGTTAAGTCATTTTTGAGTCTATACGGAACTTGTTTGTCTGTTCCAAAAAACAAACAAACAAATTGATTTTTATACCCTCTATCATAGAATGGGGGTATAATAATTTGTACATTCTGTTTGTAACTCCTCGAAATATTCGTCTAAGACCCCATAAAGTATATATATATACTTGATAGTCATGACATTTTAAGTCGATCTAGCCATATCCGTCCGTCTGTCCGTCCGTCCATCCGTCCGTTCATCTGTCGAAAGTACCCTTACTTTGGAAGGAGTAAACCTAGCCGCTTGAAATTTTATGCAAATACTGTTTATTAGTGTAGTTCGGTTGGAATTCTCAATGGGCCATATCGACCCATGTTTTCATATAGCTGCCATATAAACCGATCGTGGGTCTTGACTTCTTGAGCCTCTAGAGGGCGCAATTCTCATCCGATTTGACTGAAATTTTGCACGTGATGTTTTGGTATCACTTCCAACAACTATGTTAATTATGGTTCAAATCGATCTATAACCTGATATAGCTGCCATCTAAACCGACCTTGGGTCTTGACTTCTTCACCTTTTAGAGGGCGCAATTCTTATCCGATTTGGCTGTAATTTTGCACGTGGTGTTTTAGTGTCACTTCCAACCACTGTGTTAAGTACGGTTTAAATCGGTTAATAACCTAGCATAGCTGCTATATAAACCGATCTCCCGATGTTACTTCTTGAGCCGCTAGAGGGCGCAATTCACAACGGATTTGGCTGAAATTGTGCATGAAGAGTTTTGTTATGACTTCCAACAACTGTGCTTAGTGTGGCGTAAATCGGTACATAACCTGATATAGCTGCCATATAAACCGATCTGGGATCTTGATTTTTTTAAGGCTCTAGAGGGCGCAATTCTCATCCGATTTGGCAGAAATTTTGTACTACGGCTTCTTCCGTGACCTTCAACATACATGATAAATATGATCTGAATCGATCTATAGCTTAATACAGCTCCCAAATATACACCGATCTACCGATTTTGCTTCTTGAGCGCCTACAAGGCGCAATTCCTATCCGAATGGACTGAAATATTACACAATGTTTAGCATTCAATTTATTTACGGTTCGAATCCGACTATTACTTGATGTAGCTTCAATAGCATAACTGATCTTAATCGTTATTCTTTGTTTGCCTAAAAGAGATACCGCGCAAAGAACTCGACAAATGCGATCCACGGTGGAGGGTATATAAGATTCGGCCCGGTCGAAGTTATCACCCTCTTACTTGTTTTCAATACGGTGTGTAGCCGAAATTCTGCACAACCAAACTTAATGCTTTTTACTTGTTTGTTAATCTTTTGTATCTGCTTTCAAAAAGGTGACAATATCCGCTAAATGCTCGCATTTGCACAAGTGTCAGATATGTTATTTAATCTCTTTAACCCTTTTCTATTTCTTCGATGCTTTTGTTATAGATTTTAATCCATCAATAGGCAGAGACCCATTGTTACTTCCTCCAAGGCATAACGTCATGGGAAAAGCAATGTTGATAACGTTTGGGATTCAACTAGGCGTTAAACCTTCGAGGCTTAAAACCTTTTTTTTTTAAGAAAATCTATAAAGAATGAATGTAAAAAACCCCTTTAATCAACACATAAATCATATTTCATAAATCCTTGTGTCAAAATAATGGCAAAATCATGTAATTATCGATATATTGGGGTTATGTGAAAAACTGTCAGTATATGAGAGGGTTAGTCGTATATAATAATAAGTAAAATGGAAATGATGTATGGTTTATAAATACATATTCGAACCATTTAATGTCATTGTCGTAATTTAATATGTATACATTAATCTTATAAAGGGAAGGTCCAGTCGAATGTGATGTATCGTACATTATTACTGTTTACGACGATATATTGGGAAATTGGATTGATAGAATGGGCTATTGTAGGGGGTGTTCCATCATTACATGAGTTGAGGCATTACATAAATGCCATAATCATTCAAAACAAATAAAAACGCGGACTTTGGATACCCACCACCTCCGATAAACGAGTATGTATTAACCACATTTCGTTAAGCTAATTGGTACTTCGTCCGATGTATGCGTATTTGTCTGTTGTCCGCCTTTATGTATCGTTTCATTACGGGTTTTAGTGAATTTGCAAAAAAACTTAAAGAAAAACAATAACAACAATAATCCCGTTAAGTTCGGCCGGGCCGAACTTTAGATACCCACCACCTCGGGTATATGTATAAGTAAACCATCTTTCGTCAAAGTCCGGTGAAAAATGCATAACTTATGCCCCATAGCAGCTTTATCGAAATGTGTCTCGATTTGTACCAAATACTAATAAGTACAAGTCCTTCTTCAATAGTGTATAACAAAATATCGATATTTTTAGTAGCTATATCTATAAATGAACCGATCTGAACCATATACGACACGGATATTTAAAAGCCTAACATTAGTCACTGTGTTAAATTTCAGTGAAATCGAATTATAAATGCGTCTTTTATGGGGCCAAGACTTTAAATCGAGATATCGGTATATATGGCAGCTATATCCAAAGCTATACCGATATGAACCAAGTTGCAGAAAAATGTTGAAGGGCTTAATACAACTCACTGTCCCAAATTTCGGCGACATCGGACAATAAATGCGTCTTTTATGGGCCCAAAACCTAAAATCGAGAGATCGGTCTATATAGCAGCAATATGCAAATCTTGATCGATCTGTGCCAAATTGCATAAATATGTCTAGGAGCTTAACTCACTGTCCTAAATTTCAGCGACATCGGACAATAAATGCGCCTTTTATGGGCCTAAGACCTTAAATCGGCTGATCGGTCCATATGGCATACATCCAAATCAGGACCGATCTGAGCAAAATTGAAGAGGGATGTGTGGTGACTTAAAACAACTCACTGTTCTAAATTTCAGCAAAATTGGATAATAAATGTGGCTGTTAAAAGCCTAAGACCCTCAATCGGCTGATCGGTCTATATGGCAGTTATATCCGAATCTAGACCGATCCGGGCCAAATTGAAGAATGATGTCGAATGGCCTAACACAACTCACTGTCCCAAATTTAGGAAAAATCGGACAATAAATGTGCTTTTTATGGGCCTAAGACCCTAAATCGGCTGATCGGTCTATATGGAAGCTATATCCAAATCTGAACCGATATGGGCCAAATTGAAGAAGGATTTTAAGTGGCTTAACACAACTCACTGTCCCAAATTGCAGCAAAAACGGATGATAATTGTGGCTTTTATGGGCCTAAGACCCTAAATCGGCGGTTCGGTTTATATGGGTTTTTATCCGATTTGGATGAAATTTTGCATAAGGTGTTCTTTTATGATTTTCAACAACCGTTCCAAGTACAGGTGAAATCGATGCATAACCTGATGTAGTTGTTACATAAACCAATCTCGGGTCTTGACATCTGTGAGTCTCTAGAGGGCGCAATTATTATCCGATTTCGTCGAATAATAATCGCACGACGTATTTCGTTATAACTATCAACAACTGCGCAAAGTATGGTTCAAATCGGTCCATAACCTGATATAGCTGCCATATAAACCGGTCTGGGATCATGACTTCTTGAGCCTCTATAGGGCGCAATTTTATCTGATTTGTGTCAAATTTTGTACAACGGCTTCTCCCATGACCCTCAACATACGTGTCAAATATGGTCTGAATCGGTATGTAACCTAATATAGCTTGCCTATAAAACGAACTCCTTTTTATACTCTCCACCATAGGATGGGGGGTATACTAATTTCATCATTCTGTTTGTAACTACTCGAAATATTCGTCTGAGACCGCAAAAAGTATATATAAAGGGTGATTTTTTTGAGGTTAGGATTGTCATGCATTAGTATTTGACAGATCACGTGGGATTTCAGACATGGTGTCAAAGAGAAAGATGCTCAGTATGCTTTGACATTTCATCATGAATAGACTTACTAACGAGCAACGCTTGCAAATCATTGAATTTTATTACCAAAATCAGTGTTCGGTTCGAAATGTGTTCATTCACCGTAACGTTGCGTCCAACAGCATCTTTGAAAAAATACGGTCCAATGATTCCACCAGCGTACAAACCACACCAAACAGTGCATTTTTCGGGATGCATGGGCAGTTCTTGAAAGGCTTCTGGTTGCTCTTCACTCCAAATGCGGCAATTTTGCTTATTTACGTAGCCATTCAACCAGAAATGAGCCTCATCGCTGAACAAAATTTGTCAAAATTTGAACACATTTCGAACCGAACACTGATTTTGGTAATAAAATTCAATGATTTGCAAGCGTTGCTCGTTAGTAAGTCTATTCATGATGAAATGTCAAAGCATACTGAGCATCTTTCTCTTTGACACCATGTCTGAAATCCCACGTGATCTTTCAAATACTAATGCATGAAAATCCTAACCTCAAAAAAATCACCCTTTATTCTTGATCGTCGAAACATTTTATGTCGATCTAGCCATGACCGTCCGTCTGTCTGTCTGTTGAAAGTAAGCTAACTTTCGAAGGAGTAAAGCTAGCCGCTTTTGCACAAATTCTTTTTATTAGTGTAGGTCGGTGGGGATTGTAAATATGCCATATCATTCCATGTTTTGATATAGCTGTCATATAAACCGATCTTGGATCTTGACTTCTTGAGCCTCTAGAGGGCGCAATTCTTATCGGATATGGCATAACTTGTTTTGGTATGACTTCCAACAACAACTAAGTAAGGTAGAAATCGGTCCATAATCTGTTATAGCTGTCATATAAACAGATCTGGGGTCTTGTATTCTTAAGCCTCTAAAGGGCGCAATTATTATCCGATTTGGTTGAATCGGTACTGATATGAATATGATCTGAATCGGTTTATAGCCTGAAACAGCATCGGTCTATAGCCTGGAACAGCACAACAGAGATACCGGGAGAAGAACTCGACAAATTTGATCCATGGTGGAGAATATATGAGATTCGACCCGGCCGAACGTTTAACTTGTTTTTTATACCCACCACCATAGGATAGGGGGTATATTCATTTAAACGGAATGACGTTTGCAACACATCGAAATATCAATTTCCGACCCTATATATATTTCGGATCGTCGTAAAATTCTAAGACGATTTAACGATGTCCATGTGTATGTTCGTCTGTCCGTCTATCAGTCTATCCGTCCGTCTGTTGTAATCACTCTACAGGCTTCAAAAATTGCGATATTGAGCTGAAATGTGGCACAGATACGTCTTTTTGATGTACGCTGGTTAAGTTCTTGAACGGGCCAAATCGGACCATATTTGGATATAGCTGCTATATAGACGGATTTTCTGATAAAGGTTCTAATGCCCATAAAAACTTAATTTTTCACCCAATTTTGCTGAATTTTTAAACAGTGGGTAGTTTTAGGCCCCCTACATCTGACCCAAATATGGTTCAGATCGGACTATATTTAGATATAGCTGCCATATAGACCGCTCTGCCGATAAAGGGTCTCAAGCCCATAAAAGCTTTATTTTTTCACCGATTTCGCTGAAATTTTAAACAGTGGGTTATTTTAAGCCTGGCCATATAGACCGATCCGCCGACAAAGAGTCTGAAGCCCATAAAAGCTTTATTTTTTCACCGATTTCGCTGAAATTTGAAACAGTGGATTATTTTAAGCCTCCCGACATCTGACCTAAGTATGGTTCAAATCGGACTATATTTAGATATAGCTGTCATATAGTCCGATGTCCCGATAAAGGGTCTGAAGCCCATAAAAGCTTTATTTTTTAGCCGATTTCGCTGAAATTGAAAACGGTGGGTAGTTTTAGATCTCCCGACATCTTCCCTAAATATGGTTTGGATCGGACTGTATTTAGATATAGCTGTCAAATAGACCGATCTCACGATAAAGGGTCTGAAGCCCATGAAAGCTTTATTTATTGTCCAATTTCGCTGAAATTTGAAACAGTGGGTTATTTTAAGCCTCCCGACATCGGACCTATGTATGGTTTAGATCGGACTGTATTTAGATATAACTGTCATATAGACCGATCTCCCGATAAAGGGTCTGAAGCCCATAAAAGCTGTATTTATTGCCCAATTTCGCTGAGATTTGAAACAGTGGGTTATTTTAAGCCTCCCGACATCTGAACTAAGTATGGTTCAAATCGGACTATATTTAGATATATCTGTCACATAGTCCGATGTCCCGATAAAGGGTCTGAAGCCCATAAAAACTTTACTTTTCTTCCGATTTCGCTGAAATTTAAAACAGTGGGTAGTTTTAGATCTCCCGACATCCGCCCAAATATGATTTGGATCAAACTGTATTTAGATATAAGTGCCATATAGACCGATCTCCCGATAGAGGGTCTGAAGCTCATAAAAGCATTATTTTTTTTATCCAATTTTACTTAAATTTCAAACAGTGAGTAGTTTTAGGCCACCCGCCCTCCGACCCAAATATGGTAAAAATAGGACTGTATTTAGATATAGCTGTCATATAGACCGATATGCTGGTTAAGGGTCTGAAGCTCATAAAAGCTTTATTTATTACCCGATTTTGTTGAAATTTGCAAATACAAAATACAACAGTGACTTATATTTATAAGAACACTCAGTGCCCATGCGAAGGGTGCATAAGTTATACAATTTTCATCGGATTGTGACGAAAGTGGGGTTTACATATATACCCGAGGTGGTGGGTATCCAAAGTTCGGCCCGGGTGAACTTAATGCCTTTTAACTTTTTTTTTCATAAATATTTCACATTAATGTGGGGCAGTCGTGATTGTAAATGAGCCATAACGTACCTTGTTATACCCTCCACCATAGGATGGGGGAATACTAATTTCGGCATTCCGTTTGTAGCACATCGAAATATGAAATGGTGTTAATCGATCTATGTTCAGATTTAGCTCCCATTTATACCGAACAACTAGAACTTCTAGAGGGCGCAATTTTTTCGGATATGGCTGAAATTTTGCACAATGACTATTCTTATGATCTCTAACAGATGTACTAGGTATTGTCGGAATCGGTTCTAAAAACTTTATATAGCTCCCATATAAACCGATTAGCTGAACACTCTTCTTGAGCCTCTGGAGGGCTCAATATTTTTCCAAGCATATTAAAATCCAATGGGGATTTCTTGTTATGATCTCCCATAACCTTCTTTTAGTTTATATCTTTAAAGAGAAGCCATTGAGAACCCAGGGATTGAGATCTGTGTTAGACTGCCTGACCATAATACGGTCCTGCAGGCGGATATCTGGGTGATCACGGAATGCGTGAAGTGGTGTGGTGCTAACGTGAGGACGTCGAGTGCGAACATCTTTACTGACAGTAAAATTGCCATAAGGGAAATAACAACCAGGACGGTAAGGTCACGAACAGTCTTGCAGTGTAAGAAGGAGATTAACGCCTTCTCTGAGTATGGCAAAATCCGCATCGCTTGTGTGCCGGGCCATAACGGAGTAAAGGGAAATGACAGGGCAGACGATTTGGCGATGAAGGCCAGAGGACTACCGTCAATAAACTTGGTTAACCCGAAGCCTTCCGGGTCGTCGCAGTCCGAGTTAAGGGAGTGGGCGATGAATGCACATGCAACATTGTGGAACAGCGAAACGGTCGGAAGGACGGCGAAAATCCAATGGGGGGATCCAGATCGTGAGAAGACGAAGCTATTACTGAAAAGAAGCAAGATGGAGGTCAGCATAGCTATAGGTATCATAACGAGGCACATAGGACTACGAGCTCACTTATGTAAAATCGGTGCGGCAAGTGATAACATGTGTAGGGCATGCGTGGAAGATGATGAGACGAGCATTTCCTTTGTCATTGCCCAGCTTTCGCGTCCAACAGATACCGGTACTTAGGTGAAGACACAAAATCAGACATGAACCAACTTAGGGGAGTGGTATTGAAAACAATTCAGGATTTTGTAAGTAGCACGGAATTCCTAACTTAAAATTTTCTTTCTGGAGGTTACTTTCTAGTTCTTAGAGCGCACAACAAGCCGATTATTAGCTTAGGTGTATGTCCATAGTGGCATGGGGCGGATTAATACTGCACCCTCTTTTCGACCTAACCTATCCTAAAGAGAAGCCGTGCGAAGAACTTGACAAATGCGATCCATCCATATAAGATTCGGCCCGGCTGAACCTAGCACGCTTTTACTTGTTTTGTGATATAAAACCAAACACCGGCCAGATGGGACCGTAAATGGTTTTTGAGATTATTTTAATCGATTCCAATACGCTGTTAAGGTAATTGAATCCCTAAAATCTATTCATTTGGTGATTTGCTCTCTTAATGCGTTGTAATTGCCAAAATTATTTCGAAAAGTTGTATCATTTGCGAGTGCGATATGTTTTGTAAAACTTTTCGAATTATGTGGTAGCAAATGAGCCAACTCAAAGAGTTTGGCATAAAGTTGGTTTAGATAAAAGTGGCGAAAAAGGTTTATGGTCTCGTATTTATATACAACATCTAAAACATTCCCCACAGCAATAAATCCAATAGTTGACTAGTTTTGATATTGTTTTAACGCTATACAGGGTTTATTGACCTCTTTTATAGCAATGGAAAACAATGTTTAAGTTGTTCACAGTTAAATTTATATTTTGTGCAATATTGAATCAATGTTCCTTTGAGTAAACTGTAGCTTCATAGTCAAGAAGACAAACAAGCCAACCATAGCTCATGCCAAAGAACAATGGCCGACGAAACCATATAAGCGCGAAATAAAAACAAACATTTCTATTTTTAGGCATGGTCTTATGGCGGCATATTTCAATGGAGAATACAAATATTTCACTTCAAAAATTGCTTCATGTTTTCGCCAAACAATAGCAAGGAAAATAACAATCGTGTTTCGCACCTCCATCCAAAAAGCCCTCTTAAAATGATTTCGTTTTGAAGTTTCTTCTTGATTTCTGAATGAAATTCATTAATTTTTGAATGAAAAATTTCGTTTGCCGCCAACACACAATACTTATTAATGAATTCTCGGCACAAGGAACATAAGAATACGATATAATTTCAGCTTGTTGGTTGAAATTTGAATATTTCCTTTTACAAGTTTGTATTCTATTGTTTCTTGTTCTTGTGTCTTAAAGATAAAGTTCATAAATCTGTTTTATTGTTCCGTCTTTTTCTTTTCGCCACAGCTCCCGCAGGCTAATCTATACATCATCAATTTCCATATTTCAGTGTAATTTTTTCTTCTTCTCCGTTCATTTGAATTAAGAGAGAAAATAATTCGAAACAAAAATTGGCCATGCATACTTCCTTTGAAGTGAAATTAAAATTAAATTGTGGCAAGGAAAAGATACAACAATTTTTAGAATTTAATAAAATTTTGCAACTAAAGGCGTTTTGATTTGTTTTCGTATGAAAAAATTGACGAATGAAGTTTTTTAGGCAATTGTGAGTTATGTGTAAACAAAAATTTTCCATACACACATGAATATTTGGAATATTTCATTGGAAGCAAAATGCAAAATTGCCCATTAAGGAACAGGGGCAAACTTCTCACATATCACCAAGTTCACCGATTCAAGTTTAAGCTCAAGAGACCTCCTTTTATAGCCGAGTCCGGCTAAAAGCCTAACATAAGTCAATGTGTCAAATTTGAGTTAAATCGTATTATAAATGCGCCTTTTTTGGGGCCAAGACTTTAAATCAAGATATCGGTCTATATCTAGATCAAATTGCGGAAGAATGTTGAAGAGCTTAATGCAAATCACTGTTCCAAACTTCGGCGAAATTGGACAATAAATGCGCCTTTTATGGGCTCAAAACCTTAAATCGAGGGATCGGCCTATATGCCAGCTATATCCAAATCTGATCGGATAAGAGCCAAATTAAAGAAAGATGTCGAAGGGCCTAAGACAACTCACTGTCCCGAATTTCAGCAAAATCGGATATTAAATGTGTCTTTTATGGGCCTAAGACCCTAAATCGGAGGATCGATCTATATGGCAGCTATATCCAAATCTGGACCGATCTGAGCCAAATTCACGAAGGATGTCGAAGGGCCCAACCCAACTCACTGTCCCATATTTCAACAAAATCGTATAATAAATGTGGCTTTTATGGGCCTAAGACCCTAAATCGGAGGATCGGGCTATATGGGGGCTATATCAAGATATAGTCCGATATAGCCCATCTTCGAACTTAACCTGCTTATGGACAAAAAAGAATTTGTGCAAAGTTTCAGCTCAATATCTCTATTTTTGAAGCCTGTAGCGTGATTTCAACAGACAGACGGACGGACATGGCTAGATCTAAGACGATCTACGCTGATCAAGAACATATATACTTTATAGGATCGGAAATGGATATTTCGATGTGTTGCAAACGGAATGACAAAATGAATATATCCCATCCTTCGGTGGTGGGCTTAAAAATAAAATATGACGCTGAACGCCTGGGATCGAATCCTGTTCAGCGGTGGTTTTCCCCTCCTAATGCTGGCAACATTTGTGAGGTACTATGCCATGTAAAACTTCTCTCCAAAGAGGTGTCGCACTGCGGCACGCCGTTCGGTCTCGGCTATAAAAAGGAGGCCCCTTATCATTGAGCTAAACTTGAATCGGGTTGCACTCATTGATACGTGAGAAGTTTGCCCCTGTTCCTTAGGGGAATGTTCATGGCCAAAATTTGCAATTTTGTATATGTTTATAATCATCACTGTATGTTTACTTTCCGTAATCTTTTTATACTCTCCACCATATAATGGGGGTATACTAATTTCGTCATTCTGTTCGTAACTCCTCGAAATATTCGTCTAAGACCCCATAAAGTACATATATTCTTGATCGCCATGACATTTTAAGTCGAACTAGCCATGTCCGCCGTCCGTCTGTCTGTCGAAAGCACACCAACTTTCGAAGAAGTAAAGCTAGCCGCTTGAAATTTTATTAGTGTAGGTCAGTTGAGATTGTAAATGGGTCATATCAGTCCATGTTTTCATATAGCTGCCATATAAACGTATATTGGATCTTGACTTCTTGAGCCACTAGAGGGCGCAATTTTTACCCGATTTGGCAGAAATTTTGCATTACGTGTTTTGTTATGATTTCCAGCATCTGTGCTAATTATGGTTTAAATGGGTTCATAGTCTGATAAAGCTGTCATATAAACCGATCTTGGATCTTGAGTTCTTGAGCTCCTAGAGGGCGCAATTCGTATCCGATTTGGTAAAAATTTTGCACGACGTGTTTCGCTATGACTTCCAACAAGTATTGGCAACACAGATGAACTGGTAGGTATGGTTCAAATCGGTCCATAACTTGTTATATATAAGCCGATCTGGGATCAGACTTCTTGCGCCTCTAGAGGTCGCAATTAAATCCGATTTGTCTGAAATGTTGTACGACGGATCCTCTCATGACCCTCAACATATGTGTTTTTTATGGTCTGATTCGGTCTATAGCCTGATACAGCTACCATATAAACCGATCTCTCTATTTAACTTCTTGAGCCTCCAAAGGGTGCAATTTTTATTCGACTTGACTGAAATTTTATACAGATCTCCAAAATTATTTGATATCGCTCTAATAGCAGAGCAATTTGTTTCTTTTATCCTTTTTTGCCTAAGAAGAGATGCCGGGAAAAGAACTCGACAAATGCGATCTATGGTTGAAGGTATATGAGATTCGCCCGGTCGAACTTAGCACGCTTTTACTTGTTGTATTTAAAATAGCAGATTTGGTTTGCTGATTTAGCTGACGGAAATGTTTGCTAATGCAGCAGCCCTATATTCGCTGAAACAGCAGTAATGTCTGCTTTTCCATTTTGAGCAGGCAAAAAATGCTGTTTTAGCAAACATTTTTGCTCTTTTGAATAACAAATTTGGTTGGGTGAAGTAATAGGGACTTCCCAAAATTAATAAGAGGCCATGATTTGCTAATCTACACCTGAATGTCTGGAATGTCCGACTAGACCATAGGAATGTATAAGGAAGGTAATAGGCCCTCACCACCGCCTTGCACGAAGTTGGATGGATTGGGAGAGGCGTTCCAACTACGCCTAATGGTAATGCGTTGTACTGTAGAAGCTGCCATGATACAAGACGAGTTTGACATATTAAACTCATTTCGACAAAATCCGGTGAAAACGTAAAATTTATGAACCCGATTGGAAATACGATATCTCTGGTAACAGAAGTTACATATACTTCTATACGGATGGTTCCAAACTAAACGAACTGGTGGGCTTTTATGGTGTACTCTAAAGATCTAAAACTGGTCATAACGGAAAGGTTAACCGACCACTGCAGTGTGTATCAAGCAGAGATCTTTAAGGAAGTGGTGGAATGGCTTAGATATAATGTCATTAAGACGATTGGCATACATATCTTCTCAGGCAGCCTTTAAATCCCTGGAGAACGTATTTCTGAACACAAAAACCGCCCTCGACTGTCGCAGATCTCTCAACTAGATGGCTGAACAGTTCAAAATTCACCTGTTCTGGGTGCTGGGCCACAGAGATATCCCAGAGAATTGTAAAGCGGATAAACTTGCGAGACTGTTAAATACCCTACACATTCCAGGGATACTGGAATCTGTGGGTATGCCTCCAGTGACATGTAAGCTAAGTTTTCAGGCCCAAGCCCGAAGGACAACGATGATAGATGGTCACAAAGAGAAGGCTGTGAGCATTTCAAAACTATTTGGCCTCATCTAGACTTGAAAAGGTCTACTGCTTTGCTGTCATTGGCTAGAACAGACGTATCGGTCATTGTGTCCATAATGACAGGTCACTGTCTAATCCGAAAACATGCTGACAGACTGAAGGTTTTCAGCAACGACTTTTGCAGTAGCTGTGAGGAAATCGAAGAAGAAGAAACTATAGAACACCTTCTATGTATGTGTCCCCCACTAGCAGTTAGAAGGAGTTCCACTTTAGTTTCTCATTTCTTTGAGAACCAGTCTGATTTAGTGGATGTGAACATTCGCAAGTTATTGGGATTTTTAAAGCGATCTGGATGGTTCAACGGTAGGAACTAGAAGGCATCTTCCTTCTTATGTTCCTATGGTATCACAATGGACAAAAACGTCTGAGTGAGCCTGATGGCAGACTGCCACTTAAACCTAACCTAACCTTAAATTGGTTTAATTTTATCATTTTTTTTTAATTGAAACTATTTGATTGTATGGGGAATTCATTTTGATGCTCTGTTTATCCAAATCATAAAATGTTACTTTGGATTAAATTAAGCAGAAGTGTGTCAATGAATATCTAATGAAATTTTCTGAACTTCTGGGGAGATTGAAAATTCATTGCCTTAAGTGAAATATGTGCTTTAAGTTTTCAGTCTCCCTCTCAGTGAATATCAACATTGACGCCAGCAGGAGTACCCATTCAGGTGAACTTTAGTCATTGTTATTTTAGTTGCAAACTTGTACAAAAATCCATTTAAAGTTTTCTCCCTCAAAACAAGTGGGCATTCCATAATCCAAATTTGAAGTGGTCACAAGGTTCAAATGGAAATAGCAATGAATTTTGTTTCATATGGTCTTGAAAAGCCAGACAGTTGTTGAGAGATGAGTAGTATTTGTTGAGGCCAAATTTGCAATGAAATGAAATTTTCTTTGTAAAGAAAATCGAAGCAAATTAAAATTTTATAAAAATCAAAATTTAACCAAAAATTTAAGAAACCAAAAATTGTTATGAAAATTTCGATTAAGGAACAGTAGGTATACTTCTCATAACAATGGAAGCTGTCCGATACAAGTTTAAGCTCCATGACAAGGAACGAACCTCCTTTATATTGCCAAGTCCGAACGGCTTTCCTCAAAGCGCCGGCACTTAGTAACGAAGTTTACAAGTCTGACCACCTGAAGTAGCTACCTGGCAAGTGTCGCCAGCACTAGAACCGCTGAACATTTTTCTGATGTTCTAGCCGGAATTTGAAACCAGGTGTTCAGCATCAGAGGCAAACTTGCTACAAACTCTGCCCTGTTGATATTCACTTGAAATAATTAACTTTTGTCTTAAAAGTATCCAACGCTCTTTGCAGAATAGATTTTGCTTAGAAAATTTATTAGCATAAGACCTTAAATTTATCCAACTTGAAACCTTAAAATTTTAATTTGTAAATTTGTCATATAGATGACATTTCTAATGTATATATAATGCCTTATACTCTCTCACCCCTACCCATCACCAAAAAAAGCTGTAAAGCATTACAAATGTGAGCTTCTAATTCTAATGGCGAAACACCCATCATTATATCCTAACGCCCATAGATCCAATAAACTGCTACCGCTACTGTCACTGTCACAATTTGCATATGTGCTGATGTTGAGGATAAATGTGTCTGAAGATAGGAAGCGTGTATGAAAAACAGGGAGCTTTTACTCGTATAGTGTTCAGAGGAGTCTGAAGTTGACTGTTATGCACAGTGCCGTAGAAACAAAATGTTCCAATGGGGGATATTTAGTTAAAAACAAGTAGGAGCGTGCTCGAATCTTATATACCCTCCACCATGGATCGCATATGTAAAGTGCTTTGAATGACATTTTCAATATGTATATGAGCTACATCAAGTTATTGACCGATATGGTCAATGTTAGAACTCATAGAAAAATATTACCTCCAAAACTTCAGGCAATTCGAGTAAAAATTGAGCCATCCAGTGGCTCAGAGTGTCAAATTGGGAAATCAGTTTATATGGCATCAATATCAGGTTATCAACCGATTTAGACCATACTTGGCACAGTTGTTGGATGTCATACCCCACTGGGAGGCCACCGTAGCGCAGAGGTTAGCATGACCGCCTATGACGCTGAACGCCTGGGTTCGAATCCTGGCGAGACCATCAGAAAAATTTTTTCAGCGGTGGTTTTCCCCTCCTAATGCTGGCAACATTTGTGAGGTACTACGCCATGTAACACTTCTCTCCAAAGTGGTGTCGCATTGCGGCTCGCCGTTTGGTCTCGGCTATAAAAAGGAGCTAAAACTTGAATCGCACTGCACTCATTGATATGTGTGAATTTTGCCCCTATTCCTTAGTGGAATATTCATGGGCAAAATTTGCATTTGCATACCAAAACGAGATATGCAAAATTGCGGCCTATAGAAGCTCAAGAAGTCTAATCGAGAGATCTGTTTATATGGCGGCTTTATTAGGTTATGGATTCATTTAGACTATACTTGACATAATTGTTAGAAGTACTTCTTCAAAGATATGTGCATATTTAACACCCCCCAGAAGCTCAAGAAGTCTAATCGGGAGATCAGTTTATATGGCGGCTATATCAGGTTATTGACTGAGTTAGATTATACTTGACACAGTTGTTAGAAGTTCTTCCTCAACGATATGTGCATATTTAAGCGCCCCCTAGAAGCTCAAGAAGTCTAATAGGAAGATCGGTTTATATGGCGGCTATATCAGGTTATAAGCTGATTTAGACAATATTTGGCACAGTTGTTGCAAATCATTCCGCAACGTTATGTGGCAAATTTCAACCAAACCAGATAAGAATTGCGCCCTATAGAAACTCAAGATGTATAATCGGGAGATCGATTTATATGGCAGTTGTATGAGGTTTTGGATTGACTTAGACCCTATTTGGCACAGTTGTTGGAAGTCATGCCAAGACGATATGTGCAAAATTTCAGCCATATTGGATAAGAATTACGCTCTTGCCACTCTTGCCCTATACATCTGCAAGAGAGCCATTGGCAAAAGTTGGGGGTTTAGACCGCGTGTCATGCATTGGGTGTATACCGCAGTTGTTTGACCTATAATGCTATATGGTGTTGTGGTCTGGTGGACGGCGCTTCAAAAGTCCACCTACAGTTCAATACTAAACCGGATCCAAAGGATGGCTTGTTTGTGCATCACAGCCGCACTGAGGACGACACCATCTGTATACTGAATTTAATGCTACATCTCATGCCTTTGGACTTTGAGGCTACCCAAATTGCACCGACCACTGCCGTGAGATTAAGGGAGTGTTCTCATTGGTCATGTGGCGGCTACAAATACTGTGCTATCTTTGAAACAATATCCGATGTTCAAGGCAGTGTGGATTACACCCTACCTGAACCGCTTTTTGATAAAAATTACTGTACCACTATTCTTGATAGAACCGATTGGAACTACGATATCCCCTGGAAACTAAACAACCAGGTGGGCTTTCGGGTGTACTCTAAAGATCTAGAACGGGTCATATCAAAGAGGTTACCCGACCACTGTAGTGTGTATCGATCAGAGATCCTTGCTATAAAGGAAGTGGTGGAATGGCTAAAATATAATGTCATTACGACGATTGGCATAAATATCTTCTCAGACAGCCAGGCAGCCATTAAATCCCTGGAGAACGTATTTCTGAACACAAAAAACCGACCTTGACTATCGCAGATATCTCAACGAGATGGCAGAACAGTTCAAAATGCAAAAGTTCTGGTGCCGGGCCACTGAGACATCCCAGTGACGAGCAGACGAGCTTGCGAGACTAGGAACTACCGTACAGATTCCAGGAATATGTGGAATCTGTGGGTATGCCTCTAGCGACATGTAAGCTAAGTTTTCAGGACCAGGCCCTAAGGACAACGAATGATTGATAGTCACAAAGAGGGGGCTGTGAGCATTCCAAAACTATGTGGCCTACTCTAGACTTGAAGAGTTATACTGCTTTGGCTAGAACAGACATCTCAGTCATTGTGTCTGTCATGACATCTAATCGGAGAACAAGCTGACAGACTGAAGGTCGCCAGTAACGACGTTTGCAGAAGCTTTTGGGACATCGAAGATGAATGGACTATAGAACACCTTCTGTGTGTGTGTCCTGCACTAGCAGTTAGACGGAGTTCCACTTTAGGTTCTCATTTCTATGAGAACCTGTTTGATTTAGCGGATGTGAACATTCGCAAGTTATTGGGTTTTTTAAAGCGATCTGGATGATTCAACGGTAGGAACTAGAAGTCATCTTCCTTCTTCTGTTTCTGTGGTATCACAATGGACGAAAACGTCTAACTGAGTCTGATAGTAGACTGCCACTTAAACCTAAACTAACCTTACCTTCGCTCTCTAGAATCTCAAAAGTCAAAACACAACATCGGTTTATATGGCAGTTATATTAAAACAGGGACCGATTTGGCCCATGTACAATCTTAACCGACCTACACTAATAAGAAGTATTTGTGCAGAATTTCAAGCGCCCAACTTTACTCCTTCGAAAATTAGCGTGTTTTCGACAGACAGACGGACAGACGGACATGGCTAGATCGACTTAAAATGTTAGGAAACCGCATATTTTGGGGTGTTACAAACAGCATGACAAAATTATTTAGCCCCCATCTTATGGTGGAGATTATAATGACCGCTGTTAAATTTCGCTCGCGAAACAATTGCAAATTTTAGAAACTTTTCAGTTGCAGAGCTGATTACCATCTTTAAGTAGTGATTTTCTTATGAGTTTTGATTAGTGTTGTGAGTTGTGATTCATGCTCAAGCACGAAAAATTTCAATTGAATCACTCACGACCACGTGATTAGATTGTAATCTCACTCACAAATCAAGTGCACACCTCTAATTCACACCATATGGACCGATTTCCAGATTTGACTTCTTGAGCTCCTAGAAACCTCAGTTATTGCACGATTTGGCTGAAAGGTAAGGTAGCTACTTTAAGTACACTTGTGTCCTCCAATACTCACAATGAATCCTACTCCGATAGGTTTATAAATAGATATAGCCCCCTTAAAAACAGATACCCCGATAGGACTTCTTGAGACTATAGGAGCCTCAATCAATACCTTGATTGTCGAACTGAGCACGCTTTTACTTGTTGAAGATTTGAAAAAGGAGGAGAGTGAATAAGACATCCCATTCTTTTATAATATGTCTTTTCCCTTATTCGAGTCCTCTTTCCTCAGACTAGTCGTTGGCCTACGCCTTTGGATGTTTCATAAAATGACATTAACTTGCCGCCTCCAACAAAACAAAACGCATGTCAAACAACTACATCCGGTTCCCATAAGGATGGTCGGATATCGTTACACGCAAACATGCCCATACACAGCGCACACATGCCCTTACACTGAAATGCCGATCTGCACATAACATATGAAGAGAAACGTCCGTATAATAGTATCGAAGGATATGGAAGAGGTTATGCCATGTTATGCCTGTAAATACTAATTCGCTGCGCTGTTCGTTGTGTTTCAGAATTAGTGAAGAGTGCTCATTCGTTTTGTTTGGAGGGCGATGCGACTTGGCATTTTCCCCCTATGCCTAATGCTCCATAGTTGACATTTCTGTTTATTATGTTAGAAAAAACTGTAGTACATTTGAATTTTTTTTGAAATGCCTTACAAATTGTTGTAATGAAAAGCCACTTTTTGTCTTTTGGGTTTGCAATCGAAATATCATAGATATATGTGTGATATGCGAGGGATGATTACAAATGGTTAGGAAATATGTCACCACAGCATAGAAATTAGCATGAGAGGCTATAACGCTAAACGTCGGGTTCGAATTTTGGCAAAAACAGAACAGAAAAACCCTCGCACTGCGGCACGCCGCACAGTATTTCAAGATTAAAAAATCTTGGAAATAATTCTAGAGCTTTTGAACGTATAGAGATATGAGATATGCCTATGTCAAGGAAAGATCGGTGGAGAGGTTGTGCATAAAATAGAAGAATCATTCGATGCCAAAATGTATGCCCTGGCGGTATGCATTGACATCGAGGGGGCTTTTAACAATGTGCGGACCAAGACACTGATCCAATCCTTAGACCAGTACCAGGTGGACCCGGTCCTTAGAGACTGGACAAACCATATGCTAAGAAACTGGTGGATAAATAGTGTGAACCATGGCATAAATATTGGGTTGCCCAAAAAGTAATTGCGGATTTTTCATATAGTCGGCGTTTACAAATTTTTTCACAGCTTGTGACTCTGTAAATGCATTCTTTCTTCTGTCAGTTATCAGTTGTAACTTTTAGCTTGCTTTAGAAAAAAAGTGTAAAAAAAGTATATTTGATTAAAGTTCATTCTAAGTTTTATTAAAATTGCATTTACTTTCTTTTAAAAAATCCGCAATTACTTTTTGGGCAACCCAATATAAGGGAGAAAGTGGCACAAGGCACGTCACAGGGGGGCATTTCATTTCCACTCGTATGGATGACCGCCATAAATGACCTATTACGAATGCTGACTGAGCAGGGATTTGAACCCATCTGCTACGCAGACGATGTTATAATACTTCTAAGGGGTAAAGATCCGTACGAGCTATGCAGAAGGGCTGAAAGGGTCTTGCATATGGCATATGACTGGGTTAGACCCAGAGGTCTCAATGATAACCCAGAGAAGACGGAAATATGCCTGTTTACGAGGAAGGTGGGCCAATTGAACGCACCACGTTTCCTCAATAAGACGATTTCGATATCTGACAAGGTCAAATACTTAGGTGTGATCTTGGACAGGAAACTGAAATGGAAGTGTCACATTTAGGATCGTACTGAGAAGGCTCACAGATGATGGACACTATGTAGATGGGCCGTAGGCTCGAAATGGGATCTGAATCCGAAGATAGTTCACGGGCTATGGAGAAAAAGTATACCCCTTTCCCAAAACACCCCCCAAACAGGACTTATTTACTGACCATGGCAATATGGGGTTTAAATAAAAGGTATTTGAGTGTGGAATACGAATCTGATCTCCAGATGTAAGACCAAATGTTTGGGGGGGCCGCCCAAACCCGAGAACATCCCCTCAAGAGGACAAATTTACGACCATAGCAATGTGGGGCTCAAATCATAGGTCTTTGGAAGTGAAGCCCGAATCTGATATCAATATTTGGGAAAAGTGTCTTTGGGCCCACCCCCACCCCCATAACACCACCCAAATAGGAAGTATTTGCTGACCATTGCAATTTGAGGCTCAAATAAGAGATATTTAAGAGTCAAACACGAATCTGATATATTTTTTCAAGGCCAAATCACGCACCATCCCCCAAAACACCCCCCAAACCGGTCATGTTTGCCGACTATGGAAAAATGAAAGGTATTTGGAAGTAGACCATGTATCTTATATCAGCATTCAGGACCAACTGTCTAGGGTACGTGCCACCACCATAATAACCCCCAAATAGGACACATTTGCTCACCAAGAAATTTTAGGACCCATACCCCAAACCGGAAATATTTGCTGGCTTTTGCAATGGTATTTGAGATTAGACCACGAATTTGATATCCAATTTTGAGGCGAATGGCAATATGGGGTTCAAATAAATGATATATAGATATATGAAAATAGAGCACGTTGTTGATATATTTTTAGGGCTTAGTGTTTGGGGGACCACCCTACTCCCCAAAACACTCCTTAGTCGGGCATATTTACCGACCATGTCAATGAGGGGCTTAAATGAAAGGTATTGGAGGGTAGAGAAAGAGTTGATACCCATTTTCGGGACCAATTTTCTGGGGGTCTACCCTTTTCCCAAAATACCCCACAAACAACCATGTTTTTTACTGACCTTCGCAATATTTGGCTAAAAAAAAGTATTTGGGAGTAGAATACGAATTTAATATCCATGTATTAAGGCATCATCCCTTCGCAAAGCACCCCCCAAAGGGTGCAAAATTTTCGACCATGCCAATATGTGGCTAAAATGAAAAGTATTTGAGATTAGAAAATGAATTTGATAATCAATTTTGGGGCCATGAGTTGGGGGGACACCTCATCCTTTAAACTTCCCTTAAACCAAATACAATATGGGGCTTAAATAAAAGCTATTTGAGAAAAGAGCACGATGCTGATATTTGTTCAGGGCCAAGTGCCTGGGGGACTTCCTGATCCCCGAAAACATCCCTAAATCAGACATCATGAGAATATCGGGCTGAAATAAAGTATTTTAGGAATGGAGTACACCTTACATCCAAATTTAAATTCGTAGACCAACAAAGATCATAAGGGATTCAGACAAAGCCACTTATATTGTTAAACTGTTAGTCAAGTTAGCATGGTATTTCTCTAAAAGATCTTTAATTGTCGAAAATAAACATTCCAATGAGACTTTTGTTCCATATAAAGAAAAAGAAGCCGCAGCGGAGCGTGCCCGGGTCAGCTAGTTAAGTATATATATATTCTTGATTGTCATGATATATTAAGTCGATATAGCCATATTCGTCTGTCGGTAGAAAGCACGCTAACTTTCGAAAAGTAAAGCTAGGCGCTTGAAATTTTGCACAAATAGTTCCTATTAGTGTAGGTCGGTGGGGATTGTAAATAGGCCATATCGGATCATGTTTTGATAAAGCTGCCATGTAAACCGATCTTGGATCTTGACTTCTAGAGCCACTAGAAGGCGCATTTCTCCCGGTTTGGCTAAAGTTTTGCGTAAAGTGTTTTGTTATGACTTCCAACAACTGTGGAATGTATGATTCAAATAGGTCCATAACCTGATATAGCTGCCATATAAACCGACATTGGATCTTGACTTCTTGAGCCACTATAGGGTGCAATTGCTATCCGATTTGGCAACAATTTTTCATGAAGTGTTTTGTTATGACTTCCCACAACTGTGCTAAGTATGGTTCTAATCGGTCTATAGCCTGATATAGCTGCCATAGAAATCGATCTGGGATCTTAACTTCTTAAGCCTCTAGAGGGCGCAATTTTTATTCGATTTGGGCGAAATTGTACAACGGTTTCTCCCATCATCTTCAACATACGTCTCAAAAATGGTCTGAATCGATCTATAGCCTGATACAGCTCCCATATAAACCGATCTCCCGATATTACTTCTTGAGCCATTATAGGACTCAATTATTATCCGCTTTGGCTTGAATTTTCCGCAATGACTTCTACTATGGAAGAGAGCCATTGGCAAAAGTTGGGGGTTTAAACCGCGTTTCATGCATTGGGTATATACTACAGTTGTCAGGCCTATAATGCTATATGGTGTTGTGGTCTGGTGGACGGCGCTTCAAAAGTCCACCTACTGCTCAATACTTAACCGGATCCAAAGGATGGCTTGTGTGTGCATCACAGCCGCACTGAGGAAGACACCATCTGATGCACTGAATTAAATGCTTCATCTTATGTCTCTGGACAATGTGGCTACCCAAATTGCGGCGACCACTGCCGTGAGGTTAAGGAAGCTTTCACACTATCGACATATTAAGTCGATATAGCCAAGTCCGTCTGTCTGTAGAAAACACGCTAACTTTCAACGGAGTAAAGCTATGCGCTTAAAATTTTGTACAAATAGTTCCTATTAGTGTAGGTCGGTAGTGATTGTAAATGGGCCATATCGGTTCACGCGGCTACGGACACTGTGTTATCCTTGATAGAATATCCGATGTTCCAGGCAGTGTGGATTACATTATACCCTACCTGAGCCGCTCTATGACAAAAATTACTGTACAACTATTCCTGATAGAAACGATTGGTTCTACGTTATCCCTGGTAACAGAAGTTACATAGATTTCTAAACGGATGGTTCCAAACTAATCGACCAGTTGGGCTTTGGGGTGTACTCTAAAGATTTAGAACTGGTCATATCGAAAAGGTTAACCGACCATTGCAGTGTGTATCAAGCGGAGATTCGTGCAATTAAGGAAGTGGTGGAATGGCTAAGATAAAACAGCCAGGCAGCCATTAAATTCCTGGAGAACATGTTTCTGAACACAAAATCCGCACTCGACTGTCGCCGATCCGTCAACGACATGGCTGACCAGTTCAAACCTATTCTGGGTGCCGGGACACAGAGATATCGGAGAGAATTGTAAAGCAGATGAGCTTGCGAGACTATGAACTACCCTACACATTGCAGATACACTGGAATTTTTGGGTATGCCTATGGCGACATGTAAGCTAAGTTTTCAGGACCAGGCCCGAAGGACAACGAATGATAGATGATCACAAAGAGGGGGCTGTGAGCATTCCAAAACTATGTGGCCTAATCTAGACTTGAAGAGGTCTACTGCTTTGCTGCCATTGACTAGAACAGATGTCTCAGTCATTGTGTCCGTCACTATCTAGTCGGAAAACATGCTGACTGACTGAAGGTTGCCAGCAACGACTTTTGCAGAAGCTATTGGGACATTGAAGATAAAAGGACTATAGAACATCTTCTGTGTGTGTGTCCTGCACTAGCAGTTAGAAGGAGTTCAACTTTAGGTTCTCGTTTCTATCAGAACCTGTCTGATTTAGCGGATGTGAACATTCGCAAGTGGGTTTTTTAAAGCGATCTGAACGATTCAACGGTAGGAACTAGAAAGCATCTTCCTTCTTCTGTTCCTGTGGTATTACAATGAACGAAAACGTACAAGTGAGTCTGATGGCAGACTGCCAGTTAAACCTAAGATTTGTTACAATCTAGAAAAAGTAAAAATCTTCAACCTCCTTTCCTTCCCTTTCTCCATTCCGACATTGCACTTGTTTTCCACACTTAATTAAAGTGAAAATGTTTTTGGCAACTAACCCTAAGGCCATGGTAAACTCTTACTGTTGCCACTTTTTGGTGAAGCCCTCGCAGACATTTAAATATTACACTGTCAGCCTCATAGAATTCGTATAGTGATGTTTTTTTTTTTTGTTAGAGGATCATATAAAATTTGTTTGTGACATATTCTCTTTGCCTGTCTGTGCACAAGTGAATGTGTAATGGTATGCCCTATGCTGGAGGTTGAGCATCGGAATATAAATGAATTTCTTATGGAGCCATGGATAAGTTTTCCAAGAAGAAGAAAAGAGCTTTCACATGTTTAAACGCTTGTTCAAGTATATAACTCATTTTTTCCGCTTTTCTCCGCATTCATTTGCTTTTCGTAAAAACCCTATTTCATAGTTCCTCACTGTTATAAGAATGCTTGAAAGAGTAGTATTTCATGTTAAAACTGACTACTTTATGGCAAATGGAGGTGAATTTTAAGGAATGTCAACCTCATATTTTATTCTTGTATCCGGGGTTTATTTATTTATTAAAAATTTTAAATGTTATGCAAAATGTACATGCATGTGTTCTCCGCTTAAATGCAAATTTGGCAACGAACTTCTTTTTAAATACCAGCTGAGAGAATGCCCTCAACGGTAGGGAGCCACATAGCTGAGACTTGGTAAAATTTGACAGTACGGTCGAAACCGCATAACTGTAATACGCTTTAGCGACAAATACCGCTGGTTTCACTTGATGGGAAGAACCATACATTTTTGGTGTTATTCAATGCAATTGAAATCGCTTAGGTGAAATATCGTTTAACTGAAAATACCGCTTAACTGAAAAAAATCGTTGTTATGTGAAACTTAAATCGCTTAAGTGCCTAGTGTTTCCAGTTGAAATGCCTTCTAATTGGAAACCATCTGGGAATGTAAAAAAATTGTGTCAGCTTCAACTCATATTTATACTCTGCACCACCACTGTGCTACAGTGTATTATAAATTTGTGCATTTGTTTGCTTCGCTAAGAAGGAGAAGAGCTATACCCATTGATAAGTATACCGATCGGCTTAGATTCACTTCCAGATTCGATTTAGCTATGTCCGTCTGACTGTCCATGTATTCTTGTGATCATGTTACAGATCGCATTTATTGTCCAACTATCATGAAATTGTGCACAAGTCACTTCTTTGGCCCAAGGACCAATGCTTTTGATATTGAACTAAATCGGTTAAGATTAAGATATAGCTCACATATATATCTTTCATCCGATATGGCCTTTAAAGGCTGCAGAAGCCACAATTTTGGTATGATCTTTACAAGATTTGGTATGATGTGCTTTGTTTGGCGTCTTCATAAGTGTACAAAATTTCATAAAAATCGGTTCAGATTTAGATATAGCTCCCATATATATCTTTCATCCGATATGGCCTTTTAAGGCTGTAAAAGCCACAATTTTGGTCCGATCTTTACAAAATTTGGCATGGATTGTTTTATTCAATGTCCTCATATGTGTGTAAAATTTCGTCAAAGATAGATTTAGATATAGCTCCCATATATATCTTTCATCCGATATGGAATTTATGTCTATAGCAGCCACAATTTTGTTCGGATCTTTACAAGATGTTGCACGAAGTGTTTTCTTTCAAATTTCAATATGACTGCAAAATTTCATAAAAATCGGTGCAAATTTAGACATAGCATCCATATATATCTTTTATCCGATACGGAGTTTTAGGGCTGTAGCAGCTACAATTTTGGTCACATCTGAACAATATAGGGCGCGAGATGTTCTATTTGCCGTCCCAGTATATGTCATTAAAATTGGCACAGATTTCGATACAACTTCCATATAATCTTTTATCCGATATGGCCTTTTAAGGATATAGAAATCCAAATTTGTTGTCCTATCGTAGGAAAATGTTACAAGGTTCGATTTGATATTTCAATAGCAATCCAGTTAAAGTCTGACTGGATTTCGTGATAAGCTCTACACATAAACCAGTAAGGAAGGGCAAAAGTCGGGCGGTCACGACTGTATAATACCCTACACCTGCCCTATAAGTACAATATGGGAGCTATATCCAATTCTGAACCAATTTTGATGGACCTCGGCGAGCAAAAATATGTTCAAATTGTAATAACTACGGTTGACAAATGACAACATTATTGCAAATTACCCAAAATCTGACGAACATATATATGGGAGCTATAACTAATACTAAACCGATTTCCATGAAATTCACCAGTAATGTAGAGAGTCGGAGAAAATCCTTCCTACCAAATTTAGAGAGAATCGGGTAACAAATGACCATTTTCTTGCATTATTACTGCAAATCGGACGAACATATATATGGGAGCTATATCCAAATCTGAACCGATTTCTATGAAATTCACCGTTAATGTCGGGAGTCATAAGAAAATCCTTCCTGCCAAATTTCGAGAGAATCGGGTAACAAATGACCATTATATTGCAGTATTACTGAAAATCGGATGGACATGTATATGGAAGCTATATCCAAATCTGAACCGATTTTTTCTTATTTCTATAGGCTTCGTCTCTAGACCAAAAACAAATTTGAAGCCGATCGGATGAAAATTGCGACCTGTAGTTTGTACACAAATTAACATGGACAGACGGACAGACAGACAGACATAGCTAAATCAAATCAGAAAGTGATTCTGAGTCGATCGGTATACTCAATGGGTCTATCTCTCTTCCTTTTGGGTATTTCAAACTAATTTACTAAGTTATAATACCCTGGACCACAGTAGTGGAGTAGGGTATAAAAATATTATAAAGTCGGCTTTGCCCGACTTTTGCCTTTCCTTACTGCTTTTCATGTATTAATAGTATGGTGCCGTAAAAATTTGCTTTCATTCATTTCTTTTAGCTTTACTGAAAACGAATTACACCTATCCGTGCCACACTTAACTGTAAATTGCGACTGTAATAGAAAATCGATAACAACATTGCTCCAATTTTTACGACAGGATTCAAGAATTGGTGTTCAGCGTCATGACATCCTATAGCAGCGGTTACTAAGTTACCTCAGAAACAGTCTAGGATGACGGTATATAGGATACACTGCAGAATGTGTTTGGAATATCAGTGACCCAGCTTGTTAATAAAAAGGCAGCAGGTGATGATGGATTGCCAGGATTACTGTATTTACTTTCAGATTATCATTTAAAATAGGAAAGAATTTCGCAAGTCATTTAGTACCCATCAAAGTTTGCCAATCAGAAAAAAATCGATTAAAATATTAACCAGTTTTAATCAGTTAGTCATTTCGTATGGGAAAGAGCAAAATAAAGAACTACCTTAGGATATTTAAGGCGCTGGTTCTATTGTAGATGAAATCTCTACGTTGATGGTGAAACAACGAATTTAACGGAAGTCGAGTATGACTAAGTTCCTTCCTTCGACTTTCAATATTCTATTGTATAGTTGTGATTTGATGCCGTAATCCGACAAATGAGTAGGCTATATATGAGTATTGATGGCACTGTAGCGCAGAGGTTAGCATATCCGCCTATGACGCTGAACCCTTGGTTTTGACTGATGGCGAGAACGTCAGAACAAGTTGTATACCCACCACCTCGGGTATATATGAACACCCCCTTTCGCCACAATCCGGTGAAAATTGGATAACTTAGCGCAGAGGTTAAGCGAGAACATCAGAACAAGTAAGAGCGTGCTAAGTTCGGCCGGGCCGATCGCATCTGTCGAGTTCTTTGCGCAGTATCTCTTTATAGGCAAACAAAGAAGAATGAATATGGATGGAGGAGGAGGAGGAGCTATGTCAAGTTATAGTCCGATTCGGGGCTCAAGAAGCAAAATCGGGAGATCGGTTTATATGGGAGCTGTGTCAAGCTGTAGATCGATTCAGACCATATTGCACACGTATGTTGAAGGCCACGGGAGAAGCCGTTGTACAAAATTTGTGCCAAGTCGGATGAGAATTGCGATCTCTAGAAGCTCAAGAACTCAAGATCCCAGATTGGTTTATATGGCAGCTATATCAGGGTATGGACCTATTTGAACCATACTTCGCGCAGTTATTGGAAGTGATACCAAAACATCACGTGCAAAATTACAGCCAAATCGGATAGGAATTGCGCTTTCTAAAAGCTTAAGAAGTCAAGACCCAAGATCGGTTTATACATCAGCTATATCAGGTTATGTACCGATTTGAACCATACTTCGCACAGTTATTGGAAGTGATATCAAAACACTATGTGCAAAATTTCTTTCAAATTGGATGAGAATTGCGCCCTCCAGCGGCTCAAGAAGTCAAGACCCAAGATCGGTTTATATGCCAGCTATACCAGGTTATGAACCGATTTTAACCATACTTAGCACAGTGAAGTGAAGTTGGAAGTGACATAAAAACACTATGTGCAAAATTTCAGCCTAATCGGACGAAAATTGCGCCCTCTAGAGGCAAAAGAAGTCTAGACCCAAGATCGGTTTATATGGTAGCTGTATCAAAACATGGACCGGCTTGACCCATTTACAATCCCAACCGACCTACACCTATAAGAAGTATTTGTGCAAAATTTCAAGCGGCTAGCTCTACTCCTTCAAAAGTTAGCGTGCTTTCGACAGACAGACAGACGGACGGACGGATGGACGGACGGACAGACGGACGGACATTGCTAGTTCGACTTAAAATGTCGCTACGATCAAAAATATATATACTCTATGGGGTCTCAGACGAATATTTCGAGTAGTTTCAAACAGAATGACGAAATTAGTATACCCCATCCTATGGTGGAGGTGGAGTATATATGAACACCCCATTTCGTCACAATCCTGTGAAAATTGGATAACTTAAGCACCCAAATTAGGCACGGGTATTGAGTGGTCTAATAGATGTATGTCACTGTTGAATTTTGTATTTAAAATTTCACCAAATGGGGTAATACAGTAAGCTTTTATGAGCTTCAAACCATTAATCGGCATATCTATTTGAAAGGTAAACTCTGTTTTAACCATGTTTAAAAACTATGAGTATGGTCTGATAGGTTAAACGTATGGTTTTTACGTGTAAGCAACTCATTCAATGGGGACAAGGGTAAACTTTCGTTTTAACTTTTAACATCTCGTGGCATTTTCTTGTCCTTACTTTAATATGAGTAGCACAATCAAAATTCCTTTGGTGGCATGGAAAGCACCTTTACATTTATGCCTTTTCTTGTCTGGTTACACGCGGCAAATTTATTTTATTTTGCCTCTTCTATTTAATGGCAAATGTTTTCATCATATACTCGTAGCAAGCGAGAACATGAAAAGTAAATGGTCCTTTGGGCCAAATTACGCACAAATACATGCACGTGTACCCAAACCAGCCACACATCAGTACATACAATTTTTTGTTTCTCCCTATTTAACACTTGAACAAAGTGGGTATTTTACAGAAACAAACGAAACGAGAATTTTCTTCTTAACTCTCATTAGGGTTTGTAAACCAACTAAAGAGATGGGGGAATTTTGGGGAGTTTGGGTTGATGTTTATGACCCAACTTTAATCAACAAATATTTGTATGTTATTAGAGCAAATATTAGCAATACTCGTTCTAGTCGGAGAACGATTTGCTTGGCAAGGAATTTTAACAATGCCAAAAGGAAGGAATTTTTGGGGTTATTCTGTTATCTCCAATAGAAATTGGTTCAATTATGAAGTGTTTATTTTTCACTTTTAGTTGGCATATCGTCTGCAGGTTAATTGGGCATATTGTGTGTACTTAATGGAGTTAATGGTATATTTTTGCCATACATGTTGCAATATTTGGGTAGGGGAAACCTCATATATCGAACGGTTCGGTTGGCTCAATTAAAGGTTTCATCGTGGGGCTAATTTTTGTAGGTTATAGTGAAGGTTTGTATGATGAGGGATGAGTCTCTTGTTGGAATACAAAAATTTTTATTTCGTATGATATAACTGCAACACTAACAAGACTTTCCAAGACGACCTAAATTAGCTATTAAATACCAAAACAGGACAACATCAGTGAGCCAACAGACATAGGAAACTAACTTAATAGCAACCATCACAATATATTAACACTAAGGAACACCAGAGGAGCGATTTGTTAAAACGGTAGTTTAGCTGCTTGCTTGTTTAGTAGCTTGCTGTTTTACTTCGTCCACGTTTTTTTTTGCAAATTCACTTCTTGTGCATTATCGAAGCATACTATTTTAGTTATCCTTTTTGTGTTTCGTTTTACTGAATACAATCTATTTCACACCAAAATGTAAAATAATATTTTGGTATATATTTTTGAAGGAAATTTCACGAAATATCATTGTCAACGTCATTGCTATGAATTTTAATTCAAATCAGCTTCGATTTAAAACTTTGTCTTAACACGAGTTTGGATAAAGTTACAGTTCCTACGTTCGACACTGTTTCTGCTGCATTTTTCCTAACAGCCTTGTATTTGAGTTTCCTAAGTGCATTGCGAAATACTTGGTGAAACTTGAGAAAAATCTGTTTAATGTTGGTTTTGAGGTTGTGGAAGTATTCCGAGGTTTGGGTAAGGAATTTGTGGGACAAATTTTGAAGTAAAAAAAAACGTATAAAGGTGACTTTGTAGGAGCTGTAGAAAAGTTAAGAAAAAAAAAACAAGTAAAAGCGTGCTAAGTTCGGCCGGGCCGAATCTTATATACCCTAAACCATGGATCGCATTTGTCGAGTTCTTTTTCCGGTATCTCTTTTTAGGCCAACATATGATAAAACAAAAGAACTGTAAAATTTCATCCAATTCGAATAAAAATTGCGTCCTTCAGGGGCCCAAGAAGTAAAAAATGGATATCGGTTTATATGGGAGCTATATCAGGCTATAAACCGATTCAGACCATAATTTACACATATGTTCGAGGTCATAAGAGAAGTAGTTGTAATTTTGTAATAATAATTTCAGGCAAATCGGATAATAATTGCGACCTCTAGAGGTTCAAGAAGTCAAGATCCCAGATCGGTTTCTATGGCAGCTATATCAAGTTATGGACCAACTAAAACCATATTAAACATAGTTGTTGGAAGTCATAACAAACCACTTCTTGCAAAGTTTCAGCCAAATCGGATAAGAATTGCGCCATTTAGAGGCTCAAGAAGTCAAGATCCCAAATCCGTTTATATGGTAGCTATATCAGGTTATGCACTGAGTTTCACCATACTGAGCATAGTTGTTGGAAGTGATACTAAAACACTTCGTGCAAAATTTCACTTAAATCGGTCGAGAATTGCGCCCTCTAGAGGCTCAAAAAGTCATGACCCAAGATCGGTTTATATGGGCAGCTATATCAAATGATGTCGAAGGGCCTAACACAACTCACTGCCCAAACTTTATCAAAATCGGATAATAAATATGGCTTTTATGGGCCCAAAATCTTAAATCGAGAAAACGGTTTATATGGCAGCTTTATCCAAATCTGAACCGATCAGGGCCAAATTAAAGAAAGATGTCGAAGGGTCTAACACAACTCACAGTCCAAAACTTTATCAAAATCGGATAATAAATGTGGCTTTTATGGGCCTAAAATCTTAAATCGAAAAATCGGTCTATATGGCAGCTATATCCAAATCTGAACCGATCAGGGCCAAATTCAAGAAAGATGTCGAAGGGCCTAACACAACGCACTGTCCCAAACTTTATCAAAATCGCATCATAAATGTGGCTTTTAGGGGCCTAAGACACTAAATCGGAGGATAGGTCTATATGGCAGCTGTATCCAAGTCTAAGCCGATCAGGGCCAAATTAAAGAAAGATGTCGTAGGACAACCCAACGCACTTTCCAAACTTTATCAAAATTGGATAATATATGTGGCATTTATGGGCCTAAGACCCGAAATCGGAGGATCGGTCTATATGGCAGCTATATTCAAATCTGGACCGATCAGGGCCAAATTAAAGAAAGATTTTGGAGGGCCTAACACAACTCATTGTCCCAAATTTCAGCAAAATCGGTTAATAAATGTAGCCTTTATGGGTCTAAGACCCTAAATCGGAGGATCGGTTTATGTGGCAGCTATATCTAAATCTGAACCGATCAGAGCCAAATTGACGTAGGATGTCGAAGGGTCTAACACAACTCACTGTCTCAAATTTCAGCAATATCGGTAAATAAATTTGGCTTTTATGGGCCTAAGATCCTAAATCGGAGGATCGGTCTATATGGCAGCTATATTCAAATCTGAACCAATCAAGGTCATTTTGAAGAAAGATGTCAAAAGGCCTAACCCAACTCATTGTCCCAAATTTTATCAAAATCGGATAATAAATGTGGCTTTTATGGGCCTAAGATCCTATATCGGCGGATCTATAGCCTTTATGGGTCTACGACCCAAAATCGGCCGATCGGTCTATATGCAGGCTATATCAAGATATAGTCCGATATAGCCCATCTTCGAACTTAATCTGCTTGTGGACAAGAAAAGCCCATCTTCGAACTTAATCTGCTTGTGGACAAGAAAAGAATCTGTGCAAAGTTTCAGCTCAATATCTCTATTTTTAAAGACTGTAGCGTGATTTCGACAGACAGACGGACGGACATGGCTAGATCGTCTTAGATTTTTACACTGATCAAGAATATATACCTTCTAGGGTCGGAAATGGATATTTTGATGTGTTGCAAAATCCTTCAGATTTCATTCAGTAGGACATTTCCTCAAAACTTATAGTAAAATGATTTGCAACGGTGCAAAAAACGAACATATTACCAGCCATTAGGTTGAAAACGCGATGCGGATATTAATACGCCCCATGCCACTATGGACATACACTTAAGCCAGTAATCGGTTTGTTATGTGCTCTAAAAACTAAAAAGGAGCCTCGAAAAACAAAATCCAAGCAAAGAATTCCGTGCTACTAACAAAACTGAAATTGTTTTTCATACCACGCCCCTAAGGTTCAAGTCTGGTATTGTGTCCTCATCTAGGTGTTGGTGTCTGTTAGCCGCGAAAACCGGGCAATGTCATAGGAAATGTTCAAACGTTTTATCATTTTCCCCACATGCATTTGCATAAGTAGCTCGCTGTACTATATGTCCCGTTATGATACAATATGGTTCACTGACCTTCTTCTTACTTTTTTTTCAATGATGGCCTCGTCTTCTCACTATCCAAATCTCCCCATAGGATTTTCGTCGTCCTACCGACCACAGTGTTACAAGCGCTTTAGTCGCCCAAACCATTTACTGCTTCGTCCCGAAAGGCTTCAGGTTTACCAAGTTTATTGACGGCAGTCTTCTGGCCTTCAGGGCCAAATCGTCTGCGGATCGTACCAGCCTCAGAGATGGCGTTAATCTCCTTCTTACACACTAAGATAGTTTTATTTTTTCTGGGTCAGGATGGGAAAATACTTTACGCATGTGACGAGTACGTCTCATGTACTTATGCCGGACTCGGTTATCAACGGTACCGGGTAAAAACCCACGCTGTGTCGACCCTGGGAATTAATTCCATCTCGAAACTGCTCTTGCGTTCCTTCGAGGTGGACCACATATCTGATGATTATCCATATCATTTTCATTTTGTTTGCGTCCATACTTCCGCATTCATACTCTTCGCCGCTACGTCCAGGTCTACCTTCTTCCGGCGCATCTCATCACCGTCTTCCACATCCTCTCGTCTTCCAGCATCCTCTGGACTTTTGTCCCAAGCGAAACGTCTCCTATCGCGTCTCCGCGTTTTTCAACCCAGGGCTCGCAGTCGAAAAATGTTTGTTCCACATCGTCTGCAACTTCCAGCTCCTCATAAATGCACCTTATTGTGGAGCATTTGCCTATTCTGTGCAGGTATTTCCGGAAGTAACCATGGCCTGTCAAGAGCTGAGTGACGTAATAGTTTATATAGACGTGCTTGCTATCTCTTTACATCCGTACATCGGATATTAGTCGTCCCGTCCACCTGGCCCGATTCTCATTTGTCCACCTTTGTTACCATCTCTCAATAGTCTCCTCTCGTATGACCCGTATATGATCCGTTTGAATCTCACCCTGTCCTCTCTGGGTGTTGCACTTTGCGGTGTAGAGCCTGGCTCGCTCCATGGCCTGTAGGTCTATCGGTACCATTCCGGCTATAACAAGGGCTGCGGGCTCCGCCACTGTCCGGTAGAATAATATGACTCTAAGAACCGCCTGTCTGCAGTGTCTGGTCCCATATTTCACTCCCCTAGTGGAGGATGCTACTGCATGTCTCCATTGAGAGTCTGCTCCTGCTCGGAAAAGGCCCACCTATGTTTGCCATCAGCCGACTGAGTTGCGCCGTTATCCTCGCGGCCTTTGTTGTCGCATGCCGAATTTGCTCTGCATAGGTCAACTTGGTATCTAGTCGGATCCCTTAGTATTTGAGCTATCTCTTGGTCTTCACCACTATGTCTATGCGCATATCCACATCCAATGGGATATTTTTTCTCGTTAGGAGTAGAATTTCCGTATTCTGCATAGCAAGTTGCAAGCCGTGGGAGTCCAGCCAGTCTTTTGCCTTTAGCATGACCTGTCGGAGTTTGCGCTCTGTACCTTCCGTGTCTTTTGCCGTGATGATAGCAGCGATATCGTCAGCATATCCTACCAGAAAAGTTTTGTCTGGCATTTATGTTTGAAGTATTCCATCACAACTGGCATTCCAAAGATCCGGTCCAAGTATGGATCCTTGAGCCGCTCCTGATGTGACCTCATATTCACTCGGTGCACCCTGAGAGTTATAGATAAGTACCCAGTGACGCAAATTACTTTTCATTATTCTCATCAGATTCGCCGGGATATTAAAGTCCTTTATGAGCGCTTGGAGGACGTTAGACCATCTGAGGCTATTGAATGCGTTCTTCACATTTAGTGTGGCCAAGAGGACAATCGGTTTGGAATAATCGTTCCTTTGTCTAGCCGCCTCTACTATCTCCACCACATCTCTGAATGATCTGATCATGGAGATTCCAGCCCGGAAGCCATGTTGTTTCATTGAAAGTCCACATTTCTTCGCCTCGACTATACCACGATGGTGTGACCTAGGTAAGGTTAGGTTAGGTGCAGTGGCCGGGTAACCTTTTCGATATGACCAGTTATAGATCTTTAGAGTACACCCCCAAAGCCCACCTGGTTGTCTAGTTTGGAACCATCAGTATAGAAGTCTATGTAACTTCTATTACCAGGGATATCGAAGTTCCAATCGGTTTAGTGATATAACCGATAGTGGTACAGTACTTTTTTATCAAGGTAGTGTGTAATGGAACATCCGAGATTGTATCAAGGATAACACAGACCAATGAGAATGCTCCCTTAGCCTCACGTCAGTGGTAGCAGCAATTTATCTAGCGGAAGCCCACTGGACTTCTCCTATGGGTTTTGTGGCGGGCGGATCCTTTTTCGGTGACGAACTGGAGGTTTTCAAAGGGGGAGCTTTAGGCTGGAGGTCGTGGCCTTCTCTGGTGCCTATGTTTACCCAGATGTGTTCAAGCTGGTTGGTGGCATAATTGCTCAGGATAGCTGTGAGCAGCACACAGGCTGGATCTTTGGGGTCCGATCTATGTGGTGTTCATTGGTGCCATGAAAAGCTTAGCTGCGGGCTACCGGGCGCGTCCACAGGTTGCGCATACTGGAATGCTCCAAACGGAGTATCTGCAAAGGCAGTCGCCGACAATCAGCGGTATCGAGCGGAGAGTCTCAGTGAGAGGTCGGGCGTCACCGGCTTTTGAAAAAATACTGAGTGCCTGTGATGCTTGATATGACTATGCGAGTTAGTGGCGCCTTTAAATCAATAACAGATCGGTCCTTTGGACCGGAACAGGCTTGTTCACCTACAGGAGCTTTACGAGGATCGCTACTTCCGCATACAATGTGGCTAAAATAACAACAACTGGGTTGGTTGTTGAGTTCCTAGGATTTAGCGAGTCACACAGCCACTTCTGGACGGGTGCAGTGTCAGGCAGATGTACGATCACATCAGGGCCTTGGATGTGATCGAGGATCAAGTGCGGCGGCCTTATGGGAGTGTCACAATAAATATTGACTGTCAGGCGGCGCTGAAGGCCCGCTGAGGCTTGTCGGGAATTGCAAGAAGCGTCTCGGATGTTTTGGGCTGCAGTCATTTCTGCGAGTGCTAAGTCGAAACACCGAAAATGTGGTGTGAATATGCACACGTAAAGGCCCAAGAAGGCCACCGTAGAGCAGAGGTTAGCATATCCGCCTATGACGCTGAACGCCTGGGTTCGAATCCTGACGAAACCATCATAAAAATTTAAGCGAAAGATATCCCCTAATAATTGTGAGGTACTATGCCATATAAAAATTTCCCTTCAAAAGAGGTGTCGCACTGCGGCACACCGTTCGGACTCGGCTATAAAAAGGAGGCCCCTTAGCATTGAGCTTAAACCTGAATCGGACTGCACTCTTTGATATGTGAGAAGTTTGCGCCTTTTCCATAATGTTCATGGGCAAATTTGCATTTGCAAGACCCAACAGCCATAAGGCCAAATACTGGGCGTTGTGACCTCTTTTAAAAGGTTTGCCATAAATTCAAATACAATAAAAATTTTACTTCTTGTGTAAATAAATTTGGCATTCAGCTAAAGGCCGGATACTTAAGTAAAAACTTAACTTACATCCAAGTTCAGTCGCAATGCCGCATGCCTTGCTCTTATAGCCCTTAGGTTATACTCAACCAAGGAACAATTGTCACCTGTTGTGTCACTAGCGAATCGTTTGAAAACTTCAAAGAATTTCAACGCATCCACCACCGGCGTCAGCCATTCCCAGGTTAGCAATGAATGTGGTATCTCGGTTAGTTGTGCACCAGTTATTTAAGCCGGAATGCTTGTGGTGAAACTAAGCTTTGATGCTAAGTGCATTAAGGAAGTAGACAGTACACAAGGGTGTTCATGTTCCTTTGACATTTCCCAAAGGTGGTAAGGACAACAATGGAAGGAGACGCTTTTCTTACTTACGTATTAGAATGCAGACCAAGTTGTTGCCCAGTAGGAGGGGGATAAATCATTGAGCTTCATTCCAAATGTATGCTGAAGAAATTTATATGCTTTAGCAGTTAGTTTAAATGATTTTGTAAAATTTCATTCCTTGAGAAGGATTTTCTTATTGAAAAAATCGAAGGATAGCTGTTGGAAAATAAAGTGAAGTCTGAGATAAACAAGTTTTAATGCTAGACTGAAAGACATCACTGGTTGTTTGTTTACCTTCTACCATTATATGTAAAATACTTTTATTTGTGTGTTGAAAGTCATAGCAGCATGCATGGTAAACAGTTTTGGATAAAACGCCTTCTAGGGGCTCAGGAATTCAAATCGGGAGATCGGTTTATGTGGGAGCTATGCCAGATTATGGAGCGATTTGTGCGAGAGTGTTGAAAGTCATAAACTAGGACTCGAACAAAAGCGGAGCGGTTCTTTTTTTGCCACAGCGGGGTGTTCTTTCAAAAAGTGGACTTTCTTTACTCTTTAGAAGTTAGCTGGAAATCGGTTCATAGACATTTACATCAAAACATGGACCAATGTGGCTCATACAATCCATACCGTGTAGGTTGGCTGGAGGAATTTGTGAAATTCGATATTTGATATTCTTGGTGATCAAGGTACAGGTCGCATTTGTTGTTCGATTATCGTAAAATTTTGCATCATCTGGTTTCACTAATGGATGCGGCACGCCGTTTGGACTCGGCAATAAGAAGAGGTATTTTATAACCTCTGATTGAAGTACAAACCTATCTTTAAGAACAAGCATTTTCCATTAGGCTGCAATATTAAACTATTTTTTCCTTAATATTGAGAGGTCTAATAAGTACAAGTCATTGTTTAATTTTGTAAATCAAAATATTGGTCTTTTTTGGCAGCCATATCCAAATATAGACCGATCTGAACCATATACGACACGGATGTCGAAAAGCCTAACATAAATCACTGTGTCAAATTTCAGCGAAATCGAATTATGATTGTGCCTTTTATAGGGCCAAGACTTCAAATCGAGAGATCAGTCTATATGCCAGGTATATCCAAATCTGAACCGATCTGGACCAAATTAAAGAGGGCTATCGAAGGGCCTAACACAACTCCCTTTCCCGAATTTCGGCGAAATCGGACAATAACTGTGCCTTTTATGGGCCAAAAACTTAAAATCGAGAGATCGGTCTATATGGCAGCTGTATCCAAATCTGGACCGATCTGAGCCAAATTGCAGAAAGTTGTCGAAGGGACTAACGAAACTCACTGTCCTAAATTTCGGCCAAATCGGACAATAAATGCGCCTTTTATGGGCCCAAAACATTATATCGAGAGATCGGTCTTTATGGCAGCTATATCCAAATCTAAACCGATCTGGGCCAAATTGTAGAAATCTGTCGAAGGGCCTAACGCAACTCACAGAGAGATGCGACACTGAGTTAAGTTAGGCCAACTTAACGCACTGTCGCAAATTTCGGCGATATTGGACAATAAATGAGCCTTTTATTGGCTCAAAACCTTAAATCGAGAGATCGGTCTATATGGCAGCTATATCCAAATCTGGACCGATCTGGGCCAAATTGACGAAGGTTGTCGAAGGGCCTACTACAACTCACTGTCCGAAATTTCAGCAAAATCGAAAAATAAATGTGGCTTTTATGGGCCTAAGCGTGATTTCAACGGACAGACGGACGGACATGTCTAGATCGTCTTAGATTTTTACGCTGATCAAGAATATAAATATTTTATAGGGTCGGAAATGGATATTTCGATGTGTTGCAAACGGAATGATAAAATGAATATACCCCCATCCTTCGTTGGTGGGTATAAAAATTGGTCCTTATGACTGGTATATTCAAGTATGGTCCAATTTTGATGGATCTCAAGAGATCTAGTAAACTGACTAGACCTTATTTCAGTGAAATCAGCCCAAAGGGATCCTGTTACGAACTTTAGACTATAAATCGGGAGTTCGATCAATGTATATGGGGCTCTTACAACCCGAATCTCAAGGCCTAGTCTTATACGCTGTTGGCAAGCTGCGAGCGAAATATTTTCTCACATTCCATTTGTATGCATTCAAATGGTATTGTTTGTGATTCAGCGCCCAAGTCTGAATGATATCGATTTTGCATTTATTTCAAGTGTCTCTAGACATCAGCTAAAGCTAAAGAGAAATTTGGTTCCATTGGTGAATGCATCAAATAGGATTCACTCTTATTCACAATCATTGCGAAATATTCACATTTAGTTCGGTAGGGAGTTATTTTAGACGTAAACTCGTTCTGTTGACATCCTCTCAAATGGAGGATTTGAATTTTTTTTTTTAATTTTCCTGTCGCCACTTCTGTGCCATTTTGGCATGGTAGCAATGTGTGCAAGAGAGTTTATTCAACGACAATCGGGTTATTTGCTTGCATTTGTTCGCTAGCCAACTTCATTTGTTTTGTTTATAGATAAGGAGATTTCATTTATTGCTTTTGTACCCTTCACCTTGGAGGTTGGATAATCAAGTCATTCCATTTATAATACCTCGATATATAATGTGCATATCGATGGCTTAATATAAAAAGGGTCTAACTCATTTTTTTTCCTCAAAATAGAGTTTTATGTTTAATCAGATAGACCTTTCCTCAAAATTTCAGTCGGAGGTAAAAAAGCCCTAAGTCAAGTTCTTTCTTTCTTTTGTAAAGTCATTTCATTTTGTCATTCCATTTGCAACACATCAAAATATATATCCCCTTGATCAGCGTAAAAATCTGAGACGATCTAGCCATGTACGTCCGTCTGTCTGTTGAAATCACGCTCCAGTCTTTAAAAATAGAGATATTGAGCTGAAATTTTGCAAAGGTTCTTTTTTTGTCCATAAGCAGGTTGAGTTTGAAGATGGGCTATATCGGACTATATCTTGATATAGCCCCCATATAGACCGATCCGCCGATTTAGGGTCTTAGGCCTATAAAAGCCACATTTATTAAACAATTTTGCTGAAATTTGGGACAGTGAGATGTGTTAGGCCCTCCAACATTCTTCGTCAATTTGGCCCAGATCGGTCCAGATTTGGATATAGCTGCCATATAGACCGATCATCCGATTTAGGGTCCTAGGCCCAAAAAAGCCACATTAAGTATCCGATTTTGCTGAAATTTTGGTCAGTGAGTTGTTTTAGGCCCTTCGACATCTTTTGTGAACTTGGCTCAAATCGGTTCAGATTTGGATATAGCTGCCATATAGACCGATCCTCCGATTTAGGGCCTTAGGCCCATAAAAGCCACATTTATTATCCGATTTTGCTGAAACTTGGGACATTGAGTTATGTTAGGCCCTTCGACATCCATCGTCAATTTGTCTCAAATCGGTCCAAATTAGGATATAGCTGCCATATATACCGATCATCTAATTTAGGGTCTTGGGCCCATAAAAGCTACATTTATTAACCAATTTTTCTGAAGTTTAGGGCAGTAAGTTGCGTTAGACCCTTCGACATCCTTCTTCAATTTGGCCCAGATCGGTCCAGATTTGGATATAGCTGCCATATAGACTGATCTCTCGATCCAAGATTTTGGGCCCATAAAAGGCGTATTTATTGTCCGATGTCGCTGAAATTTGGGACAGTGAGTTAAGTTAGGCCCCTCCACGTATTTGTGCAATTTGGTTTAGATCGATCAAGATTTGCATATAGCTGCCATATAGACCGATATCTCGATTTAAAGTCTTGGCCCCAAAATAGGCGCATTTATAATCCGATTTAACTGAAATTTGGTAAAGTGACTTATGTTGGGCTTTTCGACATCCATGTTGTATATGTTCCAGATCGGTTTATTTATACACAATTGAACAATGACTTGTACTTATTATTATTTGGTCCAAATCGGATCATATTTCGATATAGCTGCTACGGTATGCAGTTTTCACCGGATTTTGATGAAAGATGGTTTACATATATACCAGAGGTGGTGGGTATCCAAAGTTCGGCCCGGCCGAACTTAATGCATTTTTACTTGTTTCTATTATTTTAACTATGAACAGGAATGGCCTCATTTTTAAGGCCTTTCCTAACGAATTATGGACCAATCTTCTCAATATTGAGCACTAAGATTTTTTCTATGACTCCCACAGTATGTCCGGATTTTGCTCGGAATTCTACATTTCAAATTTAAGCAAATTTTAGTTTCGATGACTTAACCTGCATACCCCATTTGGTGTAAGGTATCAAAAGATTGGCTTGGCCCAAATTTAGCCCGTCCCTATGTTTTTATTTCAAATAATTATGACAAGTATGGGCCATCTGTGGAGGCCACCGTAGCGCAGAGGTTAGCATATCCGCCTATGACGCTGAACGCCTGGGTTCGAATCATGGCGAAACCATCAGAAAAAAATTTTCATCGGTGGTTTTCCCTTCCTAATGCTGGCAACATTTGTGAGGTACTATGCCATATAAAACTTCTCTCCAAAGAGGTGTCGCACTGCGGCACGCCATTCAGACTCGGTTATAAAAAGGAGGCCCCTTATCATTGAGCTTAAACTTGAATCGGACTGCACTCATTGATATGTGAGAAGTTTGCTCCTATTCCTTAGTGGAATGTTCATGTGCAAAATTTGCATTTTTACGGGCCATCTGTATATGTAAATGTATCTCCCATTTATTTGAAAAAGTCATTCAAAGAACCTGCCAAATGTGATCCTTGGTAGAGGGTATATAAAATTTGGCCCGGACGAACTATACGCGCTTTTACTTGGTATCTTTAATGAATACATTGACCTTAGATTTAACTAATTAGCCCACACCTAGCAACAAGATTGTTATCCCTCGCAGGGCTGAGCAGGGGGTTGTACAAATCTTGCAGCCTTCTCTTCCTTGAAGGATTTTAGTACTTTTATTTACGTAGAGATTTAAATCCCCGCAGTGCGGCGCATTTTGAATGTACCCATTGCGGTAGGTGTGTCAACTTTAGCAGGTTATTTTGTGTACTCTGCCATGTTTTACTGGTGTGTCCTCCATTTGGGATTTAAATCAATACTAAATGATTTACATTATGCAACGACCACTGTGTCGTTACATAATATCCCAGCCCAGTGGGTCTAAGGGGAGACTCGCAATGATTATCGGATTTTTGAGATTTTGCCGCATCACATTGGAGCAAATACAAATGACTCATTTGAATAATTTCTTACTGAGAACTTCAGCCAAAATGAAAGAAATGTCAATCAAATTTTGATGAAACCAAAATTAAATTAATTAATTTCGCTTAATTGTGTTTATCGTTACAGATAACTGCACACACTTTGGCACGACACGAGAAAAATCCCCACCAGACCAGATCCAAGGGACTAGCAGCAGCGCACCAGCGTCCGCCACAACCGTCACAACATCTGTCTCCGGCAACTGAGCATTGTAGTACAGCGACGACCATATGGAAGAGAAAAAAATCATTAATTTGGTTTTATCGATGGTTTAGCATGTGAGCATTTACAAGGCTTAATGTTTATATCTCGCAGAGTGAAGGATACATTGGCACATCCCACTGCGGCAGTAAAGACGACAACTGCTGAGTGGTGACACACAGAAAAATAAGCAGACACACAAATACACACACAAGGGGAAATATTCATGCAACGAGAGAGCCATCAATACAACTTAACTTACCCAAACCACATGAAGCTTCCTTGCCCACACACATACAAAAGCAATTTTTTGACTTTTTAAATTAAAAAAGGACCTGCAAGTAATGCCTGGGATTTAAAACCCACACACACATATACAGATCTTACACATATATCACTTAAAACAAGGCATCAGATACATCGTTCGTTGGCAGAGCACAATGAAATCTCACAAACTTTGACTTGGTGTCATTAGTCAATTTCGTCAATAATTCCCTCTCCCTTCGGAGGCAAGCAATTCGCACAGAGATAATTTAGGAAAATTTCAGCTGAAAATAGCAAAAAAGAGCGGCAAACAATTTCCCTGTCCAACAACATCGTCTAACAACTTAGTGTGTGTGTGTGTGTATACGTGTGTCTGTCAGATGCACACAGGGCAAAATCATAAAGCACTCGACTTTGGGCCAAGAGAACGGCAGAGAGTGTGATTTGCGAAGCACGTGTGTGTGTCCTGTGTACCGTATAGCGTGACTCAAACCACAACGACAGCCACTCCATAGATGTGTCAATCAATGCAACAAAGATTTTAGATAAATCACTTTTGTTCATTCAAGACTATGGGGAAAATTTTTATAATTTTCCCCAAACATACAAAGAACACCAAGTAAAATTCCCCCGTGCTTTCTGGCCACCGCTGCAGCTCTCCCTGCTGCTCCACACAAGGAGAAGAGATTCTTTTGACTGTGCAAATTGTCACTGTCGTAAACTGTGATTGAGGTTCACTGAACGAGGATATCGAAAGCAAACGCCAACGTCGACATTAAAAACAGACTGAACATAAGCTCTTGCTTGTTACAATTGCAGGCCAAGAATAGTAACGAAAATTTATTCACATCTGGATTTGGAAGAATTTTTTGCTTACGTGCGGACTTTTGGTTCATGTCATGAATCGTCATGTGGACGTATATGATGGCTGCTGCCCGTGGCGATCGGGCCAACTCTATGATGGCGTCAAGACGTCGCAATGAAAGTGAATCACCAAAATATGGTTACAAGTAAGTGCAGTGCATGCAAGGCATCACATTCTAGAACATCTTTATTTTATTTTCCCTATAGTTGACATGTTGAAGAGATTATTCTTGGATTTAATTTCATGCTCATACATGTCAGTGTTGACAAGATAAACCAATTGAAAATTATTTGTCTGCAGTAATTTGTTACACTTGCTCAAACTCCACTTTAACCGTATTATAGAGCATAACTATCCCACAAATTTTTTTTGGCAGGGTTTCTTTTATATCAATATATCAAGATAAGTAAAAAGGACTTTAAATCAAATCTGGACCATTTTGGGCCAAGTTGCAGAAAATTATCGAAGAGCCTAACACAACTCACTGTCCCAAATTTAGGCGAAATCGGACAATAAATGCGCCTTTTATAGGCCCAAGAACATTAATCGAGAGATCAGTCTATATGGCAGGTATATACAATTCTAGACCGATTTAAGCCAAATTGAAGAAGAATGTCGAAGGGCCCAAAAAAACTCACTGTCCGAAATTTAGGCGACAATGGACAATAAATGCGCCTTTTATTTGCCCAAGACCTTAAATCGTAAGATTGGTCTATATGGCAGCTATATTCAAATCTGGACCGATCTGGGCCAAATTGAAGAAAAAAGTCGAAGGGCCTAACACAACACACGGTCCCAAATTTCGGCGACATAGGACAACAAAGGCGCCTTTTATTGACCCAAAACATTAAATCGAGAGATCGGTCTATATGGCAGCTATATCCAAATCTGAATAGATCTGAGCCAAATTGAAGAAAAAAGTCGAAGGGCCTAACACAACACACGGTCCCAAATTTCGGCGATATAGGACAACAAATGCGACTTTTATTGGCCCAATACCTTAAATCGAGAGATCGGTCTAAATGGCAGCTATATCCAAATCTGGACCGATCTGGCTCAAATTAAAGGAAGATGTCAAAGGACCTAACACAACTTTCTCTCCCAAATTTCAGCACAATCGGACAATAAATGTGTCATATATGGGCCTAAGACCCTATCGGCGGATCGGTCTATATGCCAGCTATATCCAAATCTGGACCGATTTGGACCAAATTGAAAAAGAATGTCGAGTGGCCTGATATAACTCACTGTCTCAAATTTCAACAAAATCGGATAATAAATGTCGCTTTTATGGGCCTAAGACCCTAAATCGGCGGATCGGTCTATATGGCCACTATATATCAAAATCTGGACCAGTAAAATTGAGGAAGGATGTTGAAGGGTGTAACACAACTCACTGTCCCGAATTTCGGCAAAATCGGATTATAAATGTGGCTTTTATGGGCCTTAGACCCTTAATGGGCGGATCGGTCTATATGGGGGCCTATATGAAGGTATAGTCCGATATAGCGCATCTTCGAACTTAACCTGCTTATGGACAAAAAAGGGTCTGTAAACAATTTCAGCTCAATGTCTCTATTTTTAAAGACAGTAGCGTGACAGATGGACAGACGGACGTATCTGGCTAGATCGTCTTAGATTTTTATGCTGATCAAGAGTAAATATATTTTATAGGGTCGGAAATGGATATTTCGGACGTAATGAATATACCCCCATCCTTTGTGTGTTAGATAAGGTTAGGTTGGAATAGTATGATACCAAACATAAGATTCCAAGGTACGATTTCATATATGCCGAGGCCATCGTTTGGACCATAGCCATTTCACAACCGCCTGTCTCTCTTAAATCCATTCATCGCTCTACGTAATGATTTATCGATGTATCGTTTTGTGCCACGTTGTTGAGAGGTTCAAGGACTTAAATCTGTCGGGATTTATTCCTCTCAACTCTTCCCATGCATGAAAGAGAAAAGATACCATTGACTAATTCCTGTCTTAAAGCCTGACTTTGGCAGATAAAATTCCACGGCGTCGGTTTCGTGTCACCAGCGACAGATGTCGTCATTCTTATCGGAAACAGAGTTCGCAATACATATGCGAGAGAGGAGGGTAAATATCTGTAAACGAGTCCGATTAAAGAATATCTTCCTCTCGTACAAACAAAACAACATAGTTATGACCAGAGATCCATTGTTGCCTGTGCAATCGCCCCAGTTAGACTTACCAGAAAGGTAGCGTTTTGGATACTATGCTCGAGTCCTTCGGTGTCTTTAACGCCCGCAGTATGTAGGCCCAGCATCGCTCTGAAGAGTGTACCGGTATATCTTGCCTGTAACACCATCTGAAGCTGATCAAGTTGTGACAACCTAAAGGGCATCCTTTCAGCAGACTCTCCAATGAGAGGGACCTCGAAGGACCTGATCGCAGTAATACCCATTGCAAATTTGCCCATCTACATTCAACTAAAGAATATTAGGGATCCTTGTCTACTCGTCAGTCACTGGATAAATGTGATCACCACCCTGGAACTTTGAGCTCCGTCTTGCGTGGTGTTCATTGTTATATTGGGAAACTTAGCAGACAGCCTCAGTAGTTTGGTGGACTGCGATGAAGAAACAGTGCAACGTAAGGATACTACAAAAGGTTCAGAGAACTTTGAGCTCCGACTTGTGTGGTGTTCATCGTTATCATGGGAAACTAAGCTGAAAGCCTCAGTAGTTTGGTGGACTGCGATGAAGAAAAAGTGAAACGTAAGGAAAGTACAACAGGTTCAGAAACATGTTGTTTTGCCATAGGCGGTGCGATGGGAACCATGCCCACTAGGGCACTGGAGACTATTCAAGATATCCGACCCATTCACATACAAATAAAGTGTGAGGCAGCCCCTGCGGCTGTGAATGGTTAAAGGATAGGAGCAGGTCATACCACTGCGGTACAATACAGGCGACGAAATGAAACCCGGATTTATAAGAAGAGGTTTCCGATCGGATACCTGATATGACACTTCAGGTCGAGTGCGAGACACTGCTGCCAGCGACACAGACTTGGATTGATGGAACTGTGGTTTATCCATCTGGGGGATCATGCTACGCAGATGGATCAAAGCTAGAGTACAAATTGGTCTGAAGGTCGACATTGAGATCCCAGGGACTGAGATCTGTTTTAGACTGCCAGACCCCAATACGATTCTGCAGACAGAGATCCGGGCGGTGGTGTGGTATTCACGCCAGGACGTCGAGTGTGAACATCTTTATGGACAGTAAACTTGCAGTATAAGAAGGAGATAAATGCCTTCTCTGAGGGTGCCACGACCCGCATCGTTTGGGTGCCGGGCCATAGCGGAGTAAGGGGGAATGAAAAAGCAGACGGTTTGCCAGTGACCGCCAGAGCACTGCCGCAACTAAACTACCTTAACACTAAGTCTTTCGAGTCGATGCAGTCCGAGTTAAGCCATTAACGCCGAATGGATAGAGAAAGTCTCAATAATAGAGTTGTGTTATAAAATTTTATTTAGAGTAAGGAGAAAGGTATTCTAAATCGGGTTTCTCATGCTTATAGCGCATGAATGGGTATTTTTGAAAGACAGAAAGTCGATGTTATACGGATGGATCAAAGCTAGATAAGAGAGTGGGCCTGGGGGTCTACATTGAGAACCCTGGGTCTGAGATCTGTTTTAGACTGCCTGAGATCTGTTTTAGATTGCTGCAGGTGGAGATCCGCAATGCGTGAGGCGATCACGGAATGCGTGAGGCGATCACGGAATGCGTGAGCCGATCACGGAATGCGTGAGACGATCACGGAATGCGTGAGACGATCACGGAATGCGTGAGACGATCACGGAATGTGTGAGGCGATCACGGAATGCGTGAGGCGATCACGGAATGCGTGGGGTGGTGTGGTATTCACGCCAGGACGTTGAAAGGGTAGTATCTGTGTCTTGTATGGTGTAATCATGGTCTGTCGAAAGGTGGCCTTGTTTCTAAACTGCTTACTTAGTCCAAAGTAGCATCTGTTTGCCAGTATTATTCTTCGCTTAATCTCAAACTGGTGTCATTCGTTTCGGTTACGACGGTGCCGAGGTAGGTAATCTTGCTGACTATCTCAAAGATGTGGTTGTCCACTTTCTCCACTTTCTCCATTTTCTTTTTCTGTTCGGTTGTACAGGGCTTTTTGGGAGTTGAAACCATCCAATTCGTCTTATCTCCATTTTTGCCAGACCCATTATCACTGACTCTCTTTCGATTCTGTCAAAGGCTGCAGTTACTACTTCCGGTGACCGATCTATGATGTCGATGTCGTCGGCATAGGAGAGTAGCATGTGTTCTCTTGTGATTGGTGTGTCATATCTCTTCACATGTGCATCTCGTATAATTTTCTCCAGCAGGATATTAAAGAGCTCACACGATAGATTGTCCTTCTCTTAACTTCGATTGGTAGTAAATGGTTCCGAGAGATTCTTTCCTCTTCTTACCGAGGAACATGTATCAGCTAGTGTCAAAAAAAAAGAAGAGGTGTAGTCAAAGAAGAGATGGTAGGTGTTGATTTGTCCTTCTCTGGTCATTCCAGGATTTGGCGCAGTATGAAATCTAGTGTAGGTTGGATTTACGAGGTGTAATTGAAAAGGCCCGATTATTCCATTGATTTTAGGTTTTTAATTTTTCACACAGTACTCTCCAGAGTACCTTATATGCGATGGGGAGGAGACTTTTTCCTCCGTAGTTGGCACATTTCGTATTGTCTCCTTTCTTGTGTACAGGAAATAGTATGCTGAGGTTCCACCATCTAGCCAGATTGCTCACACAAGCTGATGCATACGCCTTATCAGCGTGTCGCCTCTGGTCTTATATAGCTCAGCGGGTAACCCGTTGGCTCCTGCTGCCTTGTTGTTCATCAGTCGGGTGTCTGCTACTTGAACATAATTCTGACTAGGAGGTAAACATTCTATACCATGACAGAGATTGGTTCTGCGGTATCCTCTTCCCCGCCAACGTCGAGAACTAGCAGTTGAGTTAAATGTTTTTTCCATATCCTCAGCATGCTATCTGTGTGAGTTACCAGACTTCCTTATTTATCTCTGTAGGAGGATTTGTCTGCACCAAAGCCATCGGTTTGATATTCATTTCTTTGGTAGAATTTTGGGACTTCACACTGACTCCTGTACATCTCGATTCGCTCACACTCACGTCTTTCCATTTCCTTTTCTTTCTCCGGAATAGACGTTTCTCTTCTCTCCTTTTCTCCCGATACCGCTTCTTCATCTAGCGCGTTGCTACTGATTGCAGGGTTGCTCTATACGCCGCATTATTTGTCGTATTATGGGTTTCTTGGGGAGGGCTTCCTTTGCTCAAGTTCGGATTTCGCGGCATTTTCCATGGAGTGGGCAATGGTTTGCCACTGCGCCATTACATTATCGGAACAAGGAGTGCTTTCATCCAGATGTTGGGCCAGCCGAGCGGAGACGGAGATAGCTGTGAGCACCACACAGGCTGGAACATTGAGGTCCGATCTGTGTGCTGTTCATTGCTGTCACAAGAAGCTTGGCTGCGAGCTACGGAGCGCGTCCACAGGTTGCGGAATGCTCCATACGGAGTAGGTGCAACGGCAGTCGCGGACAATAAGCGGTATCGAGCGGAGAGTCACAGTACGACCGTTGCCACCTGTTACATTTACAGCTTTTCAATGTCTAGCGTCCGTGCAGCGTCAGATCTTACTTTCCTTGCCATGTTCAAACGAGTGCGAATCTTTGCTGCAACAAGGTAATGATTCGAATCTGTATTCGATTCACGGATCGATCGTACCTCTAATACACTGGATAAATGCCTTCCATCTATCACAACGTGATCAATTTGTTTGCTCGAGGTTTGTTCGGGTGACAGCCATGTGGCTTTGTGAATATTTTTATGTTGAAATCTGGTGCGACTAACTACCATGTTTTTTGCCGCGCCGAAATCTATCAGCCTCAACCCATTACCGAACGTTATCTCGTGGAGGCTAAACTTTCCGAATGTTGAACCAAAAATGTCTTCCATCCCTATCTTCGCATTAAAATCTCCCAGAACGATTTTAATATCATAGGCGGGGCAGAGGTCATATCCTCTCTCTAGGCGCTCGTAGAAAATATCTTTTGTCTGCTCGTCTTTGTCTTCCGTCGGGGCATGGGCACATATAAGGCTGATGTTGAAGAATTTGACTTTTATGCGGATTGTGGCTAGCCTCTCGCGTTTGGAGATACATCAAGAAAATCAAGAGCTTATACAGTCTAAACCCTCGACTTTAGCCTTTCTTTTCTTGCTTTTATATATGCCACATTGTTTTTAACTTCACTTTGTAAATTAAGTTATTCTTTGGGTAAAACATCGGTTTTTCAATTTTCCAAAGAAAAGGAAGAGTAACATGACATGATTTCCTTTTTTCCGCAATGCAAACATGCCGGTGATTTGGTTTCCTTCCTATGATCATCATTATCTTATCATTTTACGCTTAAAATACTCGTATTCTTGTGTTCATACATTTAAAATTTTTTTCTTAAATATTTTTTGTCCCCACCAAACAGCCTCTCCCGTCCCATGTACCGTTCCATACGCCACAATAATGGACCATCAGCACAATGCCATACTACAACATTGGGTGGCTCATATCCTTATACCACTGCAACGAGTCATTATGGCAGTAGCACCACCTCGGCCACCAGCACATCCGGTGCTTCCAAACATCAGCAGCAGCAACATCAACAGCAACATCAACAACTGCTGCAGTCTCATGAAACGGGTCAACATCAGCACCAGCAACGTTCCCATCATCACATCATTGGCATTGATGATGATGTTTACACTAATCCAGTTAGCAATGTTACAGCGTATGACGACATGGAAGACAGCACCAGCCTCTTTTCGCCCCTTGCACCCACCAGTACGAGTGGCATGCCCGTTGATACGGCTGTCCTTATAGCCCGAAAACATCGCCTGATGTCTTCCAATTCCAGTGCCACCAACAACAGCCAAATGCACATGACACAGCCTGGAGAGATGATGATGATGGATGTCTCCGATGAGCATCGCCAGCAGCATATGCAGCACTCCTCCTATGTTGGCAGTCAGGCCGCTGTGATACGTTTGCCCCCATCAACGTCACACAAACTATCTTCGACGGCGAAGGCGGCGGCGACCTCTTATTATAATGAAAGTGATGAGGACGATGATTATGCCCAAATTGTTCGATGTTCATCGGGCGACTCGGCGACAGCAGCCAGCATCCGCCAGTCGGTAATTGATCATCAGCGAAGTATACGAAAGCTGGAAAGTTGCGGCAACAACAAGGCACCATTGGATGGCAGCGGCTATGATGTTCCAGAGGCTGAGGCTGATGATGACAACGAACATGTCGATGATGAGGATGAGGACGAAGACGATGCCGAGGAGGATGATGTGAGTAACAGCAATGGCATAAGCACAGATAGAAAAAGAAGAAGAACCAATTACCTGGAAAATGGCAAACGAATGTCACAGGTAAGTAAGTCTTCTGTTGATACCTTAATTTTTTGTTCAGGGCTATTAGGGACTTTTTTAAGCTAATAGAGATTTGAAGTAATCTCGACACGCCCCCCCGTTTTTCACTTCAAAAGCAAGGGCATCTGAAAACCAAAGGATTTGCTTGCTGGAGCTGCTACAATGAAGGCATGATTGATTTCCACAGACACTTAAAGTGAATGGTCTGTTTTGGACATCTCCCTTAACTTTTGGTAAAGACTAAAAAGAAAATCTATGAACTTTATTAGTTTAGTCTGAATATATGTAAAGTAAAGCGCTGCTCTAAATACATAGCCGGCAAAGACAAAAATGACAAGGACATCAATCAAAGCAAATCTGCCTAAAACTATGCATCATGTTAAGCTAATCCTGGGCGTAGACAAACTTTAAGTGATTTGTTTAAGGTTAACTTTGAAGAGGACTTTCAAGCTATTATATCGTTGTTGTTTCATTGATTAAATATATCGTATGGATAAAATAAAATGTTAGCTTTCAGTAAAACCAGGATAAAGGATTCATTGTGGATATAGGACTAAGGCATTTAAAGACAAGTAAAAGTGTTTTATGTTCACCTGGACCTAATCTTATATAACCTCAGTCATGGATGGCATTTGTTTAGTTTTTTGGACGGAATGGGAGGATAATGGGAGGTCATAACAAGAAATCCCAAATTTAGTTTTCTATAATAGGTTAAATTTGTATACCTCCACCAAAGGATGGGGGTATACTAATTTCGTCATTCCATTTGTAACACATCGAAATAGTGATGGATCTGAGAACCAACAAAGTATAAATGTTCTTGATCGTCTTGACATCTTGGGTTAAATCAGTTCATATTCTGGTATAGCTCCCATATAAACCGATTTCGGGTCTTGACTTCTTGAGCCGATAGAGGGCGCAATTATTAACCGATTTGGCTGAAATTTTGCATAAAGTGTTTTGGTTTGATCATTAACAACCGTGGCAAATATGGCTCAAATCGCCTCGTAACCTGATATAGCTCCCATATAAACCGATTTCCGATCTTGATTATTGAACCGATAGAGGGCGCAATTATGAAGTGTTTTGGTCTAACCTTCAACAACTGCTCCAACAACTGCTATAGCTCCCATATAACCCGATTTCGGATCTTGACTTCTTGAGCCGATAGAGGGCGTAATTATTATTCGATTTGGCTGAAATTTTGGATGAAGTGTTTTGGTTTTCTTTAGCCGCTAGAGGGCGCAATTCTTATCCGAATTCCACTTTGGTCTTCAACAACCAAACCAAGAATGGGAATCAGTCGTTCAGCATTATAGGCGCACATTCTAACCTCTGCGCTACGGTGGCCCCCCGTAACTAAATGCATCCTCAGAGAAAGCGTTAATTTCCTTCTTACACTTCAATACAGTTCGTGACCTTACCATCCTGGTTGTTGTAGCCTTATGGCCAGTTTATTGTTTGTAAGTTGTTCACACTCGACGTTCTACCTTTATACCACACCACCTCATGCATTCCATGTTCGCCCGCATCTCCATCTGCAGGACCATATTATGGTCAGGCAGTTTAAAATAGATCTCAGTCCCTGGGTTCTCAATGTAAACCCCCAGGCCCACTCTGTCCTCTAGCTTTGATCCATCCGTTGAGTCTCTCGTCTCACTCCTAAGTGTTTGACCTTGTCAGATATCGTAATCGTCTTATTGAGGAAACGTGGTGGGTTACATTGGCCCACCATCGTCTTGATGCAATACAATATTGAGTATACAGTCCTAGCACTGCCTGATGTTCCAATATACGGATCTTTGCCTATCCTAGTCTTCCAAATCTTAAATAAATGGGCTTTTTGGGAGTAGGTGATGGGCACATTGTCGGCTCCCTGTTCGTTAGGCTGCATTGAGTTTCCTGTCACTGCACTGCCTGATGATTCGATATTAGGTTCATTATCTATCCGTGTCTTCCGAATCTTTAGAAAGCCGTTGATGGTTCCATCATCGGGTCTCTGTTCATAAGGCTGTGTTGAGTCTCTCGTCTCTGCACTGTTTGATGTTTTAATACTAGGATCTTTGCTTATCCTAGTATTCGCCATATTGAGAAAGTCGGTTATTGTCTTCCGTCATTCCTCTGTGCGTTTGGCGGTATTGAGAGTCTTGCCACTGCACTGCCTGATGGTCGAATATGAGGATATGAGTCTTCCCATTCTTGAAAAAGGCAGCTTTGCTCCCGTAGTACGCCATGCCTTCTGCCTTAACCAAACTTGTCACGGAGACTTGCTAAATGCTCACCACAAGGCGAGTTTCCTCCTACTTCTCCTCCCTGCGAAATACCTCCCATTTCTCCACGACCATATGTATATTGGTTTTGCTTGTTTAAGATATCCATCATGGGTTCTCTCGCGAATTTGCCGCCCTCACTTTTAATGATGACCGTCGTCTTTGTGAGCTGGGGGTTATCCAATTTATTCACAAGGGCGAACTTTGCGTGCGGATACTTTCAACGAGCCTTTTGCTGTTGGCAATATATTCTGCTGACTCAAAATGCAGCGTAAAGATGTCCCCTCAATACTCGCAGCTCATGATTTGTATGGGGGACCCCCTTCAGAGTTCAACACATGCCCGAAAACCCGTTAGTTTACCAGATGCTCCACTTGGGACCGATGATCAGCCATAAGCACTGCCGATATCGATTACAACATAAGTCATCTTATATTTGTTGTTGTTGTCTCATCGACCATTTTACCCTTACGTAGCAAACTTTTGGAAGTCACAGTCCTCTATGAAGTCTTGCCGTGCGCGCTTCCTTCGTTTCTGTTTGTTCCGACTTTGTCTCCCTCCGCAGGATACTATCTAGAGTCTCAATTGTGGGAGGTCTGACTTGGTATACTCAGAGTACTTGAAAGCGGGGACCTCTTTCTTCTTCAGCGTCTTTACAGTGTTATGCTCTTCGGGAGATCTGATTCTTTTTCCAGCTTCCGGAGAAGTGCCTGGAATATCAGTTCTATCCCTTACAGCATCCTGCATTTTCGCCCGATTGAGCTGCTGGTTCATACTCTTCTGTTTTTTTCGTCGAGCCCCGTATTGTTTTTTCGGTGTTCTTGTGGGTTTAACAAAGCCCTCGCTCAATTCTGCGGTCATACCGCTGTCCTCATTGTCGCTGTCACTGCTTGAATCTGAATTGGAAATACCACCTTTACTTAAAGGCTGGGGACGAAATGTGCATCCCTCTGATTTATCCGTCTTTTTCTCATTTATTAGGTTAAGTTAGGTAAGGTGAAAAGAGGGTGCAGATATTAATCCGCCCCATGCCACTATGTACATACACCTAAGCCAGCACTCGGCTTGTTGTGTGCTCTAAAATCTATTTTAAGTTAGGAATTACGTGCTACTTACAAAATCCCTAATTATTTTAATATCACTCCCCTAAGTTGATTCATGTCTGATATTGTGTCTCCACCTAAGTACCGGTATCTGTTAGACAACGACAAAGGAAATGCTCCAACGTCTCATCATCTTTTCTGCATGCACCGATTTTACATAAGTGAGTTTGTAATCCTATCTGTCCCGTTTGATACCAATAGCTATACTGACCTCTTTCTTGCTTCCTTTCAGTAATAGCCTAGTCTTCTCACGGTCTGGATCCCCCCATAGGATTTTCGCCGTCCTACCGACCGTTTCGCTGTTCCACAATGTTGCATGCACATTTTTAGCCCACTCCCTTAACTCGGACTGAGTCGACCCGATAGACTTCGGGTTAACCAAGTTTATTGATGGCAGTCCTCTGGCCTTCACCGCCAAATAGTTTCCCCTTACTCCGTTATGGCCGACGCAATAGGTAGTACCTATTCCGAGATACTGATATTTTTTGAGTAGCGAAATGAAAACACTTCCGCTGGTCTCAACGGGTACTTAGCGTATACCAATTTGCTTTTAATTTTCGTAATAATCATTTACAAATTTACCCCTCAAACCGTATTGGTGGTCTTGGGGTGTTATTTTGTGAGTTGACAGTTCATACCGCCAATTTTTGGCCATATCTTTCTAAACTACTACTACTGTCGTAGTGATGTAGTGTAGCGAATGACTCAGAACTATATTATCTTAACGATTGGTGGTCCAAATTGCATATTTCCCTTTGAAAATTCCATTAAGGTACAGGGACAAACTTCTCACATATCAATGAGTGCTGTCCGATTCACGTACGACAATTTGTCCGCATAGGCCTGTAGGACAATTTGTTTGAGATACTAATGATTAATGATGACTTGTAGGTAAAATTGCAAATTGCAAATTTCGCCCATTATGGAACAGGGGCAAACTTCTCACATATAAATGAAGGCAGTCCGTTTAAGTTTAAGCTAAATGATGAGGATCCACTTTTTTTTGATATAGCTGTCATATAAACCGATCTTGGATCTTGACTTCTTGAGTCTCTAGAGAGCGCAATTCTCATTCGATTTGGCACAAATTTTGTACAAAGGCTTCTCTCCTGACCTTCAACATACGTGTCTAATATGGTCTGAATCGATCGTGAGCTTGATACAGCTCCCATATAAACCCATCTACCGATTTTGCTTCTTGAGCCTCTACAAGGCGCAATTCTTATCCGAATGAACTGAAATATTACACAATGACTTCTACAATCTTCAGCATTCATTTATGGTCCGAATCGGACTATAACTTTGTATAGCTCCAATAGCATAACAGTTGTTATTCAATATTCTTTGTTTGCCTAAAAGAGATACCGCGCATAGAACTCTACAAATGCGATTCATTGTGGAGTGTATATAATTCGGTCTGGACGAATCTTATATACCGAAATCGAAAAAAACACAAAATTTAATAAAGTTTATTAAAAATCATGAGAGAAATCATTGTACCATTGCAAACAATCGGATGAAATTTCGCCCTCTATAGGCGTAGTGTATCTTATAGGATACATTCAGTGTCCGATTGCCTATTTCTGTTCAATTTTGCAATAAATAGAACTTTGCCGATAGCATCGATAGGAAAAATGTCAATCGATATTCAGACAAAATATAGAATATCAATAGTTTCAATATTTTGCCATCACTACTTGTGGGTAGCAGGGCATGGAGGTAAAATGCAAATGCAAATTTTGCCCATGAACAATCCACTTCTCACATATAAATGAGTGCAGTCCGATTCAAGTTTAAGCTCAATGATAAAGGGCCTCCTTTTTATAGCCGAGTCCGAACGGCGTGCCGCAGTGCGACAGCTCTTTGGAGAGAAGTTTTACATGGCCAAGTACCTCATAAATGTTGCCAGCATTAGGAGGGGAAAAACCACCGCTGACAATTTTTTCTGATGGTCTCGCCAGGATTTAAACCCAGGCGTTCAGCGTCATAGGCGGACATGCTAACCTCTGCGCTACGGTGGCATGGAGGTGGGCTGTATTATTATTTCACACCTGTATTGAAATTGTTTGAATTTTCTATTCAAACTTGTCACAGCTCTTATATACATCTATTCTCGCAAATTAATTTGTAATCTTTCCCATTGTATATCTAAGACAGAATGAAGTATCCAAAAGATATCATCAGTTGTGCTTAGGCCTAAACGAAATATGTATGAATAATTCTATTGTGGTCTTTTTTCCTAACCAAATGCCATGTCAATCAATTTCTCTTTAAGTTGTTAAGTCATAAGGAAAAAAAGAAAACAAAAAAGAACTACCGGCTAAATTTTTTTTTGTTAATGTCTGTAATTCGTTACATTCCATGGAAATGTTCACTTTGCCAATTTTAGGCAAAACAAGCATTAAACGTAATAAAATCCAGATTTTTTTTTTACCCCGCATAGGAGAAGCAAGCAAAAACATTTCTATTTTATGGCTTATTTAACACGATTTGCTTCTTTATATTCAAGGCATCTTTGAAATGTTGTAACAGATTTTCTATGACTGACAAAAGCCAGGATTTTGAAATGGATTGTTTTCCATTTTATGTTTGTGTGTGTGTGTGTGTGTGTACATATGTGCTCTTTTTTTTGCCATTGTGTATTTTTTTTCTTTTTCTACTTTTAGAGATTTAATGAGGTTTAAATGCTGTTGTTGTTGTTGCTATTTTAAAGGGAGCAAGGAGATATCGCTTATAAAATATGCACACTGATTTTCATGCTCCTCCATTGAGGGGGAGAATTGAATGGCATTGAATGAAAGCATTTCCATTACTTTTCATTCGCCCTAGGATGGGGAGAAAGAGAGAGAGAGAGAGGGGAATAGTATGAAATATTTATTATTCCATCTAAAGTGAAATACGATTTGCTATCCAAAAAGGTTCACATTTCAATGGATATTAAATGATAATTTTATACTAAAATTTTGTATTTTGCGAAGAAGAAGTTACCTTCTACATATGTTAGCAGGGGTTGAATTCAAGGGAGGCTTCAATTGTTATAGCGCGTGGTGGCGTATGTGTTTTGTGTGCAAAAATATGACTCATACGTGACATGGGGCGATAAAGAATCAAAGCATCACAATGCTGTTGGCTTTGACGAACAGTCAGCCTTTTAAACGTATGCGCTTGACACAGCTTTTTCAATAAAGCAAATGTTAATCTTTGGAGAAGATTTTCACCCACCAATTGATAATGATTCGTTGGGCTGCATACGAATGAAATTGTGTGCTTGAGTCAAAAGACCAGCTATGGTTTAAATTATCCATAGATTTGGTTTTCATTAAGAGATAGTCATTTATATGGTTTATGAGAGATATTTAAGAGTTCATTGAGACCTTTTAATACGATATTCTTTTCCACAAACTAATAGTTTGATTCAAAACCTGTTAAGTGACTGTCATGGTTAAATCGAATGCAATATGTCTTAAAATAGATGCTACTCTCATTAGTTGAAACGTACAACTTGAAAACGGTTCAACTGATTAGACTATTACACCTCCGAAAGTGAAAAAAAGCTTCACTGGACTTGTTTTCATTGAAACAATATCGATACAAGGCATTTTTATACCCACCACCTAAGGATGGGGGTATATTCATTTTGTCATTCTGTTTGCAACACATCGAAATATCCATTTACGACCCTATAAGGTATACATATTCTTGATCAGCGTAAAATCTAAGACGATCTACATATGTCCGTCCGTCTGTCTGTTGAAATCACGCTACAGACCGATCCGCCGATTTAGGGTCCTAGGCCCATAAAAGCCACATTTATCATCCGATTTTGCTGAAATTTGGCACAGTGAGTTAAATAGAGCTCCTCAATGTCCTTCTACAATTTGGCTCAAATCGGTTCAGATTTGGATATAGCTGCCATTAGAACGATCCGCCGACTTAGGGTCTTAGGCCCATAAAAGCCGTATTTATTATCCGATTTTGCCAAAATTTGGAACAGTGAGTTGTGTTAGGCCCTTTGACATCCTTCGTCAATTTGGCCCAGATCAGTCCTGATTTGGATATAGTTGCCCTATAGACCGATCTCTCGATTTAAGGTTTTGGGCCCATAAAAGGCGCATTTATTATCCGATTTTGCCGAAATTTGGGACATTGAGATGTGTTAGGCCCTTCGACATCCTTCTCCAATTTGGCCCAGATCGGTCCAGATTTGGATATAGCTGCCATATAGACCCATATCTGGATTTAAAGTCTTGGCTCCATAAAAGACGCATTTTTAATCCGATTTCACTGAAATTTGACACATTGTCTTCATGTTAGGCTTTTCGACATCCATATCGTATATGGTTCAGATCGGTTTATTTTTAGATATGGCTACTTAAAAGATAAAAATTTTGTTATATACAATTGAACAATGACTTGTACTTATTAGTATTTGGTGCAAATCGGAATATATTTCGATATAGCTGCTGTGGGGCATGAGGTATGCATTTTTCACCGAGGTGGTGGTTATCCAAAGTTCGGCCTAGCCGAACTTATTGCCTTTTTACTTGTTTTTTATCGATTATATCCCACTGTGTGATGTAATAACGCCTTAAAAATCACATGAAAGTTTGCAGTGAATGTTTTCATCAAGCAAATTCTGGAAAAATGTAAAAAACCATCTTAAAGCTCAACCATATCATGCACAAAAAATAATTAAACTAAATTTTAGCTCGATATTTTCGATGTTAAATGCTTTAGCATGACTACAATTGATAGACGGACGGAAAGACATCAAAAGTTTTCTAAAATTTTGCAAATTTATACAGGGTATTTGCTCCAGAAGGCCAAAAAGGTCAAAAGTGGTTGAGTAATTCAGTGAAGTTTCTAAAATTCTTTAAAACCATTTTCTTTTTTCCCCTCATGCAAGTTTATATTTTCCAATATTTGGATGAAGTCTCGTTATTTTAAAATATCCGCTTCAACGCAAATTTACTCTATAGCCCATATTTCAAGGCTGCATTTTTACATCGCATTTAAACCAATAAGAAATTGGATATTTGCCATACATGCACTATGAAGCAATCTGACTACACGACACTTGTAAACTGATGTTGATGATTTGGTCGACGTAGCGGCCAAGAATCCTCCCCCATCGGAGTTGTGATGATGCGAAATTTAATTCGAATGCAGTTGCATCTGTTTCTTTTGCCATTTTGAGACCATTAACTGAGATGCCATTAAAAACAAAACGTCTGTTTCTGCTTGAGGAGAAGCAGAGTATTAAAGTCAATATATGAACTGACCATTGGGAGCAAGGACACTTGAGTTGAGGAAAAGTTAAAAGAGCAATTGTTTGCGGGGGCGCTCAACAAAATGCCACATACACAAATTGTCGCTGAATATCTATTTGATTTTCTTTGCTTTTTAATGCTGTTCGCATTGCTGTGATGCCAGTGCCGTTGTGACTGCAGTCATGTCCATCCAACTCTTTGTTAATGTTATCGGGCTGTGTCAATGGCATGTCCTCTATGTGGACTTTTTCCAAATCTACTGGGACGTAATAGTCGCAGTCGTTGTTGACTTTTTGTGAATTTTGAGTTTTCTTTTATTTTTATTGATTTTTCCTTTGTCCTCGCGTGCCCTTGCTATGACGACTCTGTTTATCTGTTGTCCCCATGTTTTTTTTCGCATTGCATATATGTACCATACCAAATATTGAAAGTGTTTCAGCTCAAATTAAAATGAATTTTTTATTGTAGATTTGGTTTTGTTCGCAATTTGTTCAAAAAGTTTTAGACACAATCACTATATGTATATAGGAAGCTAAAGTTTTTTTGTATCAGTGAGTTAGTTTTCATGTTTGTCTTTTCGAAACAATTTTATGTAGCTAAGAACTCCCGGCCAGATAGTTTTGTTCACATACTTCGAAATTTGCGAATAGTAGCAACCACACACACCAATTTCTCTTGAGGTGGTTCACGTAAATTCAGCTTAATGTCGTCATATAAATCAAAGCCGCAATTTAGCTTCAGCTCAACTTCGCTTAGGTTAGATTTAGATAGGGTTAAAAGTGGGTGCAGATATTAATCCGCCCCATCCACCCATATGGACATACTCCTAAGCCAGTAATCGGCTTGTTGTGCGCTCTTAATACTAAAAAAGTAACCTCGAAAAAGAAAAGCCAAGTAAGAAATTCAGTGCTACTTACAAAATCCTTACTTGCCACGCCTCTAAGTTGGCACCTAAGTGCCGGTATCTGTTAGCCACGAAAGCCAGGCAATGACATAGGAAATGCTCTAAAGTCTCATTATCTTCCCTGCATGCCCTATACAGGCTTTCACTAGCAGCACCAATTATGCATAAGTGAGCTGGTAGTCCTATATGTCCCGTTATGATACCGAAAGCTATACTGACCACCTTCTTACTTCCTTTCAGTAATAGCATAGATCTCCTCATAGAATTTTCACTGTCCTACCGACAGTTTCGCTATTTCACAGGGTTACATGCGCATTCGTTGCCCACGCCCTTAACTTGGACTGCGTCAACCCGAAAGGCTTCGGGTTAACCAAGTTTATTGACGGCAGACCTCTGGCCATTACTGCCAAAACGTCTGCTTTCCCATTCCCTGTTACTCCGTTGAGGCCCGGCACCCAAACGATGCGGATCGTGCCTCCAACAGAAAATTTCCTTCTTACATTCCAAGGCTATTCGTGACCTTATTGTCCTGGTTGTTATTGCCCTCATGGCTAGTTTATTGTCCGTAAAGATGTTCACACTCAATGTCCTCGCGGGAAGACCACAACATCTCACGCATTCCGTGATCGCCCAGATCTCTGCCTGCAGGATCTTATTATGGTCAGGTAGTCGGAAACAGATCTCAGTCCCTGCATTCTCAATGTAGACCCCCAGGCTCACTCTTTCCTCTACCTTTTATCCATCTGTGCAAGATGATCTTCCAGATGGCAATACTAAGGTTCCGTCAGTCTAAGACAGTGCCGCAGTCAGCAGTCTCTTGCAATCGACCTCAAGTGTTTTCTCATGTATCCGACCGGAAACCTCTTCCTTTCCTTCCAGGTTTCCTATCGCCACCTTGATTATACCGCTATGGTATGAGCTGCTCCCATCCTCAATTCATTCTGCCATCGCCTTAAGTCTCATATTCTGTGTGTCTATGGGTCGGATAGAATAGTCTCCTGTGCCATAGTGGACGTGAACCTTATCGCTCCACCTATACCGAGACAACATGTTCTCTGAACATAATGTATTATCCTTACGCTGTACTTTTTCACCATCGCGGTCCACCATACCGAGGCGTATGTAAGTATCGGTCTAATCACGCTCCTGTAGACTCAGTGGACTATCGTCGGATTTAGTCCCCATTTTAAGCCTACGGCCCGTCTGTATAGTGCCCAATATCTGTGAGCCTTCTCAGTATGCTCCTGAATGTGACACTTCCAATTCAGTTTCCTGTCCAAAATCAAACCTAAGTATTTGACCTTGTCCGATATCAAAATCATCTTATTGAGGAAACGTGATGTATCAAACTGGCCCACCTTCGCCTTCCTCTTGATCAGGCAGATTGAGTCTTCTCTGGGTTAACATTGAGACCTCTAGGTCGAGCCCAGTCGTGTGCCATCTGTAAGACCCTTTCGGCACTTCTGCATAGCTGGTTCAGATCCGTACCCCTTAGAAGTATTATGACATCGTCTGCGTAGCAGATTGGTTGAAATCCCTCCTCAGTCAGCATCCGTAATAGGTCATTTATGGTGGTCACCCATAAAAGTGGCACTAAAATGCCCCCCTGTGTCATACACTGTGCTACTTTCTCCCTTATATTTATATCATGGGACATGCATGCTGTCTGTATTTGAGCAGTTCGCTGGTTGTCCTACTTTTTCTTATGGTATCCATAATAATTTCCATGATTTTGAGTAGAAAGGATGTAAGGCTTATTGGTCTGTAGGCCTTTGGTGTCGCATAACTTGCATTGCCGCGCTTGGGTATAAGTACCCCCCTCTTTCCAGCTTCCGTAAAAGTGCAGTTCTATCCCTTCCATCATCCTACACTTTCGCCCGATTGCACTGCCGGTGCAGTCTCATCTGTCTTCTTCGTCTTGCTCCTGATCGGTTTCTCGGTCTGCTTGTGAGTTTAGCAAAGCCATCGCTCATTGCTGCCGTCATCTCGCTGTCTCCGTCTCTCGATTCGGCTGCTATGACTGTTTCATTGACACTGTCGCTGTTTAAATCTGAATCGGAAACACCACCTTTAGATAAAGGCTGTAGAGGAACTTGACATCTCTCGGGCTTATCCGTCTCTTCCTCTATTGTTTGACGACTTGTTGTGCGCTTGAGCATTAATCTCGACTGCAGGTGAAAAGGCACCCACACCATTAGAAGGGGAGGACAACATTCTACGGTCTGACACCACCATCGCAGCTGTTAAGTCTTTGCAGTCCATTTTGAGTCTACTCCAAAAAGGCTTTAAAATTGTTCGTAGTAGGTAGTACCTATTCCGAGATACGAATATTATTTTTTGAGGAGCGAAATGAAAACACGTTCGCTTCACTCCACACTCTACTGCTCTGCATTTAAAGACTGTTTCATTCGAAATACTGACCTGTGACCTTTATGTATACTCTTGATCGACTTGACATTCTCAGTCGATCTAGCCAAGTCCGTCCGTCCGTCTGTCCGTTTGTCGAAATTACGACACAGTTCGAACGAATAAGGATATCCGATTGAAATTTTGTACTGATACTTTTCATCGATGTGGGTAAATGGGTATTGCAAATGGGTCGTATCATGTAGAATTTATGTGGGGGCTATATCCAGCCCCCACATAAATTAATCCCCAGTTTTGACTTCTTGAACTCATAGAAACCTGAAATGAAACTGATTATTAACTCAGTTTGTGTTTGAATTATTTTGCAACAATGAAATTGGGAATTGGTTGCGGTTGCTATGGTCCCAAGTAGTCATATCTAGGAATAGGTATTTAAGGGGCCTTCATCAGTATATAGACCGATTCGGATCATTCTTGGCACGGACGCTGGAAATGAAAACAGAAGTCTTTGTTTCAAATTTCTAGCAAATACTTCTGTTTTCATTTCCAGCGTCCGTGCCAAGAATGATCCGAATCAGTCTATATACTGATGAAGGCCCCTAAAATATCTTTTCCTAGATATGACTACTTGGGACCACAGCAGCCGCAACAAATTTAGAATTTCATTGTTGCAAAATAATTCAAATACATCGATTTTAACACAAATTACTGCTTAAATTTTAGCCTAATCAGGCTATAAGTTCAGATTTTTGGGCCTAAGACCTTAAATCGGAAGATCGGTCCATGTGGGGCTATATTAAGATATAGTCCGATTTGGAGAATATACGGCACAGATATCGGGCATCTTAACACAAATCATTGTGCCGAATTCCAACCAAATCGGGTTATAAATAGAGCTTTTACTAGCCTAAGGCCCTAAATCGGGAAATCGGCCTTTATGGGGGCTATGTAAGGATATAGCTCGACGTAGCCATAGTCGTAAAAAAAGCTCCCATATAAACCGATTGCCCAATTCGACTTCTTGAGCCTCTGGGTCAGGAGCCAATATTTGGCTGATATTTTAAATATGGCATATTTTTATCAAGTTCAAATAGTTTGTATTTGTAGATCTATCCCCTTTATATTTGAAAAAGTCATACAAAGAGTCATAAGATTGAGCCCAGCCAAACTTAAAGAGCTTTTACTTTCTTTCATCTAAATTTTCATAGCTTTAAAAAATGTTACAAAGGAATTTCTAATTACGCTTCTATGCTTGATATGATGATATGATTTAATGCCCATCAACCATCCTTTATGAAACAATTCGACAAAATGCTGCCCCACTCCCGCTTAGGCATTCCGCAAAAATCATTTCAAGGGAAAAAGATGACTACGTGCATGTGTATCACATTTATGGCATTGGTAACTGTCATCTTCAAGTCAATCAAAATTTCTTAAGAAAAATTATTATCAAACAAAAGAAATCATTGTTGTTACACGCTTAATGTTAAATCCTCCTATCTGAGAAATGCGTTCTTATTTCACCCTAAGTGGAAAAAGTAGCACAGTAAAGAAAAACATGTGAAAGTGTGCTAAGTTCGGCCGGGCCGAATCATAAATACCATCCACCATGAATCGCATTTATCAAGTTCTTTGTTCGATATCTCTTTAAAACACGGGCCGATTTGGCTCATTTACAATCCCAACCGACCTACACCAATAGGAAGTATTTGTGCAAAATTTCAAGCATCTTGCTTCACTCTTTCGAAAATTTGCGTGCTTTCAACAGACTGACGAACATGGCTTAATCGACTCAAAATATAATGACTATCAAGAGATGTATACTTTATAGTGCCTTACACTTATTATTCGATGTGTTACAAACGGAATGAAGAAATTAGTATACCCCCATCCTATGCTGGAGGGTATAAAAACAAACGTCTTATACCATAACAATGATGAGGCTTAAGTATAAAACTCTATTATTTCGAGGAAAAATCAACCACCGTCATTGGGAAAATATCAGCAATGGACGTAATATATTGGTTTCAGCATAAGATTGATGAAATACTGAAGGAAAACAACAGGCAACATTAATGATAGGGTATATCCTGTTCCTGTGGGAACGATGAGAGGAAGATGCCTTCTAGTTACTACAATTGAACCATTCAGACAAGTTCTCATAGAAATAAGAACCTAAAGTGGAACTCCTTCTGACTGTCAGTGCGGGACAAACACACAGCAGATGTTCTATAGCAGAGGTGGGCACACATTTTGGATATGCATGAGTGATTTAAATTATTTTACTCAACACTCGAAATAAAATAGCAATGCGATCAATGCCAAAATGGTTCGAAAAAAAAAAAATACTTCATGAAACTTAATTATACCCACCACTATAGGAAAGGGGGTATATCCATATATTAGTCATTCCATTTGTAACACATCGCAATATGCATCTATCCCATAAAGTATATAAAAGGTGGGTTTTTTAAAAGCTATAGAAAACAAGTAAAAGCGTGCTAAGTTCGGCCGGGCGAATCTTATATACCCTCCACCATGGGTCGCATTTGTCGAGTTCTTTTCCCGGCATCTCTTCTTAGGCAAAAAAGGATAAAAGAAAAGATTTGCTCTGCTATTAGAGCGATATCAAGTAAGAGTCCGGTTTGGACCACAATTAAATTATATGTTGGAGACCTGTGTAAAATGTCAGCCAATTCGTATAAGAATTGCGCCCATTGGGGCTCACGAAGTAAAATAGAGAGAACGATTTATATGGGATCTGTATCGGGCTATAGACCGATTCAGACCATAAAAAACACGTATGTTGATAGTCAAGAGAGGATCCGTCGTACAAAATTTCAGGCAAATCGGATAATAATTGCGACCTCCAGAGACTCAAGAAGTCAAGATCCCAGATCGGTTTATATGGCAGCTATATCAGGTTATGAACCGATTTAAATCTTATTTGACACAGTTGTTGAAAGTTAAAATAAAATACGTCATGCAAAATTTCAGCCAAATCGGATAGGAATTGCGCCCTCTAGAGGCTCAAGAAGTCAAGTCCCCAGATCTGTTTATATGACAGCTATATCAGGTTATGAACTGATTTGAACCATACTTGGCACAGTTCTTGGATATCATAACAAAATACTTCGTGCAAAAATTCATTCAAATCGGATAAGAATTGTGCACTCTAGAGACTCAAGAAGTCATGACACAAGATCGGTTTATATGACAGCTATATCAGGTTATGAACCGATTTGGCACACTTGTTGGACATCATAACAAAACACGTCGTGCGATATTTTCTTTCAATCGGATAAGAATTGCGCACACTAGAGGGTCAAGAAATCAAGACCCAAGATCGGTTTATATGACAGCTATATCAGGTTATGAACCGATTTGGCACACTTGTTGGACATCATAACAAAACACGTCGTGCGAAATTTCATTCCAATCGGATAAGAATTGCGCACTCTAGAGGCTCAAGAAGTCAAGACCCAAGATTGGTTTATATGGCAGCTATATCAAAACATGGACCCATTTACAATACCAACCGACCTACACTAATAACAAGTATTTGTGCAAAATTTCAAGCAGATAGCTTTACTCCTTCGGAAGTTAGCGTGCTTTCGACAGACAGACGGACGGAGGGACAGACGGACGGACATGGCTAGATCTACATAAAATGTCGCGACGATCAAGAGTACATATACTTTATGGGGTCTCAGACGCATACTTCGAGGTGATACAAACAGAATGACGAAATTAGTATACCCCCTCCTATGGTGGAGGGTATACAAATTGCTTATGATTTTAATGAAATCACATATGAACACCGAGACAAATTTATTCAAATTTAAAATGACTTATTTTTATACCCTCCACCATAGAATGGGGGTATAATAATTTCGTCATTCTGTTTGTAACACCTCAAATTATGCGGTTGAGACCCCATCTTAAATATAGAAATCAATTTGTGTTTGTTTGTAGGTTTTTTTGTTTGTTTGTTTGTTTGTGTGTTCCTTATAGACTCAGAAACGGCTGAAACGAATTTCTTGAAATTTTCACAGATGGTGCATAATGATCCCATGGTGAAAATAAGGTACTACATTTTTTGATATCTGAAGGGGGGCGGACCTTCCCCCTTACCGTAATTTTCAGAAACTCCAGATCTCGGAGATGGGTGGTGCGATTTAAGCGAAATTTTGTGTGCTCTCATATAGTACCCTAAAAATAAAAATTTGGTATCCAAATTTCGGATGGGGGGCCGCCCCACCCCAAAACGTACCCAATATTTATATACACCAATCACGACAATATAGGACTCAAATGAAAGGTATTTAGGATCAGAAAATGTATCTGACATCCAATTATCGGACCAAGTGCTAGGGGGACCACCCCAAAACACTCCCTGAATCGGACATATTTACCGATCATGGCAATATGGGACTCAAAAGAAAGGTATTTGCGAGTAGAATACGAATCTGATATCCAAATGTGGGACCACGTTTCTGGGGGTCCACCCCTTTCCCAAAACACCCCCCAAACAGGACTTATTTACTGACCATGGGAATATGGGGCTTAAATAAAAGGTATTTGAATGCAGAATACCAATCTGACATCCAAATATGGGACCAAGTGTTTGGGGGGCCGCCTCTCCCTAAAAACATCCCCCAAAGGGGACAAATTTACAACCATAGCAATATGGGGCTCAAATGAAAGGTCTTTGGGAGTAAAGCACGAATCTGATATCAATATTCGGCAAAAGTGTCTGTGGGCCCACGCCACCTCCGCAACACCACCCAAATAGTAAGTATTTTCTGACTATTGCAATATGAGGCTCAAATAAGAGGGTTTTTAAAGTGTAACACGAATCCGATATATATTTTCAAGGCTAACTCACTGCGTGGCCGCCCATCCCCCCAAAACATCCCCAAGCCGGTCATGTTTGCCGACTATGGAAATATGGGGCTCAAATTAAAGGTATGTGGGAGTAGACCACGTATCTGATATCAACATTAAGGGCCAACTGTCTTGCGGACGTCCCACCACAATAACAACCCCAAATAGGACGTATTTGCTCACCAAGACAATTTGGGTTTTAAAGAGAGTGGAACTAAATATTCATAGTTTTTAGGGCCAATACCCCAAACCGGACATATTTGCTGACTTTTGCAATAAGGAATTTAAATGAGATTAGAAAACGAATTTGATGTCCAATTTTGAGGCCAATGGCAATATAGGGTTCAAATAAATGACATATAGATATATGAGAATAGAGCAAGTTGCTGATATATTTTTCGGGCTTAGTGTTTGAGGGACCAGAATTGATACCCATTTTCGGAACCAATTTTCTGGGGGTCTACCCCATTCCCAAAATAACACACAAACAGCAATTTTTTAGGGACCATCGCAATATGCGGCTCAAATAAAGGTATTTGGGATTAGAATACGAATTTGATATTCAAATGTTGGACCATGTATTTAGGGGATCACCCCTTTCCCAAAACACACCCAAGGGGAAAAAATTTTTCGAGCATGCCAATATGTGGCTCAAATGAAAGGTATTTGAGATTAGATTTGGGGGACGCCTCATCCTGTAAACTCCCCTAAACCAATGGCAATATGGGGTTTAAATAAATGGTATTTGTAAGAAGAGCACGATGCTGATATTTTTTCAGGGCCAAGTGTCTGGGGGACCGCCTCACCCCCGAAAACACCCCTAAATCAGACATCATGAGAATAACGAGCTGAAATAAAGTATTTTAAGAATGGAGTAAACCTTACATCCAAACTTAAATTCGTAGACCAATACAGATTATATGGGATTCAGATAAAGGTACTTATATTGTTAAACTGTTAGTCAAGTTAGCATGGTATTTCACTAAAGATCTTTAATTATCGAAAATAAATATTCCAAGGAAAATGTTTTTCCATAAAAAGTAGAAGAAGGCGCAGCGGAGCGGGCCCGGGTCAGCTAGTACTCATATGTATGTACTTAATGGGGACGCAGATGAATATACACGTTGCCAACAGTCCCATCCTAAGGTGGTGGGTATAAAAATTAGCCTTTCCTATACACCACCTGGGGAAATGAGCGTTAAAATTTTTCTCCCTACGATCTTGTGGCATCTATGGAAAATAAACTATAGCGGCATTCCAGATCAGTTCATGATCAAATCTTAGGATTGGTGTCTATCATCCATCCGGTAAATTGCATTAACATTCGTTCGTCATTCAATTTCCAATACCTTTCATAATACAATATAAGCCGTTCTGCCCACACCTTTTTTTAACCAGGTTATAGGGAGTGTAGCTTTACTTCGTGTCTATTGAAAGACCATTCTTTAAGCGTGGGCCACAGCATTTATCGTATCTTTCACAGTTGTCTCCATAGAATTTATATGATTTTTAGAGGATTATTGCAACAGTCCCTGAACGCGATAATCTCCCTTGTGTGAAAGCATGATGAGGGTTATTGTACGCATTATTGCAAAAGCTTTCACTTTGTGCCGACTCGCTTGCTGGAATTTATTCTTTTTGTGATGGTTTTCACTTTCATTTGGAGATTCCTTCGGTTCTTTTCGTTTTGTACGCAAGCGAGAGATGAACTTGTTAAAGACATCAAGTAAAGAACGGAACAAAAAGTGAAGTCTATTCAGCATTTAAATGGGTTCTTTGTTTGCTTTGTTCGGCACATTGGAGCAAGGCAAACGGACATGCCGCACATGCACTTTGAATGTCAAATGCCAGACAAAGTTGGCCATGAAACGGCATGGGAGGAAACCGAAGGATATCAATACAGTTTCATGATTCAGATGGAAGAGATATTTTGGTACTTTGTTTCTCTTAAAGGCCTTCTCATTTGACTTAAAGGCATGGGGAATTGTCATTTGGAAAACGAAAGGAAATTGAGTACTCATAACATTAGGTAATTGCCAATTGATTGACTTTAAGACAAAAATTCCAATGCGAACTGATTGATTGCCATGTTGGTAATTGTCAGTTGATTAACTCAAAACCTCTGGGCGGGCATTTCAAATTAAACATTTTTCATGAAAACTACAATGGAGTGGAGTGAATAGGTGTACTCTAATCTGAGAAAATGGCAATTGATAGATATTTTGCTAGTAATAAGGAATAAGTAAAAACTAAATTCGGTCGGACCAAAAGCCTGATATCTAGCTTGAATTCTGCTAAAAATTTAAATTGTTGGATTTCTTTATCCAGCTGGGACTAATAGGCGTTGATCTTTCTTCTATTTAGTATAGAAAGCAAAATAAAAACCTTTTTAGAAAGTAAGGCTAATGCAGTGCACTATAAATGCATTAGGCAAGCTATGGATGTCGCAATGACGAAGCTGACCAAGGCTTCATCCTTAGTCACTCAGCCTCTAAAAGATTACATGTTTTGCCAACCCACTAATTAACGATCTATGCAATGGTAAAACCATGCCTCTACGTTTACCAGCCCGGTACGTTGAAAGGTTTTTCAAGCCATGTCTAATGTTGGTATCCCTGCAAAATGAATGAAACTATGTAGGATGACACTTGCTGAAACATGTTCCTCAGTAAGAATGGGAAAGAATCTCTACGAACCATTCAATACCAAACGCAGTTTCAGATAAGGAGACACTCTTTCGTGTGATCTCTTTAATACGAGATCCACATGTGAATATATATGGCAAACTAATCACAAGAAAACACATGGTACTCACCTATGCCGACGACATCGATATCGTAGGTCGCTCACCGGAAGTTAAATCGGCAGCCTTTGAAAGAATCGAAAGAGAAACGCCTTGTTCAACGAATCAGATAATGAAAATGGAGAAAGTCTACCTCGGCACCGCAAACGGAAATGTAAACCGAAACGAATGACACCAGTTTTGAAATAAAGCGGAGAATAGAACTGGCAAAAAGATGCTACTTTGGATTAAGTAAGTAGACTAGAAACAAGGCCACCTCTCGACAGATGGAGATAAAACTATATAAGGCACTGATACTACCCGTGTTGTTGTATGGTTCCGAGGCCTGGGTATTTGTGAAAGCAGATGAGGCAGTGCTTGGAGTGTTTGAGAGAAAGATTCTTTTTAAAATATATGGACAAGTTTGCGTTAATGGAGAATGTAGGCGACGTATGAAACACGATCTGTATGAGCTGTGTGACGACGATAGCATATGGTTCTGAAGCATGGGTACTTGTGAAAGCAAATGAGGCAGTGCTTGGAGTATTTGAGAGAAAGATTCTTCGTAAAATATATGGACCAGTTTGCCTTAATGGAGAATATAGGCGACGTATGAACCACGAGCTGTATGAGCTGTATGACGACGATGGCATAGTTACACGCATCAAAATACAACGGATGCGTGGGCTAGGTCATGTTGTCAGAATAGATGAAGAAGCTTATTCTAAATAGAAGCAGAATCAAAGCCTTTTGGACAAAGCTAGCTGGACAAAGAAATCCAACAATAAAATAAAACAAGTAAAAGCGTGCTAAGTTCGGCCGGGCCGAATCTTATATACCCTCCACCATGGATCGCATTTGTCGAGCTCTTGCCACGGTATCTCTTTTTAGGCAAACAGAGGATACAAGAAAATAATTGCAATGGCATTGGAACAATATCAAGTTATGGTTCATTAGTCCATTGTGATTATACAGTAGGGACGGGTCAGGCCTCTAGTGTAAATCATACCCACGACTAACTCACTGGTATACCTATCACGCTACTAACTTGACTACCGAGGTGAGTATATTTACAAAATTTCTAGCAGTTCAAGAAGTCAAACCACATTATTGGTATATATGGACCGATTCGAACCATTCTTGGCATGCATGTTGAAAGTCATAGCAGAAGTGTTTGTGTCACACTTCAGCCAAATTATTTGAAAATTGAGGCTTCTAGGGGCTCAAAATTGGAAATCGGGTTTTTTGGGACTATATCCAAGTCTTAAACGATATCTAAAACGACCGATGGACGGACATGGTTAGGTTAGTTTGAAAAGAGGGTGCAGATATTAAAACGCCCCATGCCACTAGGGACCTACACTTAAGCCAGTAATCGGGTTGATGTGCGCTCTAAATACACAAAAAACAGTAACCTCGAAAAAGAAAATATAAGTTAGAAATTTTGTGCTATTGGGTTGCCCAAAAAGTAATTGCGGATTTTTCATATAGTCGGCGTTGACAAATTTTTTTCACAGCTTGTGACTCTGTAATTGCATTCTTTCTTCTGTCAGTTATCAGCTGTTACTTTTAGCTTGCTTTAGAAAAAAAAGTGTAAAAAAAAGTATATTTGATTAAAGTTCATTCTAAGTTTTTTTTAAAAATGCATTTACTTTCTTTTAAAAATCCGCAATTACTTTTTGGGCAACCCAATACATGCAAATTCCTTAATTGTTTTCCATGCCACTCCCCTAAGATGGTTCATGTCTGGTATATTGTTCCCACCTAAGTGTCGGTATCTGATAGACGCGAAAGTAGGGCAATGACAAAGGAAATTCTTTAACGTCTCTTATCTTCCGCGCATGCCCTACACATGCTATCACTTGCCGCACCGATTATACAAAAGTGAGCTTCTTCTTACTTCCATTCAGTAATATCCACGTCTTCTCACGATCTAAATTCCCAAAAGATTTTCGCCATCCTACCGACCGTTTCGCCGTTCCACAATGTTGCATGCGAATTCGTCGCCCACTCCCTTAACTCGGACTGCGTCGACCCGAAAGGCCTCGGGTTAACCAAGTATATTGACGGCAGTCCTCTGACCTTCTTACTTCCTTTCAGTAATAGAATCCTCTTCTCACTATCTGGATCCCCCCCATAGGATTTTCGCCGTCCTACCGACCGTTTCGCTGTTTCACAATGTTGCATGCGCATTCGTCGCCCACCCCCTTAATACGGACTGCGTTGACCCGAAAGGCTTCGGGTTAACCAAGTTTATTGATGGTAGTCCTCTGGCCTTTCATTTCCCCGTACGCCCTTCCCCTTACGTCCACAGAGGAGGCGTTAATCTCTTTCTTACACTGCTAGACTGTTCGTGAACTTACCGTCCAGATTGTTATTGCCCTTATGGCAATTTTACTGTCGACGTCTTCACCTCTTCACGCATTCCGTGATCGCGCGGATCTCCGCCTGCAGGACCCTATAATGGCCAGGCAGTTTAAAACAGATCTCAGTCCCTGGGTTCACAATGTAGACCTCCAGGCCCACTCTGTCCTCTATCTTTGATTCAACCGAGTAACATGATCTTCCAGATGGCAATACTAGGGTTCCGACTGTGCCGATAGCAGCAGTGCCTTGCCCTTGACTTCACGGTTCATCTCAGGCATCCAATTGGAAACTTCTTCCCTTCCTTCTAGGATTCCTATTGTGGCCTCGATTATACCGCGATGGTATGAGCTGCTCCCATCCTCAATCCATTCTCCCATCGCCTTAAGTCTCATAGCCGCTGTGGCTGCCTCACACTTAACATGTATGTCAATGGGTCGGATATCTAGAAAAGTCTCCAGTGCCCTAGTGATCGTGGTCCTCAGGGCTCCGCCTATGTCAAGACAACATGTTCTCTGAACCTATTGTATGGCCCTTATGTTGCACTTTTTCTCCATAGCAGTCCACCAAACTACTGAGGCGTAAGTAAGTATTGGTCTAATCACGCTTCTGCAAAGCCAGTGGACTATCTTCGGATTCAGGCCCCATATCGAGCCTACGGCCCGTCTACATAGTGCCCAACATCTGTGAGCACTCAGTACGCTCCTGAATGTGACACTTCCAATTCAGTTGTTGACCTAGTCAGATATCGAAATCGTTTTATTGAGGAAACATGGTGAGCTTAATTCGCCCACCTTCGTCTTCACTGTGAACAGGCATATTGTTAACATTGAAACCTTGAGTCTACTCCAGTCATATGCCATGTGCAAGACCCTCTCGACCCTTCTGCATAGCTGGTTCGGAGCCTTACTCCTTAGAAATATTATAACATCGTCTGCGTAGCAGATGGGCTCAAATCCCTCCTCAGTCAGCATCCGGAATAGGTCATTTATGGTCCTCACCCATAGGAATGGCGATAAAATACTCCCCTGTAGAGTGCCTTGTGCCAATTTCTCACTTATATTTATGCCATGGGACTCACAATTTATCCACCTGTTCCTTAGCATATGGTTTATCCAGTCTCTAAGGTCCGGGTCAACCAGGTACCCATCTAAGGATTGGATCAGTTAGATGGTCCGCACATTGTTAAACGCCCCCTCGATGTCAATGCATGCCGCCAGTGTGAACGTTTTGGCATCGAAGGATTCTTCTATTTTATGCACTACGTCGTGCAGGGCAGTCTCCATCGAACTTCCCTTGACATAGGAATGCTGTTTGTATTTACGCAGTTCGCTGGATTTCCTACTCTTTATCATGATGTCCACAATACGTTCCATGGTTTTGAGTAGAATGGACGTAAGGCTTATAGGTCTATATGCCTTTGGTGTCGCATAACTTGCCTTGCTGGGCTTGGGTATAAACATCACCCTTGCCTCCTGCCAGGCACGCTGTAAAAATTTTGGCCAGATGGGGCGCCAGATATTCTGCCTCTTTCTGTAGTATCGCCGGAAATATTCCCTCAGGTGCGGGTGACTTAAATTGTATGTAGCTCCTCAAGGATTCCTTTACCATAAATTCCGTAATTATAGACCTTCGATCAAAATCATTATTCCAAGACTCTGGTGTTGCCGTGAGTCCTGTCGTATCCTGTGGAAAATGGGTTTTCAATAAAAGCCTCAACATTTTCTCAGTTGTCTCTGCTCTCACTCCCATGTCGTCTAGTAAAGTTTCAGACGGACATGGTTAAGTCGATTCAGAATGTCAAGACGATCAAAAATATACGAGTATGTAATTTATACTGACGTATATCAATATTTCGAGGTGTAACAAACGGCATGACCAAATTAGTACACCCCCATTCTATGGTGGAGGGTTTGAAAACACATCTAAGCTGTCTTTTATTGATTACAACTTATAAGAATTTAACTCTATGTTTATATTTATAAGGAAGACGTTTAGCTAACATTTCTGCCAGTACGGTATCAAATTTTGTTCCTTAAATGAAGAACTTCTTGTGAAGATAATTTCGTGTTTTTCAAAGAAATTTAAAGTCGATTTATTTGGGAGAGGAAAGAAAAGCGTATCAACAGTGAGATTCCATTGTAATGCTGTGAGTGGTTTTCCTGCAAAATGTTTGTCTACAATTTAAAGAAAATGTCTGCTCTTTTTTTTTAGGAAATCAGATTCTTTACGATTTTTAATAAATACAGTATCACAATCTAGTGAGGGTTGTCGGCTTTAAATTCTTACATATATTTAACGAGAAAAGTGAGGCATATATTCTTGCCCGTGCTTTCGTGCAGCATTAAATTCAAAAATTTTCTTTATAAAGAAAAATTGTTCATTGAATCAGCGTTCGCCGCATACCCTAATTCTGGGAATTTTTTTGCTTATCCCTCGAAAATAAGAAATCTCATCTTAGTCAGCAACCGCAGCAACAAAACAAGAACAAATGTGGAGCCCGGGGGACAAATAACATAAGAGCTGCTGCTGTCAGTCGCTAAACGTCAGCTGGCAAAAGAACGAGTTCATGATTTATTTAATTTTTTTTATTTATTCTTTTTTTTAATGAAATTATAATAAAATTTAAAGTAATGGAAGGCAATATAAAAGGATTGTATTAAATTCATCTTAAATACCTACCGGATTTTAAAGTTATACGAAATGAAAAAAAGGCTTGAGAGCTTTTTACACATAATATACTTGAAATTTGAAAATAAAGAAGTAAGAGCGCTCTAAGTTCGGCCGGGCCGAATTTTAAATACCCTCCACCAAGGATCGCATTTGTCGAGTTCTTTGCGCAGTATCTCTTTTTATGCAAACAAAGAATATTGAATAAGAACTGTTATGCTATTGGCGCTACATCAGGTTATAGTTCGATTCGGAACATAAATGATTTGAATGCTGAGCATTGCAGAAGTCATTGTGTAATATTTCAGACCATTCGGATAAGAATTACGCCTCAAAAAGCATAATCGGGAGATCGTTTTATATGGCAGCTGTATCAAGAAGTCAAGCTGTTATTTACTGATTTTCACCATACTTAGGACAGTTATTAGAAGTCATAACAAAACACCTCATGCAAAATCTCATTCAAATCTGACGAGAATTGCGCCATCTAGCGGGTCAAGAAGTCAACATCCAAGACCGGTTAATATGGCAGCTATACCAGATTATGAACCGATTTGCGCCATACATAGTACAGTTGTTGGAAGTAATACCACAACACCACGTGCTAATTTACAAATCGGATAGGGGCATACTAATTTCGTCATTCTGTTTGTAACACCTCGAAATATATTCTTGATCGTCGTGACATTTTATGTCGAACTAGCTATGTCCGTCCGTCTGTCTGTCGAAAGCGCCCTAACTTTTGAAGGAGTAGAGCAAGCCGCTTGAAATTTTGCACAAATACTTCTTATTAGTGTAGGTCAGTTGGGATTGTAAATGGGTCAAATCAGTCCATGTTTTGATATAGTTGCCATACATACCGATCTTGGGTCTTGACTTCTTGAGCCTCTAGAGGGCACAATTCTTATTCGATTTGACTGAAATTTTGCACATAGTGTTTTGATATCACTTCCACCAACTGTGCGAAGTATGGTCCAAATCGGTTCATAACCTTATATAGCTGCCATATAAACCCATATTGGGTCTTGACTTCTTGAGCCTCTAGAGGGCGCAATTCTCCTCCGATTTGGCACAAATTTTGTACAACGGCTCTTCCCATAGCCTTCAACATACGTGTGCAATATGGTCAGAATCAATCTATAGCTTGATACAGCTCCCATATAAACCGATCTCCCGATTTCGCTTCTTGAGCCCCGAATCGGACTATAACTTGATATAGCTGCTCCTCAGTCCTTAAGCATTATACTTTGTTTGCCTAAAAACAGTACTTAGCACGCTCTTACTTGCTTCTCCCTTCAAGTGCGAACAACATGGATTTTTTAGGTCTTCGAGTCGCGTGCCGTTCAAGCTTAAATATTAATGTCAGAATAAGCGTGTCAAATTCGACCATATTGGACAATGCAATATAGACCGACCGCACCAAAAATTTGTTTTTAATTTTGAGGTAAATTCTATGAAACTCCTTAAACCTATGACTCTTAATGCCCTTTCATTTGAATCCCACATTTTTGCATGTAAAAGAAAAGAACCATAAATGGACAAGTTGATAGACCACCTATTGTTCAATGAAGCATTTAATCCAATCTTCATTATGAAGTAAGTAGGTCTTTATTATTCCACCAGTATGCTACACGACAATTATTTCTTTTTAGTCATGAAATGACATAAATTCGTCAATGTCAAGAACACAAGCTCTGTTTTTCTCTTATTATTAAACCTTCAACTTGCCGCTAGTACCACCTATCCATATACATATGAGGCAATCCTTGTAACATATTACGTTTCATTAAAAATGTTAGTGGCATCAGACTAAGACGCTAAAGCAATGACATTGAATGATTTTTAGGCATAGCCTTTACTTGCCTCCTCCACTGTACTCTATCTTAATCTTTGGTATATTGAAAGCACAAACAAATTTGTCTACACCAGGGGAGTTGAGATGGCGAAAAAGTAAACTAAAAGAATTACAAAGAAAATAATGATATGTCCGTATAATAACAGATGGTAAAACGAACCAAGAACAAAGTTCTGCTACCATTTCGCTATACAAGCAATGAATTGAAGGTCAATGTAAAAAAAACAAATCGCTGTGACAACACCACCTTCACACTATGGCAGCTGGAGTTGTACACACGGGGCTTTTAGTTGTGGTCTCGTGGATGTCACAAATGCTGAGGTGCTACATAAATTATGGCCTCAGCTCAGGGATTGAAAATCATACCTGCCATAGGTACCTTGAGAGAGGAGGAGAAGGAATGATAGCAAAACAAGTAAGAGAGTGCTAAGTTCGGCCGGGTCGAATCTTACATACACTACACCGTGGATCGCATTTTTCGAGCTCTTGCCACGGTATCTCTTTTTAGGCAAACAAAGGATGAAAGGCAAGATATGGCCCACAATTAAATAATAGTTGGAGACCTGTGTAAAATGTCAGCCAATTCGAATAAGAATTGCGCCCATTGGGGGCTCAAAAAGTAAAATAGAGAGATCGATTTATATGGGATCTGTATCGGGCTATAGACCGATTCAGACCATAATTAACACGTATGTTGATGAGAGGATCCGTCGTACAAAATTTCAGGCAAATCGGATAATAATTACGACCTCTAGAGGCTCAAGAAGTCAAGACCCAAGACGATTTATATGGCAGCTATATCAGGTTATGAACCGATTTGAACCTTATTTGACACAGTTGTTGAAAGTAAGAATAAAATACGTCATGCAAAATTTCAGCTAAATCGGATAATAATTGCGCCCTCTAGTGGCTCAAGAAGTCAAGTCCCTAGATCTGTTTATATGGCAGCTATATCAAAACATGGACCGATTTGAATCATACTTGACACAGTTTTTGGATATGATAACAAAACACGTAGTTCAAAATTTCATTCCAAAAGAAGTCAAGACCCAAGATCGGTTTATATGGCAGCTTTGTCAGGTTATGAACCTATTTGAACCATACTTGGCAAACTTGTTGGACATCATTACAAAATACTACGTGCAAAATTTCAGCCAAATCGGATAAGAATTGCGCACTCTAGAGGCTCAAGAAATCAATACCCAAGATCGGTTTATATGGCAGCTATATCAAAACATGGACCGATATGGCCCATTTACAATACCAACCCACCTACACTAATAAGAAGTATTTGTGCAAAATTTCAAGCGGCTAGCTTTACTCCTTCAAAAGTTTGCATGCTTTCGACGGACGGATAGACGGACGGACAGACATGGCTAGTTCGACTTCAAATGTCACGACGATCAAGAATATATATACTTTATGGGGTCTCAGACGAATATTTCGAGAAGTTACAATCAGAATGATGAAAGTACTATACCCCCATCCTATGGTGGAGGGTATTAAAAAAAGGACATGTGTTGTATGAATTCCAACACAACAAAGTGCAAAGCATGTGTGTGCCCCTCTAAAAGTATTTGTTAACTTTTATCCCTAAATTTGGGTTTCCCATGCTTTTATAATTGGCTACTTACCTGGGATTTGCTGCTAGTGTTGCCAGTTTTTCGTGAACTGAAGAAACAAAATTTCAATGAGAATAACATTTGAATACAAAAGCAGGTGTAAGGATGATAAAGATGAGTGTACTTCAGGTTGCTGGGAAACAGTTTATTATTGGCAGAAAGCTGTAGGAGGAAAGCTTGTGGGACTGGCAGTTGCTTTAATTTAATATAGCCATGTCCGTCCGTTAGTCGAAATTGAGGGCGCCCCCACCCCCCTAAAACCCACCAACAGAACTCCTTCACAGCTTTGGGCAATATGGGTATCAAATGAGAGGTATTAAAAAGTAGAGTACAAATCTGACATCGAAATTTATTCCTTCGTGTCTGAAGGGCCTCCCCACCCCCAAAAACTCCCTCCCCAATCGGTAAACAAGTCTACCGATTGGGTCAATATGGGTATCAAACGAAAGGTATTTAAGAGTAGAATACGAACTTGGTATACAAATTTCGCCAAAGTGTTCGGGAGACCCCACCCTCAAAAATCCCCCCAACAGGACTCTTTCACTGTTTTGGGCAATGTGGGTATCAAATGAAAGTTCTTAAAAAGAAGTGTACAATTCTGACATAAAAATGTATTCCTTCGTATTTGAGGGTCCTCCTCACCACCCAAAACCCTCCCGTATGCCACATTTCCCAATTGGCTCTAGAAGTCAAATTGGGAGATCGGTTTATATGGGAGCTGTATCAGGATTAAGGGACTTAGGCCCATAAAAGCCACATTTATTATCCGATTTGGCTGAAATTTGGGAAAGTGAGTTGTGTTAGGCCTTTCGACATCCTTCCTCAATTTGGCCCAGATCTATTGAGATTTGGATATAGCTACCATATAGACCGATCTCTCGATTTAAGATTTTGGGCCCATAAAAAAGGCGCATTTACTGTCCGATGTTGCCGAAATTTGGGACATTGGTTTAAGTTAGGTTCCTCGACATCTTCCAGCAATATGGCACAGATATATATTAGGTGTTAGGACCATTTATTGTCCGATTTCGCCGAAATTTGGTACAGTGAGTTGTGTTAGTCCCTTCAACGTTCTTCTTCAATTTGGCTGAGATCAGTCCAGATTTGGATATATCTGTCATATGAACCCATCTCTCGATATAAGGTACTTGGCCCATAAAAGGCGCATTTGTTGTCCGATTTCGCCGAAGTTAGGGACAGTGAGTTGTGTTAGACCCTTTGACAACTCTCTTCAATTTGGCTTAGTTCGGTTCAGATTTGGATATAGCTGTCATATAGATCGATCTATGGATATAAGGTTTTGGGAGCATAATAGGCGCATTTACTGTCCGATTCAACATTCTTGTTCAATTTGGCTCAGATCGGTCTTGATTTGTATATAGCTGCCATATGAACCGATCATGGGTCTTAGCTTCTTGAGACGTTAGAGGGCGCACTTTTCATCCAAAATTTTGTACAACCCTTCTCCCTTAACCTTCAACATACGTGTCCAATATGATCTGAATCGATCTATAGCTTGATACTGCTCCCATATAAACCGACCTCCCGATTATGCTTCTTGAGCTAGGGGCAAGGAGCAATTTTTATCCTGATGGACTGAAGTATTATACAATGACTTCTACAATGTTCAACATTCAATTCATTTATGGTTCTATTCAGACTATAATTTAATATAGCTCCAATAGCATATCAGTTCTTAAACAGATCTCGAGAAATGCTATTCATGGTGGAGGGTATATAAGGTTCGGTCCGGCCGAACTTAGCACGTTTTCACATATATATGGTTAAGAAACATAGGATAACTTTTCTTAGGGATAAATTGTTCAAAGAAATAATTCTTGTTTGTTGTTGTTTTCATTTTCATAGATGTAATAACCCCTGAGTTGCGTTGTTGAGCTAATAAGGCCAAACCAAGGCAATCAAAAAACTGTCAACCAATTTTTATCAGTGGCAACCCTACGCACAATATGTATGGGAATAATGTCTCTTTGTATTGGGCATTAAGGACATTTACTTGCGATTTGCAACTTTAAGCATTCAGTTTCATGTTCTAAATGGGATATTTTGGAAACTAAACAAATTCACCAAAATGGATAACTTTATCAAAGTTTAACAAAATCATGAGGGTTAGTTAGCAATGCTGTGTGACAAAAATTTTGATAATAAATAATTGTATTGAGTTAAGTGAGTGTTTTGTTAGATAAAACCTAAGTTCAAAACTCACTGCTCATATAGTGGTGTCTGCACATGATTAATAAAAACCCACAATAACACCTTCTATGAATAATACCTTCTATCATGTGCAATGAACTTTTTGTGTACGTAGTCTTTGCAGAAGATTATTAAGATAATTTAGTTTGAAAGTAATTCTAACCCAAGTGTGTCTAATTAACTGTTTGAATAATTTTACTCCATAAATATTAAAGGCAGACTGTCTCTTATTTAAATACATAGCAAAAATTAAAAAAAAGACAGTAAGGAAAGGAAAAAGTCGGGCGGTGCCGGCTGTATAATGCCTTACACCTACCCTCTTAATACAATGTGGGAGCTATATCCAATTCTGAACCATTTCTGATAGAACTCGGCGAGCAAAAATATGTTCAAACTGTAATAACTACGGTTGACAAATGATAACATTATTGCAAATTACCGAAAATCTGACGAACATATATATGGGAGCTATATCTAATACTGAACCGATTTCCAGTAATGTCGAGAGTCATTAGAAAATCCTTCCTGCCAAATTTCGAGAGAATCGGCTAACAAATTACCATTTTATTGCTTTGTTACTGCAAATCTGACAAACATATATATGGGAGCTATATCAAAATCTGAACCGATTTCTATGAAATTCACCTGTAATATCGGGAGTCATAAGAAAATCCTTCCTGCCAAATTTCGAGAAAATCGGTTAACACATGACCATTTTACTGCAGCATTACTGCAAATCGGACGAACATATATATGGAAGCTATATCAAAATCTGAACCGATTTCTATGAAATTCACCTGTAATGTCGAAAGTCATTAGAAAATCCTTCCTGCCAAATTTCGAGAGAATCGTCTAACAAATTACCATTTTATTGCTTTGTTACTGCAAATCGGATGAACATATATATTGGAGCTATATCCAAATCTGAACCGATTTCTATGAAATTTACCTGCAATGTCGGGAGTCACAAGGAAATCCTTCGTGCAAATTTCGAGAAAATCGGTTAACAAATGATCATTATATTGCAGTATTACTGCAAATCGGACGAACATATATATGGGAGCTATATCAAAATCTGAACCGATTTCTTTGACATTCACCAGTTATATTTGGAGTGATAAGAAAGTCCTTCCTGCCAAATTTCGAGAGAATCGGCTAACAAATTACCATTTTATTGCTTTGTTACTGCAAATCTGACGAACATATATATGGGAACTATATTCAAATCTGTACCGATTTTTTCCAATTTGTGACACAGGATGAGTGTATATTTATTTCGCCATTCCGATCGCAATAGTTCTAAATATTCATTTGCTATCCCATGACGTCCTTTATTTTTGAACGTCTTATTTGATATTGCGGTAATTATTGGGTTGTCCAAAAAGTAATTGCGGATTTTTTAAAAGAAAGTAAATGCATTTTTAATAAAACTTAGAATGAACTTTAATAAAATATCATTTTTTTACACTTTTTTTCTAAAGCAAGCTAAAAGTAACAGCTGATTACTGACTGAAGAAAGAATGGAATTACAGAGTCACAAGCTGTGAAAAAATTTGTCAACGCCGACTATATGAAAAATTTTGGGCAACCCATACATTGCCCGGCCGACACGGACTATTAGCACCACACAGGCTGGAACTTTGAGCTCCGACTTGTGTGTTGTCCATCATTATCACGGGAACTTAGCTGAAAGCTATCTGGCACGTCCACAGGTTGTGGATAGTGCAAAGCGGAGTAGCTGCAAATACAGCCGCGTGCAGTCAGCGATTTTCGAGAGGAGAGTCTCAGTGAGGAGTCAGGTGGCACTGCCAATGATACTCGAGATGACAAGGCGAGTTATTGGCGCCTTCAAATAACCAATGGCCAACATCAGCGTCTGTTCCCAGGCAAGAAGTGGCTGGAGGTGATCGTCGTATCTTGAAGCATTCGGCTCGCAACATCGAGGGATACTTGACGGATTTTGACCATAAATGAATAGAATGCGTAAGACCGTAGCAGAAGTCATTGGGTAATATTTCAGTGCATTCGGTTAATAAATGCACCTTGAAAGGGATTAAGAAGCATAATTGGGAGATCGGTTTATATGGGAGCTGTATCAGGCTATAGAATGGTTCAGACCATATTGGACACATATGTTGAAGGTCATAGGAGAATCACTTGTAGATGTCAGCCAAATCGGATAAGAATTGCGCCCCCTAAAGGCTTATGTAGTCAAGATCCCAGATCGGTTTATATGGCAGCTATATAAGGTTATGTACCGAACCATACTAAGCACAGTTTTGTGAAGTCATAACATAACACTTCATGCTTAGTTTCAGCCAAACGGGATAAGAATTGCGCCCTCTAGTGGCTCAAGAAGTCAACATCGCAGATCGATTGGCCCAAAAACCATAAATCGAGAGATCAGTCTATATGGCAGTTAAATCCAAATCTGGACTGATCTGAGCCAAATTGAAGAAGAATGTCGAAGGCCCTAGTACAGCCCATTGTCCCAATTTTCGGCGACATCGGACAATAAATGTGCCCTTTATGGGCCCAAAAACTTGAATCAAGAGATTGGTCTATATGGCAGTGAAATCCAAATCTGGACCGATCGGGTCCAAATTGAAGGAGGATGTAAAGGCCCTAACACAACCTTCTGTTCCAATTTTCGGCGACATGGGACAATAAATGCGCCTTTTATGGGTCCAATTCTGGACCGATCTGGGACAAATTTAAGAAGGACGTCGGGTGGTCTAGCTCATCTCACAGTCTCAAATTTCAGCAAAATCGGATAATAAATGTGGCTTTATGGATTTAAGACCTTAAATCGTGGGATCGGTATACATGGGGGCTATATCAAGATATAGTCCGATATAGCCCATCTCCAAACATTACCTGTCTATGGCTAAAAAAAGAATCTGTGCCAAGTTTCAACTCAATATCTCTTTTTTTAAAGAATGTAGTGTGATTTTAACATACAGACGGACTGGAAGACGGGCGGACATGGTTAGATAATCTGGATTTTTACGACGATCAAGAATATATATAGTTTATAGAGTCGGTAATGGATATTTCGATGTGTATGAATATAATGAAATGAAAAGAAGCGAGTGTGAGTTATTTGAGATGTAAATGAGTCATAATGAAATCCGGAAATTCCAGCAAAGATTTAAATATCGAACTAATGGCTTTGATGCAGGCATATCCTCCTGCAGAGACAAAGAAGTAAATCTGGTAACTGGCACATATTGCATGCTGGGGGTATTAAAAGAACATTTTACCCAACTGCAAGTGTCCGACAATGGTGGGGAAGAGTATAACGCAGAACTAATCCCTGATGATGGTATAGAATGTTTACCTCCTAGTCAGAATGAGGTCCAAGTAGCAATGACCCGACTGAATAACAACAAGGCAGCAGGAGCCGACGGGTTACCCGCTGAACTAATTAAGACCGCAAGCGGCACGTTGATAAGGCGTATGCATCAGCTTGTCTGCGCAATCTGGCTGGAAGAACCCTTACCCGATGATTACAAACTCAGAATACTATGTTTCGTACACAAGAAAGGAGACAAGACGGAATGTGCCAACTACAGAGGAATAAGTATCCGCCCCATCGCATACAAGACACTCTAGAGCGTACTGTGTGAAAGATTAAAACCTAAAGTCAATGAGATAATTGGACCCTATTAGTGCGGCCTTAGACGTGGTAAATCCACCCTAGACCAGATATTCACACTGCGCCAAATCCTGGAAAATACCCGAGAAGGACAAATCAACACCCTCCATCTCCTTGTTAACTACAAAGCCGCCTTCGATACTCCTTTACATTTTGGTATCCCTGCAAAATTAATAAAACTTTGCAGGATGACACTTGCTGGTACGCGGTCCTCAGTAAGAATAGGAAAGAATCACTCCGAACCATTTAATACTAAACGGGGTTTCAGACAAGGAGACAGCCTATCGTGTGATCTCTTTAATATCCTGCTGGAGAAGATTATACGATATGCAGATGTGAATTGATATGGCACGCTACTCACAAGAGAACACATGCTACTCGCTTTTGCCGACGACATCGATATCATAGGTCGGTCACCGGAAGTAGTAATTGCAGCCTTTGAAAGAATCGAAAGAGAGTCTGTGAAAATGGGTCTGACAGTAAATGGAGATAAGACGAAATGGATGGTTTCAACTCCCAAAACGCCCTGTACGACCTATCAGATAAAAAAAATGGAGAAAGTTGGGAACCACAACTTTGAGATAGTCAGCTACTTCATCGGCTGTGGAACAAATGTTCTGTCACAGCCAATCTAAGTAAAGTAAGAATATTAGATTATATAATGAGTTCCTTTGCCTTCAAATCTCTTCAAAGCATTAGCATATTGAAATTTCTTTGTAGTTAGTTTTGCTTTAGTCTATAATCCAATCATAGGGTTTGCTTTAAGTTAAATTTTGTATAAGAATCTGCACATTTTTTATTAAATATTCATTTGTTTTTAACAATTGGCTCCTAATGTATTGCGTCTAACCGTTTTTCCGTCAGACCGCCCCTAAGGTGTCCCAGCAGTCGTGACAAATTTTAATTACCCGATAGTGTCTGACCAAGGACACAATATATCCACTTAACAATGATGACACTTGTATTCCTCAAAGCGCCATTAACAACAAAGTCAGAAAGATACGAGTACCTAAGCGCAGGATGGATGTAGAGAAAATATTTGCAGTGCAAAAAGGAATTTTGTATAGTTCACTAAGATAGCCTGCCACATACAAACATATTTCAACCAATGGTCACAGACGTAGGTATAAGAATGTAAGAAGGGGTAAAATGTTAAGGCCCAATGATTGGCATACAAAATAAGTCGACATTGGGCGCCCCAGTAGCCGAGTTGGTAGCGTGCTTGGATTACCAGTGCAGGGGTCGTGGGTTCGATTCCCGCCAGAAGCCTTGGTCTGTCGCTACTGTGGTATCACAGTGGTTTTAAAATTGTCTAAGTGTGTCTGTAAAGGACTGCCACTCTTACCTAACCTAACCTAATTCGACATTCGAAGTAAGCATAATGTAAGTAAAAACGTGTCAAGTTTGATCGGGCGTGATTCTCGACCAGAAACGAGAAAAGTGTCATAATGGGAGCGTATACGCTCTACTTCTCCTACAACTCTATAGGAAGGAGTTAACCGGGGACAGTACACTGTTGTTAACGGTGCTGATCCTTCCGATTATAATTTTAAATGTCTGGCATGGAATCAGCGTCTGAACATTTCTAATCTGATCTTTGGATCAAAAGGAAATGCTTCAAGAGGTTCATTGTATCTCGCCCTTAGATTAAGAGATTCTAAAACCTGGCGCTCTAGTAGAGCAGGCGGTGAGTCCTGGCGGCGCTATGGATTATGTTTCTGGGGAGTCCTTCGTTGTTGGCATGCTGGACGTCGCATTGTGGGATAGAATCGAAAAACAAACATGTTAAAAATTTGTTTGAGGACGAAATTTCGAAAAATTTTTACTGAAAACGAAAAATTGTAAGAAAAAAGCGAAAAAAGATATCTCAGTAATTCTTTTTGACTGCTGCAGATAAAAGTGTCCTTTTGAAAACAAAAAAAAAAAAAAAAACATTTAATTATTTTTACAAAACTATCTAAAATATCCATTTTGGGTCAAGATAATTTTAAAATCGACATTTTTTGTAAATTGACTGTGGAGGCTACAAATAATGTTTGGTGCAAACAATTTTTTGCATGTATTTGAGGGACAAAAGAAATAAAAAGTAGAGACAACCATCACGAAGTGGCTAACGTGTCCCCCTATGGCGCTAAACGCTTGAGTTCGAATCCTGGCTAAAGCATCAGAAAATAATACCCTGTACCACAGTGGTGGTGCAGGGTATAAAAATGTCAGCGGTGGTTAACCCCTCCTAATGCTGGCGACATTTGTGAGGTACTATGTCGTTTAAAAACTTCTACCCACCACCACCGGCCACCGTAGCGCAGAGGTTAGCATGTTAGCCTATGACGCTGAACGCCAGGGTTCGAATCCTGGTGAGACCACCTGAAAAAATTTTCAGCGGTGGTTCTTCCTCATAATGCTGGCAACGATTGTTAGGCACTATGTCACGTAAAACTTCTCTCTAAAGAGGTGTCGCACTGTGGCACGCCGTTCGGACTCGGCTATAAAAAGCAGCCCCTTTGGAATAATGTCGTTTATCGAAAGTTTATAAATACGGATTTAATGGTAAGGGAATCCTTCAGGAGCTTAAAACCATTTAAGTCACCCGGACCTGATGGAATATTTCCGGCGTTACTACAGAAATAGGCAGACTATCTGGCGCCTCATCTGGTCAAAATTTTCACAGCGTGCCTAGGACTTGCATATACTCCGAAAGCCTGGCAGGAGGCAACGGTGGTGTTTATACCCAAGCCCGGCAAGACAAGTTATGCGGCACCAAAGGCCTACAGACCCATAAGGCTTAGGTCCTTTCTACTCAAAACCATGGAACGTATTGTTGACACCATTAACTGCTCAAATACAAACAACATGCCTATGTCAAGGGAAGGTCGGTGGAGAGGTGGTGCATAAAATAGAAGAATCCTTCGATGCCAAAACGTACACCCTGGCGGTATGCATTGACATCGAGGGGGCTTTTAACAATATGAGGACCGACGCACGGATACAATACTTAGACCTGTACCTGGTGGATCCGGTCCTTAGATACTGGATAAACCATATGCTAAGGAACAGGTGGATAAATTGTGTGTCCCATGGTATAGATATAAGGGAGAAAATGGCACAAGACACGCCACAGGGGGGCATTTCATCGCCACTCCTATTTGTGACCACCATAAATGACCTATTACTGACTGAGGAGGGATTTGAACCCGTCTGCTAAGCAGACGATGTTATAATACTTCTAAGGGGTAAGGATCCGAACGACCTATGCTGAAGGGCTGAAAGGGTCTTGCATATGGCATATGACTGGGCTAGACCCAGAGGTCTCAATGTTAATCCAGAGAAGGCTGAAATATGCCTGTTCACGAGGAAGACAAGGGTGGGCCAATTTAACGCACCATGGGCACTGGAGACTATTCTGTATATCCGACCCATTGACATACAGATTAAGTGTGAGACAGCCAGTGCGGCTGTGAGACTTAAGGCTAATACCGTCGCGGTATAATCGAGGCTACAATAGGAAACCTGGAAGGAAGGGGAGAGGTTTCCGATCGGATATCTGAGATGAACCTTGAAGTCGAGTGCGAGGCACTGCTGCCATCGACACAGTCTTGGATTGACGGAACCCTAGTATGCCATCTGGAAGATCATGTTACACGCATGGATCAAAGCTAGAGGACAGAGTGGACCTGGGGGTTTACATTGAGAACCCACGGACTGAGATCTGTTTTAGACTGCCTGACATAATACGACGGAGATAAGGGCGATCACGGAATGCGTGAGGTGGTGTGTGCTAACGCGAGGACGTCGAGTGTGAACATCTTTACCGACAGTAAAATTACCATCCGGGTAATAACAACGAGGATGGTAAGGTCACGAACAGTTTTGCAGTGTAAGAAGGAGATTAACGTCTTCTCTGAGGATGGCAAAATACGCATCGTTTGGGTGCCGGGCCATAACGTAGTAAGGGAAAATGAAAGGATGGACGATTTGGCGGTGAAGGACAGAGGACTGCCGTCAATAAACATGGTTAACCCTAAGCCTTTCGGGTCGACGCAGACCGAGTTAAGGGAGTGGGCGACGAATGCTCATGCAACATTGTGGAACAGCGAAACGGTCGGTAGGACGGCGAAAATCCAATGGGAGATCCAGATCGTGAAAAGACGAGGCTATTACTGAAAGGAAACAAGAAGGAGGTCAGTGTAGCTTTTGGTATCATAACGGGATACATAGGACTACGAGCTCACTTATGTAAAATCGGTGTGACAAGTGACAGCATGTGAAGGGCATGCGGGGAAGATGATGAGACGTTGAAGCATTTCCTTTGTCATTCCCCGGCTTTCGCGTCCAACAGATACCGGTACTTAGGTGGAGACACAATACCAGACATGAACCAACTTAGGGGAATGGTATTGAAAACAATTAAGGATTTTGTAAGTAGCACGGAATTCCAAACTTAAAATTTTCTTTTTAGAGGTAACTCTATAGTTTTTAGAGCGCACAACAAGCCGATTACTGGCTTAGGTGTATCTCCGTAGTGGCATGGGGCGGATTAATATCTGCACCCTCTTTTTAACCTAACCTAGCCTAACCTAACCTAACCTATTGTCCGACGTCGCCGAAATTTGTAACAGTGAGTCAAGTTAAGCCCCTCGTCATAATTTTGCAATATGGCACAGATCGGTCCAGATTTGAATATAGCTGCCACATAGACCGTTCTCTCGATTTAAGGTGTTGGGCCCATAAAAGGTGCATTTATTGTCTGATGTAGCCGAAATTTCGGACAGTGAGTTAAGTTAGGCCCTTCGACATTCTTTCTCAATTTGGCTCAGATCGGTCTAGAATTGGATATAGCTGCCATGTAGACCGATCTCTCTATTTAAGGTTTTGGGCCCAAAAAAGGCGCATTTATTATCCGATTTCGCCAAAATTTGAGACAGTGCTTTGTGTATGGCCATTCGACATTTTTCTACAACTTGGCCTAGATCGGTCCATTTGGATATTGCTGCCATGTAGACCGATATCTCGATTTGAAGTCTTTGCCCCATTAGAGGCACATTCATAATCCGATTTCACTGGAATTTTACACAGTGACTTATATTAGGCTTTTCGACATCCTTGTCGTATATGGTTCAGATCGGTTTATTTTTAGATATAGCTACTGTACTTATTAGTATTTGGTCCAAATCGGAACATATTACGATGTAACTGCTATGGGACATAAGGTATTCAATTTTCACCGGATTTTGATGAGAGTTCGTTTACAGGTGGTGGGTATCCAAAGTTTGGCCCGACCGAACTTAACACCTTTATACATGATTTTCTCTTTTTATACACTCCACCATAGGATGGGGGTATACTAATTTCGTCATTCTGTTTGTAACTAGTCGAGATATTCGTCTGAGACCCCATAAAGTATATATATTCTTTATCGTCGTGACATTTTATGTCGATGTCCGTCTGTCTGTCGAAAGCACGCTAAACTTCGAAGGAGTAAAGCTAACCGCTTGAGATTTTGCACAAATACTTCTTATAAGTGTAGGTCGGTTGGGATTGTAAATGGGCCCTATCGATCAATGTTTTGATATAGCTGCCATATAAACCGATCTTGGGTCTTGACTTCTTGATTTGACTGAAATTTTGAACGACGTGTTTTGTTATGATATCCAACAACTGTGCCAAGTATGGTTAAAATCGGTTCATAACCTGATATAGCTGTCATATCTTGGGTCTTGACTTCTTGAGCTTCTACAGGACGCAATTCCTATCCGGTATGATTGAAATTTTGCATAACATATTTTATTCTTACTTCCAACAACTGTGTCAAATAAGGTTCAAATCGGTTCATAACCTGATATAGCTGCCATATAAACTGATCTGGGATCTTGACTTTTTGAGCCTCTAGAAGTCGTATTTATTATCCAATTTGCCTGAAATTGTTTTACGACGGAACCCTCTCATGACCAATATGGTCTGAATCGGTCTGTAGTCTGATACAGCTCCCATATAAATCGATCTCTCATGACCATTATGGTCTGAATCGGTCTATAGTCTGATACAGCTCCCATATAAATCGATCTCTCTATTTTACTTCTTGAGCCCCCAAAAGGCGCAATTCTTATTCGAATTGGCTGACATTTTACACAGGTCTCAAACATATAATTTAATTGTGGTCCAAACCGGACCATCTTTTGATATCGCTCTAATAGCAGAGCAAATCTTGTCTTATATCCTTTTTTGCCTAATAAGAGATGCCGGGAAAAGAACTCGACAAATGCAATCCTTGGTGGAGGGTATATAAGATTCGGCTCGGCCGAACTTAGCACGCTTTTACTTGTTCTTCTTTTTTTCGTCTGTACATTAAGCTCTTTAACCTCACCTTACCTAAGCTAAACTGTACCATACCATAGCGTGTTTTTTCGATTTAGGATAAGCAGCAGTCATCCTTGGCTGCTTAACCTTGGTGAAGAGCACAATTAAATCTCCCCCTGAACAAACGTTGTACCTACGCCAATGGGTCAATAAAATAAGAATGTATGTGTGAGTTGGGCAAAGGTTTTGTGCCAATGAATAGTATCTACACCCGCAAATTGATGCGTTTTTTCGCCATTGTCTGTTTGTTTGTTTTATCAACGATTATTATTATGGTATAGCAATGTCCTGTGTGTGGCTGTACTGCGTTGTGTACTGAGGAATGCTGTTGTGTGCTTCTGTGTGTGTGTGTGTGCGTGCGTATTCCCCAAATTGTCTTAAATATGATATTATTGACTTTATTAATATTGTGTAGTGATGTTTATTAATGGTGTCCTTCTTGGTTTCCTTTTGACCCTTACGCCAACTCGGCAGGCTAATAAGAAGTCGCCTATCTTCAATTGTTTGTTCTCCCTTTTGCCCTGCTGTGTGTTCAATTGGCAGTTTCATCAATTTTCTTTACATTGTTTTTATGCGCTCTCCTCTTTGCGGGAGGCAGAGGAGAGACCACAGAAAAACTGACGATGGGATGTAAATGACAAAAGCCGTTGATATTGGAATTAAGCGCTTAGGGCTTTTGCCGCAATTCAGTCTCGCATATCTTTTGGAAGAGTTGTGAACTTAGGAGTTTAACGTATATCAACAAAGGCGTGTGGCTCGGAGGAATTTATGAAAAAGTTTGAATATTCAATTCAAATTCCAACAAAAAAAAGTTTGGGCAATCAAGCAAAATTTCGTTAAGTGATCTAAAACAAAAGTGAAAATTGTCAGTGCCACAATTAGAGGCACCATTGTATGTGAGGCTCCAAATGAAAAAAAAATTAAAAATCCCACTGTAATTTGGTAAAAAGCAATGATGAATTAATTTTGTTTAAAAAAATTATGTGACATAAATCTTTTGAGACAAATCTTTGTCGACTACAGTCAAGTAAAAGAGCTTTGGTCATTAATCATCCATTGTTTTCAAAAAAGGCCTCTGTGCCTACTAAATTGTGAATTATTAAAAGGCCAAGTAATGAAAAGTTTTACAAAGTCATGATTGTTAAGTAAAGTGGTTTTGAAGCTGGATTATTGCTAAAAGCAAAAATTGTCTCCTGATAAAGCTAATCTTTCAATTGGATTTTTGCCTACAGCTCATATTTTCTGCCCAATGGTAATATTTTATGAAGATTTGGTATAATTTAATAATATTTTGGTAGGTTTAGCAAAAATAATTATTCCTTTTGAAAAGCAAAAAAGTTTGTGAAATTAAAATTAAGTTCCCTAAAAACCGCACAGTTGTTGGATGTCATAACAAAACATGCCAAGTTTTGGCCAAATCGGACAAAAATTGCGGCTTGCAAGAACTGAAGAAGTCAAATCGGATGATCGTCATCATCCACGCACCTTGGCTTCACCGTCCAAGACCCCAAGGCCTTGAGCGCCGCCATACTGTCCACATAGATGCTGAGTTTTGAGGGCAGTAGATCCTTTACTCTTGCAGCTACTGTAATGCCGCAGATCTCTGTCGATGCCGGATATCCTCCTCAGTCTACCCTCCACATCCAGAATTTAACTGTGGCCGCAACTGTCCTCCTTCAGCATGCCGAGCTCTTTTAGCCTAAGCGTGACCTTTGAGGCGCAGTTCTAAATATAGACCTAAATGGGCTGCATATCCATTATCGCTTCCATACCAGCCTGCAGTGCGGATCTCAGTGCCTATGGGACCCTGACGTAGGCCAGTCTCCGGACTTTCTCGAATTCCTTCGTACGAGTCTATGCCCGCCGAGATCCTACAGGATTTTATTTATCACTAGGTTTTACAGAATTGGCGAAAACACCCCTCCCTGGGGCGTTCTTCTGGTCACCCGCCTTCTGACCACACTATGTCCCACGTTAGAAATAATAATCCGGCCATAGAGCATATTATTAGTCCATTGGGAGATTATGGGCTAAATTCCCCTGCGGTCCAGTGTGGCGACTATCGATTCTATCTCCACGTTATTGAAGGCCCTCTTAATATTCTCATAATTTACTCCTTGTGTCGGAGGGACGTCTAGCCATCTCGTATCACTTCGTGAAGGGCCGTCTCCACCGACCTGCCTTTTAAGTATGGGTGTTGTGCCCCACTTAAGTTCTCCGGCGTCTCACCTTCTGGTAAATCAGTCTTTTCAAAAACGATGACATACTAATTAGCCCATAATCCTTAGTCATGGTGGGGTTTATACTTTTTGAACTTTCCAAAGTCTTTGCGATATTGCCAGTCTTCTGCCATGTTTTCTCTCTTTGCCTTTTTAAAAAGTGGCGGTACTTTTGTCCTCTAGCTTTGTTCCATCTAGAAAATTTAGATAGCAATACCAGAGTTCCATCAGTCCAATAATGTGCCACTGGCAGCAGTGTCTTGCACTCGTCTCAGGTATCCGATCGGAAAGCTCTTTCAATTCTACAAGATTTCCTATCGTTGCCTCGATTATACAGCGGTGGTATGAACTTATCCTATCCTCTACCCTTCTTCCATCTCCTTTAGTCACACGGCCACAGTGGCTGCCTTGCACTTAATCTACATGTCTATGGGTCGGATATCTAGGATAGTCTTCAGTGCCCTAGTAGACGTGGTCCTCATCGCTCTGCCTATGGCAAGACAACATGTTCTCTGAACCTGGTGTATCATCGTTGCACATTTTCTTCATCGCAGTCCACCAAACTATTGAAGTGTAAATAAGACTTGGGCTTATTACGGTCCTGTAGAGTCAGTGGATTAAGCCCCATCTACATCGTCTATATAGTGCCCAACATCTATGAGCCTTCTCGGTACGCTCGTGAATGTAACACTTCCACTTCAGTTACCTGTCCAAGATCACTCCTTAATACAGTGGTTTTCAATAAGAGAACAAAAACGGTTTTAGATATCAATAAAATTCTTTATTCTTGTATAAGTACGGGCGATGCCATTATGTGGGGAATTCGATTTCTTTTGCATGGCCACCACGGGCACGCTTGCAGAAGTCCACACGCTGAACCCAACGTTCGACGGGTTTCAAGCATAAATCGGCCGATACTGCTGCAATCTCACGTTCGATATTCAATCATCAATTAATCGTCGCTGACTTGTTGACATAGACCAAATGCTTGATGTAGCCCCACAGGAAATAATCCAACGGCGTCAAATCGCACGACTGAGGCGGCCAATTGTATCTCCTGATGTCCTGAGTAACGTATCCTGGCAAGCCGTCATCTCTTTGGGGCGACCACCTCCCCATAATTCTCCATCGACCGACCACCTGACTTCATAACCTCTTAGCGCCGGACGTTTATCAATCATAAGAAGGCCGATTGGGATGGCTTCAGAGAGTATACCAATCACCGCTTCAATGAACTGCCACCCCCCTCTGCTGTGCTAGTGGCCGAGAGAAAATTCAAAGACATTATTAACGCAGCAGCCGCTCGCTTTATACCAGCCGGTCGAATACCCCAAGTGCGGCCCAATTTCCCGGCGCAAGCAGTGGTACTCGCAGACGAGCGTGATGGGATTCGTGGTATGGACCCCGCTAACCCCAGAATCAGCGAGCTGAATCTGGAAATAAACAGGGTAGTCATCGAACATAAGCGGAATTTGTGGCTGGAACAATTGGAGCAATGTAACTTTGGCACCGGTGTAGGCAAACTGTGGTCTACTGTTAAGTCACTCTCGAAACCCAGTAGACGGGATGACAGGACCTAAGTCACTTTTGGCAAAATAACCGTGACTGATCCGAAGAGATGCGCCAGGTTGTTCAGCCGTCAATTTATTGTGCATCCCGAGAGAGACAGGGCAAAGAGTAGAACCATTCGCCGTATTCGTGGTCTCCGAGCCGATGAACAGCCATCAAAATTTACCGTGGGCAAAGTTACGTATGACATCCTTGGCGTCAAATCTTCCAAGGCGTTGGGCCACGACGGAATCTCTACATTGAAGTTGAAGAATCTGGATTCACCTGGAGATGAGTACCTTACCACTGTCCTCAACCTGTCTTTGAACACTCTTTTAGTTCCCGGTGTCTGTAAAATGGGCAGAGTGATCCCGCTACTGAAGCCTGGAAAAGACTCGAGTTTGGGGGGGTCGCACAACAACAGCTTTGCATGCCATCACCGCACACATTTGCCGTAGCCTTAATCGGCCCAGCCCATGTGGTAGGACGGTCCTCGTGGCACTGGACCTATCGAAGGCATTCGACATGGTCAGCTATGCCAAATTATTTGAGGACATCGCCAACACGTCCCTACAGCCAGGCCTGAAACGATGGGTCGCGAATTATCTCTGTGGTCGCCAGTCATTTGTGGAATTTAGGGATAGGAAGTCGAAACACCGTAGAGTTAAAACAGGGAGTTCCCCAAGGTGGAGTGATATCTCCGGCACTGTTTAACTTCTACCTATCCTCCAGTCCACCCCTCCAGACGGCATAGAGATCGTATCATATGCGGATGATTGTACGATCATGGCATCGGGGGGCCTGATGATGACATCTGCGATAGGTTGAACGTCTACCTCAACGAACTTTCCTCATATTTCACAGCAAGAAATCTGCAGATATCCGCCACCAAATCTTCAGCCAAATTGTTCATTACAAATACGCGTGAGGTGAATACCGAGCTGACTGTGATGGTTGATGGAGATATGATTCCGACCATTGGAAGCTCTTACACATTCTCCCCACATGCCACAGTAATCTGCGATAAGGTCAAAAGTAGAAACAAGGTCCTCAAGTCACTTGCTGGCAGCACTTGGGGTGCAGACAAAGAAACCTTGTTGGCCACGTACAAAGCAATTGGCCGGTCTGTGGTAAGTTAAGCAGCGTCAGTGTGATCTCGTCAACTTTGTGACACGCAGTGGAATAATATTCAGATCTGTGGATCACCTCATGTGGACCACCTCCACAGGAGACAAAGATCTTACCAGTGCGAAGATATAACTACATGCTGTTTAAGCAATACCTTTTGGGCTGTTATCGCAGAGACCATCCAAATTATCATCTTGTGGATAGATATCCACTGCCGAGAAGCCTTAAGGTAGATCTTAATGATCTAGAGCGTGAGGTTCAGCGCTACAAGAGAGAACCTCTAGATCAAGCGGCATATCAAGCAGGTCTAAACAACATTCATGCAGACACGGTAGCAGATGCGGTAATTGGCTACCGGGTGAATGTAGTCCTTGGAGAACGACCGCCTCCCATTGCACCTGAAAAAATCGACCTCCCCCCGCAAACCAAAGTGGTTGTGGCTCAATTACATTCCGGCAGATACAGCCGCCTCAACTCCTACAGAGCAAGGATTGATGCCGACGTGCAAGATGTATGTGCCGATTTTAAACAGGGACCGCACGATACACGTCACCTGTTTAACTGTCCGGCCAGACCCACTCGACTCAGTCCCAGATCCCTGTGGACGCACCCCATCTTGGGTCTTGACACTCAACAGAATCAAGCAGACGAAAGATAGAACACAATAAATTGCTACAACAACAACAACCATTGCGTGCGATATCACGTTCTCCAAACTTGTTTTTCAATAAAATGATTGCGGCATTCGATATGAGGCTTGTGGCTTAGTCCTGTTGGAACCACATGTCCTCCAAGTCTATATCATCCAATTGGGGCCAAAAATCTTTTGTTATCATTGAACGGCCACAATTCCCATTCACAGTAACGTGGCGGCATTGATCATCGCGGAAGAAGTACGGCCCAATGACGCCGCCGGCCCATAAACCGCACCAAACCGTAATTTTTTTTTCCTCATGAAGTACGTGTGGATTGCTGTCTGACCAATAACGCATATTTTTCTTATTGACGAAGCCATTCGGCTAGAAATGAGCCTTGGACGTAGCGCTCATAACGTTGAGACCACTGACTTCGTTGTGCCATGAAGCGGATTTCGATCCGCACCCTCTACTTTAACATAACCTACATGCTGAATGTTGAACAGAGGTTGTGGTAATCCGTAGTTGTGATTTACCAACCTCTGTCCTTCATATAACAACATCATCCACTTCTAGTCTGACAACTGATGTATTAACCAAATATGCGAAATCGCCTCTTCTAAATGGTTATACTGCCTAAGAGTGATGGGCAACTTTAACCTAACCGCAATAGCCACACCTTTTTTATGTAATTTCCTAAACAATTTCAAGCAAATCGAGCTTTTTGATATGCCATTTACCTGTAATGATCTATACATTCTACGGTGTTTACTACCGTTGTTTTACAACCCTAATCAACGACTTATGTTATGTTAACAAATTTCACATTTCAAATTGGCAGTATATTGACCATAACTCCCTTAACACCCCGAAACATATCGAGCAGGTTAATATTTAATTTTAAGTTATGGCTCTACAAAAAAAGGAAAATATAGCCACCAAAAATAAAAAAACATTGGCAAATGGACACAATAAAATGAACATTTCGACGGATTGCTTTATTAACAGCCATTTTTGTAATGGCCTTACATCATTTTTCGTTCAAAATCTCTTGGGATGTGCTCTCCTAAAAAAAAAAAAAAAAATAAACGCCCAAAAAATAAACTAAAAAGCACACAAAATCCCAAATAAATTCCCAGAAGGGACTGACTGACGGACAGCCAACATCACTTTGTACCATGAATGAATGGCATGGAATGGACTGACTGACAGCAAGTGCCACGATTTTATGCCATTCCTCGGACTACTTGGCATAAAGTGAAATGATCTACGGTGTTGATGTCCTTTAAATGGTTTGTGAATGCCATGGTGGATTTTTTATTTCGTTTCGCGTGCATTTCATTACACAGCATCTCCATCATTATCAGCGTCATTGGCTTCGGTGTCATGTCTTGTATTCATAGCCATTGGATTTTCTTTTAATGTCTCATTCTATGAAAATTGGATTTAAATGTTTAACTGATATCTTAGGACACCTGAAAAAAGGATATTTTTTTTAGCTTATTTTGAAAATTGTAAGAGTGATTTTGCATAATTAAAGTGAATTTAAATGTTCCTTTAATTATTCTAATATTTTCACTATGTTCGATAAGTGGCTTAAATTTATTTTGTGGAAGGTAATGTAAAAAATTAAAAATTTTGCCCATGAAGATTCCACTAAGAAACAGGGTCAAACTTCTCACATATCAATGAGTACAGTCCGATTCAAGTTTAAGCTCAATGATAAGGAGCCTCCTTTTTATAGCCGAGTCCGAACGGCGAGCCGCAGTGCGACACCTCTTTGGAGAGAAGTTTTACATGGCATAGTACCTCACAAATGTCGTCAGCATTAGAAGGGGAAAACCACCGCTGAAAATTTTTTCTGATGGTCTCGCCAGGATTTGAACCCAGGTGTCCAGCGTCACAGGCGGACATCCTAACCGCTGCGCAACGGTGGCCTCCGTAGCGCAGAGGTTATAATAGTACGTGATTTTTCGAACATATTCAACGGGCAACCCGTCGGCTCCTGCTGCCTTATTGTTCTTCAGTCGGTTCATAGCAACTTGGACCTCATTCTGACTAGGAGGTAAACATTCAATACCATCATCAGGGATCGGTTTTGTGGTATCTTCTTTGCCACCAACGTCGGACACTAGCAGCTGGTTAAAATGTTCTTTCCATATCCTCAGCACACTAACTGAACAGTAAACAGGTGTCCTTCTTTGGCTCTGCAGGAGTATGTTCCTGTACCAAAGCCATCGGTTTGATGTTTAATTCTTTGGTAAAATTTCCGGACTTCAATCTAACTCCTGTACATCTCAATTAGCCGACATTCGCGTATTTCCATTTCCTTTCTATACCTACACCACTACTGTGGAGCAGGATATTACAGTGTAGTACATTGGCTTGTAACATCCAGAAGGAAGAGAGATAGACCCATTGATAAGCATACTAATGGAATCATATTCGATTTAGCTATGTCCGTCTGTCTGTCTGTCCCTCGGTCCATATTAACTTGTGTACAAATTAAAAAAAAATCTGTTCAGATTTAGGTATAGCACTCGTATATATGTATCGCCCATTTTACACTCCTAGAGCCACTGCACCCGCAATTATTGACCAATCTTCCCAAAATATTGTACAACGCTTTCCTCGACGACTTCCACACTATCCATAAAGTATGGTTGAAATCGGTTCAGATTTAGATATAGCTCCCACATTCGTAGGATTTTTGGAAATATTGCAATAAAGTGCTAGTTTATTAACAGATGCTCTCGAAATCTAGCAGGAAGGATTTCCTTCTTAATCTCGACATTACTGCTGAATTTCATAAAAATCGGTTCAGATTTAGATATAGCTGCCATATGTGTACATCGCCCGATTTTTATACCCTCCATCATAGGATGGGGGCATATTAATTTCGTCACTCTGTTTATAACTCCTCGAAGTATTCCTCTAAGACCCCATAAAGTATATATATTCTTGATCGTCATGACATTTTAGGTCGAACTAGCCATGTCCGCCCGTCTGTCCGTCCGTCTGTCTGTCGAAAGCACGCTAACATTCGAAGGAGTAAAGCTAGCCGCTTGAAACTTTTCACAAATACTTCTTATTAGTGTAGGTCGGTTGGGATTGTAAATGGGCCATATCGGTTCATGTTTTGATATAGCTGCCATATAAACCGATCTTGGGTCTTGACTTGACTAGAGGACGCACTTCCTATCTGATTTAGCTGTAATTTTGCGTAACGTGTTTCGTTATGATTTCTAACAACTGTGCTAAATATAGTTTAAATCGGTATATAATCTGATATATTGTAGCTGCTATATAAACCAAATCCAATATGGTTGAAATTTTGCATATGCCGTTTTTGGACGACTTCCAACAATTTTTCCAAGTATGGTCTAAATGGGCTCCCCGGTAGCCGAGTTGGTAGCGTGCTTGGATTACCAGTGCAGGTGTCGTGGGTTCGATTCCCGCCAGAAGCAATGGTCTGTCGGTACTGTGGTATCACAATCGACTTAAAATTGTCTAAGTGTGTCTGCAAAGGACTGCCCCTCTTACCTTACCTAACCATGGTCTTAATCGGTATATAACCTGATATAGTTGCCATATAAACCGATTTCCCAGTTTGAGCCTCTCGAATATACATCCCTTTTCATTATATCCAACGACACTACTGTGGTCGAGGGTATTATAGCTTAGTGCATATGTTTGTAACACCCAGAAGGAAGAGAGATAGACCCATTGATAAGCATACCGATCGACTCAGAATAACATTTTGATTCGATTTAGCTATGGCCGTCTGTCCATGTTAATTTGTGTACAAACTACACGTCGCAATTTACGTCCGATCGTCTTAGAATTTGACACAGATATGTTTTTCGGCCAAGAGACAATGCCTATTGAAATTGGAAAAAACCGGTTCAGATTTAGATATAGGTCCCATATATATGTTCGCCCGATTTGGACTAATATTGTAATAACGTGATAATTTGTTAACCGATTCTCTCAAATTTTGTCAGGATGGATTTTCTTATGACTCTCGACATTACTGGTAAATTTCATAAAAATCGGTTCAGATTTAGATATAGCGGCCATATATGTATATCGCCCGATTTTTACTTCTAGAATCACAGCAAGCGCATTTATTGACCAATCTTGCTAAAATTTTGCACAATGCTTTCCTCTACAACTAACATAATATCTATGAAGTTTGGTCGAAATCGGTTAAGAATTGGATATAACTCCCATATATATTTTTGTCAGATTTTTTGTAATTTGCAGTACTGTTGTCATTTGTCAACGGTAGTTATTACAGTTTGAACATATTTGCTCAAATGTGATACGGATTGTTTTATAACCCATCTGAAAACATCCGGCAAGGTCCATCAAGAGTGGTTCAAAATAAGAGATAGTTCCCACTTTAAACTTATAAGGTAGGTGCAGGGTATTAGACAGTCGGCACCGCCCCACTTTTGCCTTTCCTTATTGGTTTTGATTCTAAATTTAATTATTCTAATTGTATAATGATGTTGAGTTATTCGTTTGGTTGTCAAGAGCAATTCATCACATATTTTTAATGTTTGCTCTACATGTTTTTATACATGCAAATTATTTATTTACATTTAAATTTGTTTTTCATTTTAAGTCGTATGGTAAATTAAATTCATATTCAAATATACATGTATTGAATTGTTGACCAATCAAATTATGCAACTCCGAAGTCGAAAATTTAAATAGTGTCCGTCCGTCTGCTACTCCTTTATAATACTTTGTAATTTTAGTCAGTAAAACCACAAAATGTAGTTTTAAGAACGATCGTCAGGATAGAAATTTGGTATACTACCGAATTAATCAGACAAATATGATGTTGGTCTCACGCTGCCAATTTTATGATATATATTTCTTTAGAATTACATTCTTTTTATAGCGAATTTTGATTAAAATAGCTTCAATTAATCATTAAACTTCAATTCGAATGCACAGAACACAACACTTTTTTCCCCTAACAAAGCAATTGTTGTTAATAGGCACGCTTAGGCTCTTCTATTCAAAACACATCGCATTGAATGTCATAGGAAAATAACAATTCACAGAACATTATGGTCATTTGAATGAATAGCCCGTTAGGCCAAACATGCATCATGATTCGATAACAGTTTTAAAAAGTTTTTTTTTTTGTATTTGTATACCCTCCACCATAGGATGGGAGTATACTAATTTCTTCATTCAGTTTGTAACTACTCGAAATATTCGTCTGAGACCCCATAAAGTATATATATTCTTGATCGCCGTGATATTTTAAGTCGAACTAGCCATGTCAGCCCGTCTGTCCGTCCCTCCATCCGTCCGTCCGTCTGTCCCTCCATCCGTCCGTCTGTACATCCGTCTGTCTAAAATTTCAAGCTAGCCGATTGAAATTTTGCAAAAATATTTCTTATTAGTGTAGGTCGTTTGGGATTGTCAATGGGCCAAATCGGTCCATGTTTTGATGTAGCTTACATATAAACCGATCGTGGGTCTTGACTTCTTGAGCCCCTAGAGGGGACAATTTTCGTCTGATTTGACTGAAATTCTGCACGTGGTGTTTTGGTATCACTTCCAACAACTGCGCTTAGTATGGTTCAAATCGGTCCATGTTTTGATGTAGCTGCCATATAAACCGATCTTGGGTCTTGACTTCTTGAGCCTCTAGAGGGCGAAACCCAAATCCGATTTGACTGAAATTTTCCACGACGTGTTTTGTTATGACTTTCAAAAACTGGGATAAGAATGGCGTAAATCGGTTCATAACCTGATATAGCTGCCATATAAACCGATCTGGGGTCTTGATTTCTTGAGCCACTAGAGGACGCAATAATTTTCCGATTTGGCTGAAATTTTGCACGACGTGTTCTATTATGACTTTCAAAAACTGTGATAAGAATGGCGTAAATCGGTACATAATCTGATATAGCTGTCATATAAACCGATCTGGGGTCTTGACTTCTTGAGCCACTAGAGGACGCAATTATTATCCGATTTGACTGAAATTTTGCACGACGTGTTTTGTTATGACTTTCAACAACTGTGTTAAGAATAGTTCAAATCGGTTCATAACCTGATATAGCTGTCATATAAACCGATCAGGGGTCTTGACTTCTTGAGTATCTAGAGAGCGCAATTCTCATCCGATTTGGTACAAATTTTGTACAACGGCTTCTCCTGTGGCCTTCAAGATACGTGTGCAATATGGTCTGAATCGATATATATTGGGTAGATACAACTACAATATAAACCGGCCTTCCGATTTTGCTTCTTGAGCCCCGAATCGGACTATAACTTGATATAGCTCCTTCTCCTCCGTCCTTATTCATTATTTTTTGTTTGCCTAAAAAGAGATACCGCGCATAGAACTCGACAAATGCGATCTATGGTGGAGGGTATATAAGATTCGGCCAGGCCGAACACGCTCTTACTTGTTTGTATTCATTTTGAATTTTTAATGAATACGTGAAGCTATCTATGGGCAAACATCCAAAATAAAATGTATACATTGGGTTGGGAATTAAATGAAGCATAAAATATTAAGAAAAAGTTTTATAATGGGAAGACCAAAACAAAGTTAGAAAGAAAGAGAGAGAGAGAGAGTAAGACTAAATGGAAGAAGGCTGTCAAGGCTTTCCTATGCAAATTGGAAAAGAAAATAACAAGACCAAAACGTTTGAGAATTACAAGAGGACCTCCAAAAGTGAAAAAGCAATAACCAAATTTGACATTATAGACCAAATTGTATTTGAGCTTGAATATTCTATTAAGGAACAGCAGAGAACTTCTCTCATATCAATGAGTGTTGTCTGAAACGAGTTTAAGCTCACTGATAAGAGACCTCGTTATTATACCCACCACCATAGAAAGGGGGTATACTAATCTAGTCATTCCGTTTGCAACACCTCGATATTTTCGTCCAAGACCCTATAAAGTATATTCATATTCTTGATCGCATCGACGTTCAGAGTCGAACTAGCCGGGTCCGCCCGTCCGTCTGGGAAATCACGATAGAGTTCGAACGCGTAAAGTTAGCCGCTTGAAATTTTGCACAGATATTTAATATTGATGTAGGTCATTGAGGATTGCAAATAGGTCATATCGGTTCAGATTTTAATATAGCTCCCATATAAACCGATCTTCCGATTTGACTTCTTGAGCCCCTGGAAGCCGTAATTTTTTTCCGATTTGGCTGAAATTTTGCATGTAATGTTCTGTTATGACTTCCAACAACTGTGCCAAGTACGATCTAAATCAGTCCATAGCTCCCATATAAACCGATCTCCCGATATGACTTCTTGAGCTCCTGGAAGCCCCAATTTTTGTCCGATTTGGCTGAAATTTTGCACGTAGTGTTTCGTTGTGACTTTCAACTTCTAAATCTGTCTATAACCTGATGTAGCTGACATTTATACCCATCCCCCGATTTGACTTCTTGAGCTCTTTCAAGCCCCAATTTTTGTCAGATTTGGCTGAAATTTCGCATTTAGTGTTCTGTTGTGACTTCCAACAACTGAGATAAATACGTTCCAAATCGCTCTATAATTTGATATAGGTCCCATATAAACCAATCTCCCGATTTGACTTCTTGAGGCGTTAGAAACCGCAATTTTTGTCCGATTTGGCTGATATTTTGCATGCGGTGTTCTGTTACGATTTCCAATAACTGTGCCAAATACGGCCCAAAACTGTCTATAACATGATACTGCTCTCATGTAAACCGGTCTTTAGATCGTCCTTGTTCGCTTCCTAGAAGCTTTAATTTTTGCTGGTTTGATAGAAGTTCGGTATGTGGAATAAAATTATGCCCTTCAACTAAATTTATTTTGGATAAATTTTTAGCAGAACCCATGGTGGTGGTTTCCCAAGATTCGGCCAGGCGGAACTTAGCACGCTTTTACTTGTTATTGCTAAATCAGAATGGCTTACCGCAGAGCGCGACCACATTGTAGATAAGTTTACACGGCTGATTTCCAAAGGTAAATACCTCGCAAGTGCCTCCTGAACTTGGAGGCCACCGTTGCGCAGAGGTTAGCATGTCCGCCTATGACGCTGAACGCCTGGGTTCGAATCCTAGCGAGACCATCAGAAAAAATTTTCGGCGGTGGTTTTCCCCTCCCAATGCTGGCAACATTTGTGAGGTACCATGTCATGTAAAACCTCTCTCCAAAGGGGCTATAAAAAGAGGCCCCTTATCATTGAGCTTAAACTTGAATCGGACTGCACTCATTGATATGTGAAAAGTTTGCCCCTGTTCCTAAGTGGAATGCTCATGGGCAAAATTTGCATTTTTGCCTCCTGAACTTGAAGGGGATTACCACCGTTGACAATTCTTTCTTATGTTCTCGCCGTGATTTGAACACAGGCGTTCAGCGCCAAAGGCAGAAATGCTGAGCTACGATGGACCCTACCATAAACAAAAATTGTCCAATATAATGTACTGAGGTCATACAAAGTCGTATTTTTTTCATCCAGCAAAATCGAACTTTTCATCCGATGCGCTGAAATTTTGAATAGTTGGTTTAACTGAAACGCTCGGCACCAGCGGCTAATATGATAGGACCATAAGCCCATAAAATTGCCAGACCCATCTCTCAAGTTGCTTGGCTCATAACATACATAATTTTTACTCTATTTCGCTTCAAACTCGAACAGGTATTTTAACTGGGTCTTTAGGCATACATGCCAATCCATATCGGACAAAAATCAAACCAAGTTCTTGGCAATTATCATAGAGTTAACACAAGTTTGCCCAAACTTTAGTTTCTCTAAGTGTTTCACCTATTGTCTGCACATTATAAATCAGCACGGGTTGCCCAAATGGCCGGTGGGTGTGAAAATTTGTCAAACAAATGACACTATTAAGTCAAACAAATGTAGGAAATGGCATAAATCATCTTTAATCATTTTGGGTACTTCAGTTAACGACAAATGCCAATGGCAGCAATGTCAATGCTTTTTGTATAGCTGCCAAAATCTGTATGAGTTGGATTTCGAACACAGTACCAGTTGGTGGGTATACATGGCAATGGTCGTGCCCTGCATAATTGGCCCATAAACAAGTTGTTGGTTCGCAATTGAGTAGCATGTCACACAAAGTAATATTTTGGGTAAACCTTTAATGAATGACCCTCCTCCTTCTCTTTTTCATCATATCATTAGCATGTTCAGTGGTTGACGATGAGCGCATATGCGTCAAATAAAGACCCAATCGATGCAGTAATCAAAGTCAATGGGCCAAAATGCCCTTCAATGTTAAGCGTTCGCAAAACTAAGCCAAATTTGTTATGACAATGTGTGTTTACACTTCGATGTGGACAATGTAGGAGTGAAGAAGGCGGGTTATTGCATGGGTACTGAAGAGTTTGGAGTGAATTTCAAAAGTGAAATGAAGAAAAACAGAGATTGCCAAAAGCCTTCTAAAGGTGTGAAGATTATAACTCACCACGCTGTCAAATGGAGATTTTCTTATTCAATATCTTTAAGAGTGGCGGCACAGGTGAATTTTTACTGTTCAGCCATATTGTAAAGAGATCTTCGAAAGTGGAAGGTGCTTTTTTGAGTTTAGAAATTCATTCTCAAGATTCTCATACAGTTATTGGAATCAAATCGGATGAGAATTGTGCCCTCTAGAGGCTCAAGAAGTCAGGACCCAAGATCGGTTTATATGGCGGCTATATCAAAACATGGACGGATTTAGCCCAATTACAGTCACATCCGACCTACACTAAAAAAAGTATTTGTGCGAAATTTCAAGCGGCTAGCTTTATCCTTCGAAAGTTAACGTACTTTCGACAGACAGACGGACGGACGGATAGACGGACGGATGGACAGACGGACGGACATGGCTAGATCGACTTAAAATGTCATGAAGATCGAGAATATAAATACTTTATGGGGTCTCAGACGCATATTTCGAGGTGTTACAAACAGAATGACAAAATTGGTATACCCCCATCCTGTGGAGGAGGGTATAAAAAGTAACCTCTAGAAGCACAAAAGATATGAGATGACTCATACAGTCATCGATATCGGATGTGCATCCGATAGGATTCCACCAGAACGTCGGTTCCAGGTGAGGCATTTGGTACACGATCGGGTTATCGATCACTCATTGAACTCTGAAGGGGGTTCACCCATACGAATTACGAGCTGAGCAAAAAGGGGACATCTTAACGGTTGAAAAGAGTATGCGGATATTAATCCGCCCCATGTCACTATGGGCATATACCAGTAATCGGTTTGTTGTGCGCTCTAAGTGAGCTCGTAGTTCTATGTGTCGTGTTATAATACCGAAAGCTGTACTTACCCCCTGCATTTTTCCTTTCAGCAATAGCCTCATTTACTCACAATCTGGATTTCCCCTTAGATTTTTCGTCCTTATACCGCTGTTTCGCTGTTACACAGTGTTAGGTTAGGTTGAAAAGAGGGTGCAGATATTAATCCGCCCCATGCCACTATGGACATACACCTAAGCCAGTAATCGGCTTGTTGTGCGCTCCAAAAACTATAAAGTTACCGCGAAGAAGAAAATCTAAGTTTGGAATTCCGTGCTACTTACAAAATCCTTAATTGTTTTCAATACCACTCCCATAAGTTGGTTCATGTATGGTATTGTGTCTCCACCTAAATACCGGTATCTGTTGGACGCGAAAGCCGGGCAATGGCAAAGGAAATGCTCCAACGCCTCATAATCTTCCCCGCATGCTCTACACATGCTATCACTTGTCGTACCGATTTTACATAAGTGAGCTCGTAGTCCTATGTGTCCCGTTATGATACCAATAGCTATGCTGACCTCTTTCTTGCTTCCTTTCAGTAATAGCCTCGTCTTCTCACGATCTGGATCCCCCATAGGATTTTCGCCGTTCTACCGAGCGTTTCGCTGTTCCACAATATTGCATGCGCATTCGTCGCCCACTCCCTTAACTTGGACGCGTCGACCCGAAAGGCTTCAGGTTAACCAAATTTATCCCACAGTGTTAAGAGCGCGTTCGTAGCCCGCGTCTTTAACTCGAACTGCGTCGACCCGAAAGGCTTCGGGTTTACCAAGTATATTGACGGCAGTCCTCCAACTTTCACTGCCATTTCGTCTGCTTTTCCATTCCCTCTTACTCCGCAGTGGCCCGTCAGTGCCATTCTCAGAGAAGGCTTTAATTTCCTTTTTATACTCCAAGACTGTTCGTGACCTTATCGTCCTGGTTGTTATTGCCCTGTCGATCATCCAATTTGCAAATTGCAAATTTTTGCCCATTAACATTCCACTAAGGAACAGGGGAAACTTCTCATATATCAATGAGTGCTGTCCGATTCAAGTTTAAGCTCAATCATAAGGGGCCCCCTTTTTATAGCCGAGTCCGAACGGCGTGCCACAGTGCCACACCTCTTTGAAGAGAAGTTTTACATGACATAGTACCTCACAAATGTTGCCAGCATTAAAGGGGAAAACCACAGCTAAAAATTTTTTCTGATGGTCCCGCCAGGATTCGAACCCAGGCGTTCAGCGTCATAGGCGGACACGCTAACCTCTGCGCTACGGTGGTTGTGATTTTTTACAGCTATTGGAAAGTTTTTCAAAAGAACACATAAATTTTAGAAAAATTTATAAAATCTTTATTTGAACCGGTAGTACTGTCCATATAATTTAATTCTTGAAGATTATTTTATGCAAATGTGGACCATGACTGCGCGTCAAATGATCCATCAGCTTTATCCAATTTCCAACATTTCGGCCGGTATCTCACTAATAAATACTTTAATGTTGTCTTCCAATGTGCCAATTGAAGTGGGCTTTTTGTATAGACATGAGCTTTAACATTGCTCCATAAAAAATAGCATAAGGGGGTTAAATCGCATGATCGAGGCGGCCAATTGACCGGTCTCGAACGTAATAAAAAATATTCAAACTCGCCTCTCAATAAGTCCATTGTTACGCGTGCTGGATGGCATGTGGCACCGTCTTGTTGAAACCACATGTCATGCAAGTCAAGCTCTTGTATTTTGGGCAAAAAAAAATTTTGGATATCATCTCACGATAGTGCTCACCATTCACAGTTACGTTAAGATTCACTTCATCTTTGAAGAAGTACGGTTTAATGATGCCACCAGCCTATAAACCGCTCCAAACTGTGACTTTTTCTGGATGCATTGGTAGCACTTGCAATGCTTCTGGCAGATTTTCACCCCAAAATTGACAATTTTGCTTTTATAAATAAACATTGAGCCAAAAATAAGCTTCGTCGCTGAACACAATTTTTTAATTTTTCGATTTCTTAAGAGAGCCTACATTTTGATAATAAAATTCAATAATTTGCAAGCCTTATTCGTTTACTAAACGATTCATTGCAGTGAAGCAAATCACGAAACGTGCGTGAGCTGTTTAAATCAATGTTGCCAAAAAGATAATAGCTAAAAAATCACCCTTTAGAGTGATTAGTATATCCATGTTGGTGGGTATCCAAAGCTCAGCACAGCCGAACTAAACACGTTTTCACTTGTCATACCCTCCACCATAGGATGGGGTTATACTAACTTCGTCATTCTGTTTGTAACACCTCGAAATATTAGTCTAAGACCCCATAAAGTATATATATTCTTGATCGTTATGACATTTGAAGTCGATTTAGCCATGATCGTCCGTCTGTCTGTCCGTTCGTCTGTCTGTCGAAAGCACGCTAATTCTCAAGGAGTAAAGCTAGGCGCTTGAAATTTTGCAAAAATACTTCTTATTAGTGTAGGTTGGATGGAATTGTAAATGGTCCGTATCGGTCCATGTTTTGATATAGCTGCCATATAAACCGATCTTGGGTCTTGATTTCTTGAGCCTCTAGAGGGCGCAATTCCTATCCCATTTGGCAAAAATTTTGCATGACGTATTTCGTTACGATTACCAACTGCTAAGTATGGTTCAAGTCGGTCCATAACCTGATATAGCTGCCATATAAACCAATCTGGGATCTTGACTTCTTGAGCCTTTAGAGGACTTAGTTATTATCCGATTTAGCTGAAATTGTGGAAGTTGTATTTTGTTGTGACTTCCAATAACTGTGCCAAATATGGTTCAAATCGGTATTTAACCTGATATATATACCACAATTATTATCCGATTATCCGATTTGGCTGAAATGTACCAAGGCTTCTTCCAAGACCTTCATCATACGTGTCAAATATGGTCTGAATTGGTCTATAGCCTGATCATCTCCCATATAAACCGATCTCCCTATTTTTCTTCTTAAGCCCCAAAGGACACAATTCTATCCGGATTGGCTGAAATTTTACAAAATGATTTCTCCAACATTCAATTCGATTAAGGTCCGAATCAGTTGGAATTGTTGGCCTAAAAAGAGATACCTGGAAAAGAACTCGACAAATGCGATTCAGGGTGGAGGGTATATAAGATTTGGCACGGCCGAACTTTGAACGCTTTTACTTGTTTTTTCTATCGCACTGTGCGTTGGTACACCTTGATCTGACCTAGTCACTTGCTATTCTCAAAATTCTCTATAGGGTGTAACTGGTTCCAATCCCCCTTCGTTTGTAAGTCTTCTATTTTATCTATCTTCTAGCTTTGTCATCAACTTTATTAGGTTAATATTAACCCATTAATGGGGTCAGTTCTTCAGTTCACTTTATTGATAGCAAACAATTTTATTAAAGTCAAATAATTATACCATTCAATGGCAGTGAATGGTCATATCGCATTATATCATTGAGCTTAAACTTGACCCGCACAGCACTTAATGAAATGTTTGTTCCCTAATGAAATGTTTGTGGGCAAACTTTCAACTATACCATTCAATTTTAAGGGCCAAAACCAAGTGATTGTCAAAAATGTTTGGATTTCGACCCTAATTGTCTAAAATTGGTTGCTTATTGTTTAATGGTGTCCGGACCCAGTCGAATTTTCAGTAGCAGACAACATGCTAACGCCCTATCCCGCCACCGTTTCTGTTATTGTCTTGGATTGCATTTGAGCTATTAATTTTCCGCTCCACTGGGTAACAGACACAGATCAACAACTTTTTAAAGAATACTCAAATCAATGGGGCAGTAACTCGTATCATTAATGACGGCCATATACAAATATGAATCAATTTGAAGAAACAGAGGGAGGGATGCACGTACATATGTCGTATTGTAAGTGCATCTAAAATCTATTCTGAAACACGTGTTTTTATAGCTCTGTTCTGTTGGGAATGCGATTATATTTCCGATTGACGGGCGGGCCGGAATGTTAACAGAATGACCAGATTCTTGTATTCTATGGTGAGGCAGTTATCATAATCGACAAGGCAAATCATTTTTATGCCAAACACCACTACTGTGGTACAGGTTATTATAACTTAGTGAATTTGTTTGTAGCACCAATAATGGAGGGAGCTAGACCCATTGATAAGTATACCGATTGACTCAGAAACATTTTTGGATTCGATTTAGCAATGTCCGTCCGTCGGTCTGTCTGTCCATGTTAATTTGTGAACAAAGTACAGATCGCAATTTTCATCCGATTGTTTTCAAATTTGGCACAGACATTTTTTTGAAGCCTAGAGAGACGAAGTCTATTTAAACTAGAAGAAACCGGTTCAGTTTTAGATATAACTCCCATATATATCTTCGTCCGATTTGGACTAATACTCCAATAATATCGTCATTTGGGAATCGATTCACTTGAAATATGTCACAAAAAAATCTCTCATAAGTCTCGACATTAATAGTGAATGTTATAGAAATCGGTTCAGATACAGATATAGCTCCCATATATATCTACCGCCAGATTTCAACTTCTAGAGCATTTGCAAGCGCACGTATCAACCAATATTCTCAAAACTTAGCACTACGCTTTCTTCTTCCTGAGTTGGGTCCAATGACTACGCTTTCTTCTACGACTACCACAAAACATGCGTATTTTGGTTGAAATCGGTTCAAATTGGGATAAAGCTCTTATTTATGTGTTCGCCCGATTTGAACTAAAACTTCAATAATATCGTCATTTGTGAACAGATTAATTTGAAATATGGCACATAGGATTCCCTTATGACTCCCGACTTTGTGGTTGAATTTCATAGAAATCGGTTTATATTCAGATATTGTACGAGAGTTTCTGAGTGAAACGATTTCATTTAAGGTATTTTCATAAAAGTTTATTCACAGAATACTACACATATCTTTAAACAACTGTTCTTATTATTTTTATAACAACAAGAGGTTATTTAGTAATTTTAACATTAAAAAAAAAGACGAATGACAAGACACAAATTAATGTTTCGCTGTAGCGATCTGCTTTGCTTGAGGCTTAGTTGACAACAACTCTCTCTTGTATAAATGTAAGTTACAGGGTTTTGTTAAGTGAGAGCAAAGTTAATGTTACTTAAAAATACTGTAAGAAAGAGACAATTATATTAAGGCAAGTATCAGTGATGAGATTAAAGTTATAAAATAAAAAACGCTAAAATAGGTTTAAAGTAAAAAAGCCAATACATTCTCCCCCACTAAGAACATTAGTTCTTAAACCGTACTTCAAGTATTTCTTTCTTCCAAAGCATTTAAAGTGACTGATGATGCATCGTTGGATGGGAGAAAACAAATTTTTGCAATTGGACGCTTTATGAATTTTCCATTGCAATACAAGGTCACAACTCGACAGTGCCCGTCAGAGCCAGGATGTATTTCTTCTACTCGAGCCAATGGCCAATGTCCTGGGGTACTGCGTTCATGAAGTAGCAGTACAATATCACCGATTTGGGCCTCTCGTTTTAGGCAATTCCATTTTGGTCTTGACTGCAATCGGCAAAGATACTCTTGGGACCAGCGTTGCCAAAAATGTTGCTTAAGTTTCTCAATCTGTTTCCAATGTGTTAGCCGATTGATGTTTGAGTCTAGCAAGTCGTCTTCTGGTATACAAGTTGTAGGCTCGCCAACTAAGAAATGGGCCGGTGTCAAAACGCTGAAGTCTGAGGGATCAGTTGAGAGCGGGCAAAGAGGCCTGGAATTTAAACAGCTTTCGACTTGGCACAATAGGGTTGAAAGTTCCTCGTATGTGAGAGTCCGGTCTTTCATAATACGACGAAGATGATGCTTCGTAGACTTCACACCCGCTTCCCATAGACCACCAAAATGAGGGGAAGCAGGAGGTATAAAATGCCATTGGGTACCACTGTTGTTGAGGCCTTCTACCAAATGTTCAGGTAATGAAGCTTTGGATCTATGGTACAAAATCTGTAGTTCTTTGGACGCTCCGATGAATGTTGTGCCACAATCCGAGTACAAATCAGTACAAGGTCCTCGGCGAGAAGTGAACCTCTTAAATGCAGCCAGAAAATCATCAGTGGTTAAGCTAGAAACAACCTCAAGATGAACAGCTTTGGTACACATGCAAACGAATAAGCATATGTACCCTTTGGTTGTGGTGCTTCGTCTGAGTGTATTTTGCTTCATATTTATAGGGCCAGCATAGTCTAGACCACTATGTTTGAAGGGCCTTGCAGGATTGAGTCGCACTTGTGGTAGATTTCCCATGATTTGAGTAGCGGCTTTAGCAGAATATTTGAAACAAGTCACGCAGTTTCGCTTCACAGATTTTGCTAAGTTCCGTGCTGAAAGGATCCAGTAGTGAGTCATGACGTATGATTGCATCAGCTGCACTCCACCATGTAATGTTTTAGAATGAGCTTCTGCAAATATAAGGTAGGAAATAGGATCAGTTTTTGTTAATAAAATAGGGTGTTTTTTCCCAAACGATAAATCTGCGTGCTTAATTCTTCCTCCAACTCGAAGAACGCCTTCATCATCCAAGAATGGTTGCAGTTTTAGTACTCGGCTGTTGCATGCTAAAGGAAGTTTGTTTTGAAGGCAAGTTATGTCATCTTTGAAGGAAATGCGTTGGCAAATCTTGACTAACCGCAATCTTGAACTTTTCAATTCTGTTGTCTGGAGACAACCAATCAGTTTATGATGTTTTTGAATGGAATCTTTTGAGATAGACGCTTTCAAATTGTTGTAAAATCGAAGAATATACGCAGTTACCCGTTGCAGTCTGTTGAATGATGAGTATTTTGAAAAGTAGTCCGGATAATCCGACGTCTTCAGCTTGGTGGCTGTACTCGTGGTGAATGAATAGATGATTGGTTTACTCGCAGCCGGATGCACGGTATTTCTGAGCTTACAAACAGGCCAGGCAGTTGAGTCTTCATGTAGCCAGTGTGGCCCATGCCACCAAATGGTATGAGTTTTTAAATCCTCTGGTAATAAGCCTCTGGTTGCGCAGTCTGCTGGATTGTCAGATGAAGATACATATCGCCACTCAGAAATATTTGTCAAGCGTTGTATTTGAGAAACCCGATTTGCCTCATATACTGGGAGCTGAGAAGATTGTGTTTTGATCCAGTTCAGCACCGTGGTACTATCCGACCACAACATCACATTATCTACTTTGAGCCCAATGCATGATTTTACCCTGGTGACCAACCTTGCACACAAAACAGCGGCACACAACTCAAGTTTTGGTATGGTTTGTACTTTCAGAGGGGCTACTTTTGTTTTTGATTGTATTAGACTTACGTGTACTTTTCCATCTTCCTTCACAACTCTTATGTAGACAACTGCGGCAAAAGCTAGCTTGGACGCGTCACAGAATGCATGAAGATCAGTAGAGGATGTCGATTTGCTTTTAAACCATCTAGGCAGCGATAACTTCTCAATGTCCTTTAATGCAGTTCGATATTTAGACCACTCATTGTGCAAATTCGCTGGCAAAGGATCTGTCCAATCCAAACCTTCTCGCCATAGAGTTTGAAACATGATTTTCGCCATTATGGTTGTAGGGGCCAACCAGCCAAGTGGATCAAATAATCTTGCAGAATCTGAAAGTACAACACTTTTCGTAATTTTATCAGAAAAAGTATAATTGACTTTAAAATAAAAATTGTCACTTTTGGGGTCCCAAGATAAGCCCAAGGCTTTAACCATTTCATGATTTTGAAGCGGGAAGCTATTGGCTGTAGTCTGAAACTCGGAAGGAATCGTACTTAATAGTTCGGTAGAATTTGAGCTCCACTTCCTAAGGGTAAAACCAGATTTCGCCAACAAGAGGACAAGCTCATGCGCCAATTTAATTGCTTCCGTAACGCTGTCACATCCAGATATAACATCGTCCACGTATGTATCCGATTCTATCACTTTACACGCTAAAGGAAATTCTGATCTGCCATCTTCTGCTATTTGTTTCAAAACTCTTATTGCCAAAAACGGAGCGGAGGTCGTACCATAAGTTACTGTTTTCAATTTGTAAATATTCAGGTCATTGATGTTGGGGTCACGCCATAGAATACACTGGTACAGCTGATGGTCGTTGCATACATTTATCTGCCTAAACATTTTTTCCAAGTCGGCTGTAAACGAAATTTTAAAACGTCGCCATCGAATGATAATAGTGGGCAGGTCGTTTTGCAGTGGGGGTCCACTAGCGAGTTCATCATTCAGAGATGGCTGTGGTGGAACTCTGCTGCTACCATCGAAAACGACTCTTAATTTAGTAGTGGTACTGCTTTCGCGCAAAACACCATGGTGAGGCAAGAAGTATATATTCGGTGGTAAATCTTGAGGATATCGTCCCACCTTTTCCATATGGCCCAAATGTTCGTACTCAGACATAAAGGCTTTGTAAGCTGTCGCAAATTGAGGTCGATATTTAAAAGAAGATTCAAGCTGTTTCAGTCTTTTTAGGGCAACATAGTCTGTATTTTGGAATATCGGAGCAGTCTCACCTTTTAACAAACTTCTAAATGGCAAGTGAACTTCATATCGGCCCTCACTCGTTCGAATATATGTTGTTGCAAAATATGATTCACAAGCTTCTTCCTCTAGCGATAAATTTTTTGTTTCTGCCAACTCTTCTTGTTCCCAGAATAAACGCAGCTGATTCTCGAGATTGCAGCTATTTACATTCAGGGTCGTTTTTGGGTATGGTTTGCCTATAGGGCCTGAAACTAGCCACCCGAACACACTTTCCTGCAATAAGACACTGTTTGGAAACTTTATACAATTTTGTTTTAAGATCTCACCATAAACATCACTTCCCAACAAAACATCTATCTTAGATGGCATGTAAAAAGTTGGATCGGATAACTGATATGAATTCAAATCCGGCAGATCACATTTTCTCACATCTATTGGTTTATAATTTGTTATTTTAGGCAAAATAAAAGCACTCACGGTTAAATTGTAATTCTTATTATAATTGGACACCAGCTTCAGCTCGACCATATGTTTGATTGATGTTTTAGATGTTGCTCCAATTCCATCTATCGTTGTTTTTTCAATTCTCTTTTGATTCAAATTTAATAGTTGACATAACTCTCTGTTTACAAATGAGGCTTGAGAGCCGGGACTTACGGCTGCGTTATGCATGTGCAGAGATCGTTTAAATGGTTTTTGTTGTGGACAGCGACTAACAGAGATCTGCCTTTCTGGTCGGTTATTTGATTCCTCTACAGACTCCAATGTTCTAAATGTAGTTTCCAAAAACTTGAACAAATCGTTCATTACAGGAAGTTCAGTGCTACTAATGGATTGTTCCCATTCTTTACGGGTCTGTTTGTCCATTTTCTGTGTCATAAGATATATAAGGATCGGATCCCATGTATCAATGTCTATATCGAGCGACCTTAACAGTGATAGAGACGATCGTGTTGAATCAAGCAGTTCTTTTATACTAGAAAACGAACCATTAGACTGTGGAATTGAAAATAACTTGTTTAAGATTTGTTCAATAAGTTTTCTTTTGTTTTGGTATCTTGATTTAAGTGCTTCCCATGCAGCAATGTAGTTTCTATCAGAAGCTGGGTATTGGTTTATAATATCTAAAGGGGAATCTTTACAAGACCCTTTTAAATAAAAATACTTTTGTATATCAGTCAATGAGTGGTTGTTGTGTACCAACGAAGTGAACATGTCGCAGTAGGGTATCCACTCGAGGTACTCTCCTGTGAAGGTTGGTAATTCAATTTTTGGAAGTTTGGCACATGATGATGTTGATGAGTTACTATAGTTGTTGTTGGAAGATATGAAGGTACTTGCCATATGATGATGCGACATTGTAGGCTCTTCGGCTAGATCTAATAGTTTTGATTTAAACGTAATGTAGGTATCAAAGAAAACTTCATAGAAGTCATTTGCTAGATATGGCACATCTTTTTCATTAATGGTGTTTTCCAATGCCAAAGCACAAATTTGCTCATGATCTTCCTTAAAACTTTTATAAATTGTTTCGACTTCTTCTAGAACGCATTTCATATAGCCCTTTGTTATTTCTTTTTCGGGTTTATTGTTGAAACGTTTTGCTAACCTTTGCAAATGGCTGTGTGATTTGTGTTGAACTGCTATTATCGACGATAAATTCTCCATTTTCTAGATGCGATGAATAGGGCAAAAGGTAATTGGAATAAATTGTTAATTATTTTAGCGGATTAAAGATGAACCTGTAAGCTCAGAAAATACCATGCAAAGGTGTATGAAGTTGGGAAAATTTTTAAATTCCAGATATAAAAACACTGATTTAGTTGTAACCACGTAGATGGAGTATATTACACAACTTTGTGTTGGCTTTAATTATTTTTTTTGATTGTTGTAGCGGGAAAGTCGTCCCGGGTTTCGGCACCAATTTAATGTACGAGAGTTTCTGAGTGAAACGATTTCATTTAAGGTATTTTCATAAAAGATTATTCACAGAATACTACACATATCTTTAAACAACTGTTCTTATTATTTTTATAACAACAAGAGGTTATTTAGTAATTTTAACATTAAAAAAAAAGACGAATGACAAGACACAAATTAATGTTTCGCTGTAGCGATCTGCTTTGCTTGAGGCTTAGTTGACAACAACTCTCTCTTGTATAAATGTAAGTTACAGGGTTTTGTTAAGTGAGAGCAAAGTTAATGTTACTTAAAAATACTGTAAGAAAGAGACAATTATATTAAGGCAAGTATCAGTGATGAGATTAAAGTTATAAAATAAAAAACGCTAAAATAGGTTTAAAGTAAAAAAGCCAATACAGATATATTCCCCATATATAAGTATCACCCGATTTTCGCTTTTATAGCCTTTCTCATTGTAGGTTAGGTTTAAGTGGCAGTCTGCCATCAGACACACATAGACGTTTTCGTCCATTGTGATACCACAGGAACAGAAGAAGGAAAATGTCTTCTAGTTCCTACCGTTGAACCATCCAGATCGCTTTAAAAAGCTCAAAAACTTGCCAATGTTCACATCCGCTAAATCGAACAGGTTCTCAAAGGAATGATAACCTAAAGTGGAACACACACAGAAGGTGTTCTTCCTCGATGTCTATACAGCTTCTGGAAAAGTCGTCGCTGGCAACCTTCAGTATGTCAGCATGTTTTCCGATTAGACAGTGATCTGTCATGACGGACACAATGACTGAGACGTCTGTTCTAGCCAATGACAGCAAAGCAGTAGATATCTTCAAGTCTAGATGAGGCCACATAGTTTTGGAATGCTCACAGCCCCCTCTTTGTGATCATCTATCAGTCGTTGCCCTTCGAGCCTGGTCCTGAACACTTAACTTACATGTCGCTAGAGGCATACCCACAGACAGACTCCAGTGTCCCTGGAGTATATAAGGTAGAATTCCCTGGCATATCTCTGTGGCCCGGAACCCAGAACAGGTGAATTTTGAACTGTTCAGCCATGTCGTTGAGAGATCTGCGACAGCCAAGGGCGGTTTTTGTGTTCAGAATTAGGTTATCCAGGGATTTAATGGCTGCCTGGCTGTCTGAGAAGATATTTATGCCAATCGTTGTAATGACATTATATCTTAGCCATTCCTCCACTTCCTTAATTGCAAGGCTCTCTGCTTGTGGTCGGGTAACCTCTTAGATATGATCAGTTCTAGATCTTTAGAGTACACCTCAAAACCCACCTGGTCGTTTAGTTTGGAACCATCCGTATAGCAGTCTATGCAACTTCTGTTACCAGGGATAACGTAGATCCAATCGGTTCCATCAAGAACAGTGGTACAGTCATTTTTATCAAATAGCGGCTAAGGTAGGGTGTAATCCACACTGCCTGGAACATCGGATATTGTATCATTGGTCGCTACAATTTGGGCAGTCACAATGTCCAGAGATATGTAGCATTAAATCCAGTGCATCAGATGGTGTCGTCCTCAGTGCTGCTGTGATGCACAAACAAGCCATCCTTTGGATCCAGTTAAGTATTGAGCAGTAGGTGGATTTTTGAAGCGCCGTCCACCAAACCGTATAGAATATTAGGTCTGACAGCTGCAGTATATACCCAATGCATGACAAGCGGTTTAAATCCCCAACTTTTGCCAATGGCTTTCTTGCAGGTGTACATATATTTCTCACCATAGTTCCTAACGGATTTTATCCGAATTTGTATACCAATTTAGGTTAAAATCTGTTAAGATATATCTCTTCGTCCGATTTTGACTAATATTGCAATAATTTGGTCATTTGTTAATCGATCCTCACAAAATTTGTCACTCAGGTTACTCTCATGACTTTTTTGATCATTGATTAATTTCATAGAAATCAGTTCAGATTTAGATATAGCTCCCAAATATATATATATATATATATATATCCCGATTTTTCACTTTTAAGGCCTTTGCTAACGCTTTTATCAACCTAGCTTATCAAAATTTTGCACTACGATTCTTTCTATAACTCCCACAATATGTCCGGATTTTGGTCAAAATTCTACATTCCACATTTCAATGACTTAACCTGCCTACCCTATTTGGTGTAGGGTATCAAAAGGTCGGCATCGCCCGGCTTTAGACCGTCCTTACTACAATAGTTTGTCAATCGCATTGGCAATCAAATGCACTGTCAGGTTGATCTAAACAAAAGAACTATTAAGTTAAAGTATTCCTGATAAAGTTATAAATCTAGCAACCCAATAACCTTATGCTAATTGCAAGCTACACATACTATGACATATGTGCACATTGTGTACGTTACACTTTTATAAGCTAATATAACCTCCGTCTGTGGGTCCTTTCACTGTAACTACTCCGGCTGCATATCAATGAAGTACTTGAGTTTTTGTGCAGTTTTGTTCCTTTGTTTTTTTTTTTGGCACATTTCATGACGATCGAGTTCGCGTAAAAACGTACTTAGCTTAAAAAGCCCGCATTATTTATGGCTTCAGTATGTTTGCCAAACCTATGACTGGCTATGGTTGCGGTTCATTTCTGAGAAAATGAAGTGAAAGGAAAAGAGTCAAATACTGTTTGGCACCTTGTAGAACTGGGTTAGGAGAGATTTACATGGAGCCCACTCTGAGGCACTAAACACTGAGCCCAACCAAATCGTAAGCAAAACGACACAGAAAATTGATATCAATTGTCGTATTTGTTTTCTGCAGCCAATCCCGTCTCTTACACATGTCATGTGGTAGAACTTGTAGTTGGAACTTGGAACATGACTATGTTTTGCCAATCAAATCACGTTTGTTTGTTTGGCCTTAATTTGTGTATGTGCGTCTACCCAAGTCTGTTTCCGCCCCATATGATATGGGTTAAGAATATTGTCGTGGTTTGTTTTTTTTTTTGTGTGCTCACTTGGCACTCAAAAAGTTCAAGGGAATTGGAGGATGTATGACTGACTGGCTATTAACTTGGTCAGTAGCCAAACCTGACGATTAATCATTTGGCCTATAAGAGGCGAGAGGGAGCCAAACGAAATTAGTGCATAATAATGAAAGCTAAACTGAATAGGATTTTTGTATAAGGGACAAAAGCTTTCATAATATAACTGTGACATTATGCTTACCATAAATATTTGACTATGGTGGTGAGAATCCAATGTTTGGCTTAGCTGAACTTTCTTTGTATACAGGGTGGCTGATGAAAGCCGCTACCAAAAAAAAATGTAATAACTTTTTTTCTATTTAATAATAATAATTTAATAATTAATTTAATTAATTAATTAATTAATTTAATTAATAATAATTTAATAATTAATTTAATAATTTAATTTAACATGAATAAAAGAAAAATGTATTCCATACACCGAAAAAAAAATGTAGCAATATTCATCATTGTAGCAATATTCATCAGCCACCCTGTATATTTTTTGGTTAAAGAATGAGAGGTTTTATCACACACATTACATTCATGTTCGTGCTGTCTTCTTTGAAATACATCTTTAGATTACGATACCATTCCTTTATTTTTCTTGTATTCATTAAAAACAATGACATGAAACATGAAGAACTTTTTAGTTTTATCATTAACAAGAACAACATCTCTGCTGCCAAGTTATTATCATTGTCATTCGCATCTTGTGCTGTTGTCATCATCATTATCATCATCGTCGTCGACATCAGCAGCAGTTCCATTGTTAACATGTGACACTTACAATGTTTCCAATTGTTGGTTATTCTTGTGTTTTTCTGCTTCCCTCACATAGATTCATCAAAATTCATAATGGAAATATTTGTACTGTGTCATCAGCATCACAATTTGTAAGCATAGTATATCTAGCTCGGAAAACAAGCTCTCAAATTCTCATATGTTCAAAATTATATTTGTTTGAGTGTTTTTATTTGCTACACTTCTACTGTGTCACAAGATATTATAAATTTGTGCATTTGTTTGTAACCCCCTGGGTGGGCTACCGAAAGTGGTCTATCCAACATTTTAGAAAAGGCAACTCTTGCCCTATACACCTGCCAGAGAGCCATTGGCAAAAGTTGGGGATTTAAATCAAGACGGTAGGGTAAATAACAATCTTGGAGTTTAAAAAGGAGATTAACGTCTTCTTTAAGGATGAGACGATCCGCTTTGATTGGGTGCCGGGCCCCAGCCCAATAAGGAAGAATGAAAGAGCTGAAGATTTGGCAGTGAAGACCGGAGGACTGCCGCAGAGTGCCAAATTGAAAAATCTTGGAAATAAATCAGAAACTTTTGAACGGATAGAGATATGGACACGAACATTAACAAAGTAAATGTTTTCCAAAAAATACACAAAATCTGGGGACCCTAGTATATCTAGAATATGTTGAAAGTAGGTCACCTTATGCATGTCAATTTTTGAATTGCTTGGCAAACAGGTATTTATGGGTAAATCAGCTTGATTCTAGAAGAAAAAACAAGTAAAAGGGTTCTAAGTTTGTCCGGGCCGAATCTTGGGAACCCACCACCGTGGATTCTACCGCATGCAAAATTTCAGTTAAATCGGACGAAAATTGAGGCTTCTAGGGACTCAAGAATTTGAATCGGGAGATCGGCTTGTATAAGAGCTATATATATTAGGTCATAAACCGATTTAGACCGTACTACGCAGAGATGTTGGCTTGTAAGGACTCAAAAAGTTAAATCGGGAGATCGGTTTATATGAGAACTATATCAATACTGAACTGCTGCGCAAACAGGCAAGTTCTTCGTGTGTCAATGTGCTTAGGCGCGAAAATTTTCTTTACGAACAGCGTCTGCGTACTAAGGTTCTTGCTTCTACACAAGGAAGTAAGAGCTTTTGGTCGTTCGTGAAAAGAGTAAAGGGTAATTCTTCATCTATTCCAACTCTTGTTAAGGACGATCAAACTGTTGGCTGATATACAATATTTGCAGGGAACTCTTCTCTGCCGGATAGCAATCAACCACTACCCTCAATCGAAAATTTATCTGGCATCATACTCCAAATATTTTTCCGTACTCGTGGAGTTAAAAGGGTTCTTGAAAATCTAGACGTAAATAAATCCTCGGGCCCGGATGGCAAATCAACCCTTGTCTTACGCAAGTGTTCTTCGAGGCTCGCTCGTAGATTACGCAACTTACCTTGCGCTGGAAGGCTGCGAACGTTCAGCCAATACCCAAGAAGGGTGAGGCCAACAACCCTGCTAATTATCGGCCAATTGCGATATGCTCCGCTCTCTCCAAGGTCATGGAGAGCATGGTTAATCACCATATTGTGAGGTATTTAGAGTCTAATGGCCAGTATGGGTTCGGCAGAAATCGCTTAACGGGTGACCTCATGACACTTCTATCGGAACGAAGGAGTCGCCCAATCCACCAGTTTGGTGAAAGCAAGGTTGTGAATCTGGATATCTCCAAGGCATTTGATAGGGTCTGGCACGGTGCACTACTATCAAAGCTTGTCGCATTTGGTGTTGTTTATTTCGAGCTTTCTCAGAGATCGCACTATTCGAGTCTTTATAGATGGGTTCTCATCCAATGAGCATAAATAGACCGCATGTGTACCCCAGGGCTCCGTTCTTTCTCCTTCTCCTTTTCTAATTTTCATCAACGATTTGTTGGGTCAGACATCGAATCCGATCTACTCATTTGCGGATGACGGTAATCTCTGTCATTCGTACTCATTCGACCATAGACCAAGTCTTCGAGAGATTGAGGACAAGAGGCGGGTTATGGCCGATACACTCTGCCAGGATTTGCTGGCCATTTCTGAATGGGGTCGAATGAATCGAGTAGAGTTTAATGCACGGAAGACTCAGTGCTGCTTGCTGTCACACAAACGATTCGCTGACCTATTACGATCATCTTTGTCTATCAACGCTGTAGATGTTGACCAATCAGATGCTCTGGATGTTCTGGGCATGAAAATACAAAGTAATGTCCGTTGAGCTAAACATGTATTCGAAGTGTCTAAAGAAGCATTCAAGTGTTTAAGCTTCCTTAAACGGTGTAAGAATTACTTCACTCCGTCTGATCTTCTTAACATCAAGTTCAACTCACATGTATGGGCTGGAGCTTTAAAATCATCCCTGGAGCTACTGTACAAAGGGAGCGATGGCGTTGATTGGGGACAGTGGAGTATCCAGCTCTATTGCCTCTCATCATCATCGTCGCAATGTGGGTTGTTTGGCGCTGTACTATCTGTACTTTCATGGTGTGTGTTCGTCTGATATTCGTCTTCTTATTCCTGATGTAAGGATGTATATCAGGGATACTAGACATTCCAGGAACTCATACCCGATTATTACTGATTGGCCAGCGGACCGCACAATGCATTACAGAGAGAATTCTTTTTTCGCCCGAACCGTTCGTATGTGGAATCGACTTCCGGCTAATGTTTTTCCCACTTCGACTTCCGGCTAATGTTTTTCCCACCCACTTTGACATCCAACGATTTAAACAAATGTCAATAAGCACTACATCCTACATACATCGTAGAATTTTGTAACCTTTCTAACGATGTAAAAATTATTTCAATTGGTTCACTTATAGTCCCACAATTTCAGAAACACCGGCGAAACCTTGAAGAAAATTAAAAAAAAAATTGTTGTAAGTCTCGATTGTGGCAGGGGGATTTTCAGTCTTCTGCAATCCGCCAGACTTTAGCGATGTGGTCGATAGTTCCTCAGGCAAGTGTTCAGCAATAACTGCTGAGTTGTCTCCTGATTCCCCAACCCCACCGCTTCTCCAGACCTTCAATTTCATCTTGTTGAATCCGTAGGATGCAACACCTTCAGACTTGTTGGGGTCTGTGAGACAGCCGGAGTTTAGTACGAATACTCCATGGTCATCATCAGCCTCATCCAATCTACCAATCTTCCAGTCGGTGGTTGAAAGATTGGGATTTGCAAACTTTGCCCATGAACATTCCACTAAGGAACAGGGGCAAACTTCTCACATGTCAATGAGTGCAGTCCGATTCAAGTTTAAGCTCAATGATAAGGGGCCTCCTTTTTATAGCCGAGTCCGAACGGCGTGCCCCAGTGCGACACCTCTTTGGAGAGAAGTTTTAAATAGCATAGTACCTCACAAATGTTGCCAGCATTAGGAGGGGAAAACCACCGTGCGCCATTGGTCTAGAAGGAATATCTTCCTTCTTTTTTAGCGCACAACGATACATTTCAATAGAGCGTTGATCGCCGACGGCAATTAGTCTGTATCGGCCTCGATACCAGCCTGCATCGTCACAAACTGGAGGAGACCCAGGAAATTCCGCAAGGACATCGGAGTATACTGATGACAGTCCATTGACTATCCCACTCCAAGTATTCCCAGGTATGCAGCCCTGTTTTCCTACCTTGTCGACAACTGCCATCACCAAACTGTCCCTAGCAACATTAGCAAAGTATCTTGGACCCATCTTACTGTTGTTCGCCCTAGTTCTTTTAGGCCTCCAGGTGACCGCCGCCTTTTGGCTGACTGCGGTGCAGTTTCCGAATCTAGACGTGTAGTCTTTGGTGTAGCCTGTGCAACGAATTCCCGAGCCCAATTTAGGGAATCTCTCTCCCTATTAGTAAAAGTCTTAGGATCATTTGGTTTGCCGGGGAGGGCCGATGGCCTAGGCAAATTATAGGCATGCAAAGAAGGAATAGGTTCGGCCTTGGCCTTTAGACTCGAACCAGATGTCTTCGTCAAAAGCCCCTGCTGACCAGTCGGCAGGTGGAGCCTGTAGTAGCTGCTTCACCAGGCGAGGTTTCAGAAGCAGACCGTATGCTACAGCCTGATACCATCACCGCAGTTGTTGGGTCTTTGGAGTCCATTCTAAGCCTACTCTCGAGTTCTAGATCTGCCGCTCCACTGGAAACAGATGCAGATTATCAACCGCCTTATGGATACCTCAATCGCAGCTATCCTTGAGTGAATTAAATTTTTCTTCCAAAAATAATGACCTATTACGAGTTACAGGAAAATTCTTGCGGAGTGAAATAACAATACGTCCGCTCCACTCAACGGTTCAAACAAGATTCTATACAAATCAAATTTGTATATTCACATCGTTAGAAAATTTCCCAATGCAACAATTTTAAAGCAATAACTTTAATATCGCGTAAATTTTTTTTACTTAAACTTACATTGAGATACTCAGCGTCATTCCTCCATTAAGTTCATAGATTAATGTGTCTCTGACAAAGCCTAGCGTCATATCTTTGTACAGGGTATACCAGCGGATTCCTAATGATATGCATGGTCATAGACAAAGGATAACATTGGGCCTTGTACAATTCAAATGAAAATATTGTTGGCACTTAGGACGTCATCAAGTAAGAAATTATTATCCCAGCTATTCATAATAACAACAACCCCCAAAAGCAGCTCATTAGCATTGTTGTCATTTAAAACATTGACATTGACTGGCAATACTAAAACAAAGTTTTGTCTGCAAATTTAAGACTCGTGTTGGCATCCAACAACTGTGAGTCTTCTGACATGAGCACCTACCTACTACCTACCAGCTGTCGACTACCCAAAGTCCAATGAATTTTTGCAATGCCGACACATACAAAAGTGTGCGCTTTAAGTACTTCATTTGAACTGCGATAAATAATGTTATGAATTATTAATTAAACTCTCATTCCAATTCCAATTTGGAATTATGAATAATGAAAAGTCCAATATTTATAAGTGACAATCTAAGAATAACTGAAGAATGGTTTATTTAGCTTCATGGTTAGTGTGGACATCGTCAATATGCTTATTGCCCTATTGGTTTAAAATTGAAAAAAAAAAACAAATAAATAAATAGAATAAAACTTTGGTAATTGTCTAAGGTTAAGACGGATTAGCTGAAATGGGCATGTTTCGATATTCGGGAAGCTAATAATCGAATACATTAAAATCTGCAATCTTGTGATTTATAAAAAAGCAAATATTTCTTTTTTGCTGGGAATAAGCAGGCGGGACCAAGATTCAATACGAGAGATCGGTCTATATGGCAGCCATATTCAAATCTGGACCGATCTGGGCCAAATTAAAGAAGGATGTCGAGATGCCTAACACAACTCATTGTCCTAAATTTTAGCAAAATCGGTCCATAAATCGGGCTTAAGATCATGTAAATCTGAACCGATTTCGACTAAACTTTATAGATATTGTGGAAGTCGTCGAGGAAAGCGTTGTACAAAATTTTGGAAAGATTGGTCAATAAATTCGTTTGCAGTGGCTCTGGGAGTGAAAATCGGGCGATATATATACATGAGAGCTATATCTAAATCTGAACCGATTTCTATGAAATTCACCAGTAATATTAGGAGTCATAAGGAATTCCTTCCTGCCAAATTTCGGGAGATTTGGTTAACAAATGATCACTTTCTTGCAATATTTCGCAAGATCGGACGAACATATACATGGAAGCTATATCTAAAGGGTGATTTTTTTGAGGTTAGGATTTTCATGCATTAGTATTTGACAGATCACGTGGGATTTCAGACATGGTGTCAAAGAGAAAGATGCTCAGTATGCTTTGACATTTCATCATGAATAGACTTACTAACGAGCAACGCTTGCAAATCATTGAATTTTATTACCAAAATCAGTGTTCGGTTCGAAATGTGTTAAAATTTTGACAAATTTTGTTCAGCGATGAGGCTCATTTCTGGTTGAATGGCTACGTAAATAAGCAAAATTGCCGCATTTGGAGTGAAGAGCAACCAGAAGCCGTTCAAGAACTGCCCATGCATCCCGAAAAATGCACTGTTTGGTGTGGTTTGTACGCTGGTGGAATCATTGGACCGTATTTTTTCAAAGATGCTGTTGGACGCAACGTTACGGTGAATGAACACATTTCGAACCGAACACTGATTTTGGTAATAAAATTCAATGATTTGCAAGCGTTGCTCGTTAGTAAGTCTATTCATGATGAAATGTCAAAGCATACTGAGCATCTTTCTCTTTGACACCATGTCTGAAATCCCACGTGATCTGTCAAATACTAATGCATGAAAATCCTAACCTCAAAAAAATCACCCTTTAAATCTGAGAAGATATTTATGCCAATCGTCGTAATGACTATATATCTTAGCCTTTCCACCACTTCCTTGATTGCAAGGATCTGTGCTTGATACACACTGCAGTGGTCGGGTAACCTTTTCGATATGACCAGTTCCAAATCTTTAAAATACACCCCAAAGCCCACCTGGTCGTTTAGTTTGGAACCCTACGTATAGCAATCTATATAATAGCAATATAACTTCTGTTACCAGGGATATCGAAGTTCCAATCGGTTCTATCAGGAATAGAGGAATAGTAATTTTTATCAAAAAGCGTCTCAGGTAGGGTGTAATCCACACTGCCTGGAACATCGGAAATTGTATCAAGGATGACACAGTATCCGTAGCCGCCACATGACCAATGAGAAAGCTCCCTTAACCTAACCGCAGTGGTCGCTGCAATTTGGGTAGCCACAATGTCCAGAGGCATAAGATGAAGCATTAAATTCAGGGCATCAGATGGTGTCGTCTTCAGTGCGGCTGTGATGCACAAAGAAGCCATCTTTTGGATCCGGTTAAGTATTGAGCAATAGGTGGATTTTTGAAGCGCCGTCCACCAGACCCCTACACCATATAGGTCTGACAACTGCATTATATATCCAATGTATGACACGCTGTCTAAACCCCTAACTTCTGGATGGATTTAAAGTTAAAATTCCTGTCCAGCAAAACACCCAGATATTTTGAGCTTTCTGTTAATGGAACATTCACTCTACCCATGGAGACAGGTTCCACTTTAGGCAACTTGTATCTCCTGCTGAAAAGAACTACTTCGGTCTTGCACGGATTTATACCCAGACCACTTTCGGTAGCCTTCTTTGCTGTTGCACATAGTGCTTCCTGAAGAATATCTCTTAGAGTGCTGGGAAACTTTCCCCTAACCGCAACTGCCATGTCATCAGCATACTCGACAAACAGCCAAGCAGCCATTAAATCCCTGGAGAACGTATTTCTGAACACAAAAACCGCCCAAGACTGTCGCAGATCTCTCAACGAGATGGCTGAACAGTTCAAAATTCACCTGTTCTGGGTGCCGGGACACAGAGATATGCCAGGGAATTGTAAAGCGGATTAGCAAGCGAAACTAGGAACTACCCTACCCATCCCAGGGACACTTGAATCTGTGGGTATGCCTCCAGCGACATGTAAGCAAAGTTTTTATGACCAGGCCCGAAGGACAATGAATGATAGATGGTCACAAAGATGGGGCTGTGAGCATACCAAAACTATGTGGCCTCATCTAGACTTGAAGAGGACTACTGCTTTGCTGTCATTGACTAGAACAAACGTCTCAGTCATTCTGTCCGTCATGACAAATGCTGACAGACTGAAGATTGCCAGCAACGACTTTTGCAGAAGCTGTAGGGACATCGAAGAAGAAGAGACTATAGAACACCTTCTGTGTGTTTGTCCCGCACTAGCAGTTAGAAGGAGTTCCACTTTAGGTTCTCATTTCTTTGAGAACATGTCTGATTTAGCGGACGTGAACATTCGCATGTTATTGGGCTTTTTAAAGCGATCTGAATGGTTCAACGATAGGAACTAGAAGTCATCTTCCTTCTTCGGACAGATGGACAGACGCACGGACAGACGTCTTAGAATTTTACGACGATCCGAAATATATATACTTTGTAGGGTCGGAAATTGATATTTCGATGTGTTACAAACGAAATGACTAAATGAATATACCCCCTATCCTACGGTGGTGGGTATAAAATCGAATTTGATATCAAATTGAAGAGCTATGTATTTGGGGAACTGCCCCACCCGAAAACACCTCCCTATTATATAAAAGCTATTTTGATGTTTAATTTGATTGATTTTGAGGAAATTGATACTCATTTTCGGGACAAAGTCCTTGGGACAAAGTCTACCCTCAAACAGAATTTATTTACCGATAATGCCATTATGGGGCTCATATAAAATGTATTTGAAAGTAGATCACGAAGCGTATATTTACATTAAGGGCCAAGGGTCTCCCTAAACCGGAAATATTTACTAATACGATAATATAGCTCCCAAAAGAAAGGTATTTGGGAGTGGAGTAAAAATTTACCCAGGAACCGAGAAGGCGCACACTTCTCACACATTAATGAAAGCTTTTCGATTCAATTTTAAACTCAATGATAAGGGACTTGTTTTTATAGCCGAGTCCGAATGCGGTGCCGCAGTGCGACATCTCTGTGGGAAGAATTTTTTACATAAGCATGCATGGCAAATGTCGCCAGCTTTAAGAAGGGATCACGACCGCTTTAAATTTTGTCCAATGTTATCACCTGGATTTGAACGCAGGTGTCAGCGATATAGGCGCATATAGGCTACAGTGGCACGAATTCGAATTACACATTCAGGGCGAAGTGTCCCAACCCTAAATGATATTAGAGAGTTAAAGAAGAAGCAGTATTCATTTAATGACTATGTACTGTGTATTGAAACCATTGTAACGAGTGTGCAGCCTGACATCATTAGCATTTATCTTTGAAACTGAATTCATTTTTGTGACCTTTTCTTTACAATATGCATTAGCCACCTTCAATCGTCCATCATTTGTCAACGACACTTTTACAACTTTTTTGTTTATATAAAATTCTTTGACTTGCTGTAATACAATCATAAATGCTTAAAAGTATATCCATTCTGAGGATATTTTTCTTAATGCTACAAAATTAATGGTACACAGTCACTTACTGACCATTATTTTTATAAATTACATCAAAGGACTGCAAATAAATTTGTCAATTATAAGGAGCAACCACAATTGGGGAAAACCATCAGGCCAATAGATAGATCATTGATACCTACAATAATATTAATGGAAATGTCAGAGCAGGTGAAAGCAGCTGGGAGGAATTTTCTTAACTAAATGATTTTTAAGAGTAAGTGTCTGTGTGTTTTTGGATATAGATAGAAAATGTCCAGGTGGAATGTGCATGAATGTCTTTTGTCAAACTTTTTGGGAAATTTCTACCTATGTTTGATATTAAAAGGATTTCGGTTCGGACCAAAGTCATAACAAAAAACTGATCAAAGTCATTAAAGAACTTAACATGCAAAATTTCCAACAAAATAAAGCGAAATCTGAAAATCGGTTAGTTCCCGAATTATGTCAAAATGCATATCCAGTTGCAATCATTGCTGGCCTACATATATAATAACAAGTAAAAGCGCTTTAAGTTCGGCCAGGCCGAATCTTATATACCCTCCAAAATGGATCGCATATAACAAACAATTTGAATAAATTTGCAGAAAATGAGATCGGTTAAATATAGGAACTATACCAAGTTATGAATAGTACTTGTAATGGCATTAAGAAGTCATAGCAAAACACTGCTGATTATTAGTAGCTAATTATGCTGCTGTAGTAGATTTGCTATTGTATTAGATGTGTTGTAATATTCAAATGTAATTGTATCAAGAACAAGCAAAAAGGCGTTAAGTTCGGCCGGGCCGAACTTTGGATACCCACCACCTCAGGTATATATATAAACCACCTTTCAACAAAATCCGGTTAAAATTGCATACCTTATGTCCCATAGCAGTAATATCGAAATATGATACGATTTGGTATTTGGACCTAATAAGTACAAGTCATTGTTCAATAGTGTATAACAAAATATTGGTCTTTTTAGTAGTTTACCTAAAAATAAACCGATCTGAACCATATACAACATGGATGTCGGAAAGCCTAACATAAGTCATTGTGTAAAATTTCAGTTACATCGGATTATACATGCGCCTTTTTGGGGCCAATACTTTGAATCGAGATATCGGTCTATATGGCAGCTATATGCAAATTTTGATCGATCTAGTCCAAATTGCAGAAATATGTGGAAGAACTTAACTCACTATCCCAAAATTTCGGCGACATCGGACAATAAATGTGCCTTTTATGGGCCCAAAACCTTAAATCATGCGATGGGCAGCTATATCCAAATTTATTCCGATCAGGGCCAAATTAAAGAAAAATGTCGAAGGGCCTAAGACAACTCACTGTCCCAAATTTCAGCAAAATCGGATAATAAATGTGACTTTTATGGGCCTAAGGCCCTAAATAGGTGGATCGGTCTATATGGCAGCTATATCCAAATCTGAACCGATCAGGGCCAAATTAAAGAAGAAAGATATGGAAAGGCCTAAGACAACTCACTGTCACAGCAATATCGGATAATAAATGTGGCTTTTATGGGCCTAAGACCCTAAATCGGCGGATCTGTCTATATGGCAGCTTTATCCAAATCTGGACCGATCTGAGTCGAATTGATGAAGAATGTCGAAGGACCTAACACAACTCACTGTCCCAAATTTCAGCAAAATCGGATAATAAATGTGGCTTTTATGGGCCTAACACCCTAAATCGGAGGATCGGTCTATATGGCAGCTTTATCCATATCTGGACCGATCTATGCCAAATTGATAAAGAATGTCGAAGGACCTAACACAACTCACTGTCCCAAATTTCAGCAAAATCGGATAATAAATGTGTCTTTCATGGGTCTGAGACCCAAATCGGAGGATCGGTCTATATGGCAGCTTTATCCAAATCTGGACCGATCTGAGTCGAATTGATGAAGAATGTCGAAGGACCTAACACAACTCACTGTCCCAAATTTAAGCAAAATCGGATAATAAATGTGGCTTTTATGGGCCTAAAACTTTAAATCGGAGGATCGGTCTATATGGCAGCTTTATCCAAATCTGGACCGATCTGAGTCAAATTCACGGATGATGGCGAAGGGCCTAACGCAACCCACTGTCCCAAATTTCAGCAAAATCGGATAATAAATGTGGCTTTTATGCGCCTAAAACCCTAAATCGGAGGATCGGTCTATATGGCAGCTATATCCAAATCTGGACCGATCTGTGCCAATTTGATAAAGAATGTCGAAGGACCTAACACAACTCACTGTCCCAAATTTCAGCAAAATCGGATAATAAATGTGTCTTTCATGGGTCTGAGACCCAAATCGGAGGATCGGTCTATATGGCAGCTTTATCCAATTCTGGACCGATTCGAGTCAAACTCACGGATGATGGCGAAGGCCCAACGCAACTCACTGTCCCAAATTTCAGCAAAATCGGATAATAAATGGGGCTTTTATGGGCATAGACCCTAAATCGGAGGATCGGTCTATATGGCTGGACCGATATAAGCCAAATTCACGGAGGATTTCGAAGGGCCTAACACAACCCACTGTCCCAAATTTCAGCAAAATCGGATAATAAATGTGGCTTTTATGGGCCTAAGATCCTAAACCGGGGGATCGGTCTATATGGGGGCTATATCAAGATATAGTCCAATATAGCCCATCTTCGAACTTAACCTGCTTAGGGACAAAAAAGAATCTGTGCAAAGTTTCAGCTCAAAATCTCTACTTTTGAAGCCTGTAGCGTGATTTCAACAGACAGACGGACAGACGGACGGACATGTCTAGATCGTCTTAGATTTTTACGCTGATCAAGAATATATACTTTGTAGGGTCAGAAATGGATATTTCGATGTGTTGCAAACGGATAGACAAAATGAATATACCCCCATCCTTCGGTGGTTGGTATAAAAAGTCACCCTTCACATACTTTATATTGTCGGTAATGGATATTTCAATGTGTTGTGCATTTGATATGGGACTGGTCTGTTTTTGAACCGATTAGAACTGTTCTTGACATATCTTGGAGGTCATACTGAAAGCTATACGGACCTCCTTTCTACTTCCTTTTAGTAATAGTCTCGTCCTCTCATGATCACCCCATAGGATTTATGCCGTCCTACCGACGGTTTCGCTGTTCCACAGGGTTGCATGCGCATTCATCGCCCTTAACTCAGATTGCGTCGACCCGAAAGGCTTCGGGTTAACCAAGATTATTAATGGCAGTTCTCTGGCCTTGACTGCCAAACCGTCTGCCCTTTCATTCCCCTTTACTCCGTTATGGCCCGGCACCCAAGCGATGCGGATTTTGCCATCCTCAGAGAAGGCGTTAATCTCCTTTTTACACTGTAAGACTGTACGTAACCTTACCGTCCTGGTTGTTATTGCCCTTATGCAGATTTTGCCATCCTCAGAGAAAGCGTTAATCTCCTTCTTACACTGCCAGACTGTACGTAACCTTACCGTCCTGGTTGTTATTGCCTTTATGGCAATTTTGCTGTTGGTAAAGATGTTCACACGTTAGCTCCACGTCACCTCACGCATTCTTTGATCACCCGAATCTCGATCTGCAGGACCGTATTATGGTCAGGCAGTCAAAAATAGATCTCAGTCCTTGGGTTCTCAATGTAGACACCCAGGCTCACTCTGTCCTCTAGCTTTGATTCATCCGTGTAACATGATCTTCCAGATGGCAATACTAGGGTTCCGTCAGACCAAGACTGTGCCGCTAGCAGCAGTGTCTCGCACTCGACCTAATTTGTCGTCTCAGATATCTGATCGGAAACCTCTTCCCTTTCTTCCAGGTTTCCTATCGTTGCCTCGATTATACCGCGATGTTATGAGCTGCTCCCATACTCAATCCATTTTCCCATCGCCTTAAATCTCATAGCCGCAGTGGCTGCCACACACTTAATCTGTATGTCAATGGATCGGATATCTAGAATAGTCCCCAGCGCTCTAGTGGGCGTGGTCCTCATCGCTCCGCCTATGCCAAGACAACATGTTATCTGAACCTGTCTTATGATCCTAATGTTGCACTTTTTCTCCATAGCAGTACACTAAACTACTGTGGCGTAAGTAAGTATTGGTCTAATCACGCCACTGTAGAGCCAGTGGCCTATGCTCGGATTCAGGTCCCATTTCGAGCCTACGGTCCGTCTATATAGTGCCCAACATACTTTGAGCTTTCTCAGAACGCTCATGAATTTGACACTTCCAATTAAGTTTCCTATCCAATATCACTTCTAAGTACTTGTTCGATGTCAATGCAAACCGCCAATGTGTACGTCTTTGCATCGAAAGATTCTGGTATTGAATGCACAACCTTGAGCAGGGCGGTCTCCGACGACCTTCCCTTGACATAGGCATGTTGTTTGTATTTGAGTAGTGCGCTGGATGTCCTACTCTTTATCATGGTATTCACAGTACGTTCCATGGTTTCGAGTAGAAAGGACGTAGGGACTATAGGTATGGAGGCCTTGGTGTTACAAAACTTGCCTTGCCGGGCCTGGGTATATGTAACACTCTTTCCTCCTGCCATGCATTCGGTGTATATTCAGGCTGTGAAAATAGTGGTCAGATGAGGCGCCAGATAGTCGGCCTCCTTTTGCAGTAACGCCGGAAATATTCCATCAAGTCCGAGTGACTTTAAGGGTTTGAAGCTCCTCAAGGCCTCCTTGACCATAAATTCCATTATGATAAGCCTTAGACCAACCTCATTATTCCAAGATTCCGGTGTCTCCGTGAGTCCCGTTGTATCCTGTGGAAAATTCGTTTTCATCAAAAGCCTCAACATGTATATTTCCATATAATTTAAACGAAAGTAAAATGTTCTAAGTAAAATTTAACTCCTCCCTGTCTGAAGCTTAAAGGATATGCAAAGCTGTGGATTATTGCTTTCATGATTTATAGGCTCATAAAACTTTTAAATATATACCACAAAATTGAATTTGACAGTCATTTTGGGTCACGCTGCATACATTTCACTCTTGCCGACACTTAACTTCATGGTGGAGTAAGATTTCACTACTGTGCTCATTGTTTACAGATGTCAATGGCCATGTTGATGAGGATTGCTATGCATTTGCCACTGAAGCGAGCTGGAGAGCCAACAAAAGGAACATTAAGCCTTTTAATTCTCCCTCAATTGTCATGGAAAAGCCACAATGACCAAGTGTTTGTTTACGGCTAGGCCAGTGGTCTTCTCATTGTCCCATTTCATCCTTCGGCCAGTCACTTGAAGGTCATTGTCAATGTGGTTTGCCAATGTCGATGCGCTACTGGGATGGGTGATGATACATGGTCAAGTCAATCAATTATAGGTCATTACTACTGCTTCAATGTGAAATTGACGTCAGTTTCGTTGAAGACATCCCACTTGGTAGTTGTTTAATTATTTTCTTATGTGCATCACAATGTCAATAAATTAGAATGGAAAATTAAAGCCAAAGTAATGAATTACAACAAGACAGAATAAGAATAAATTTTCTTCATAAGGCAAAATAAAATTTGGGTTCAATAAAAGTGATGGGTAGTTCCTTCTTGGGGGGAGCTACAAATATTGTAGAAACTTCAACGTCTTCAACTTCAAACGTCTATGATCCTCCCTTGCAAAAATTAAAAACTATAAGTTCTCACAACATAAGCCTTTGGCATCACAGGCCATTGTGCAAAACGCGCATAAACTTCATAATTACGCCATCGATAGTCGATTATTTCGCATTGTGTTTGTCCCCTTCTCATACTCTTTGGGTTTTATTACCTTTGTTGTAGAATTTCAAATTCGATGCGTACAAAATAGGCGGACAAACCATAAATGACACATGCAAAGAGTTTAGTATGGAATCAAACGTGTAACGCTAAACTTAAAACCTCTTAAACTCGACTTAAAATCAGATTTTCAAGTAAAGTGAACAAAAAATAATCAAAAGCAATTAAAATAGTTGTAAATTATAGCGACTTAAAAAAATTACAAAAAATCGCAAACCAATATCAAAAAGTGCGTCAAAACAAGTTTCATGTAATTGAACACTTCGTTGCGATAAAGTGTCAAAAGAGTACACAATTGTAATTAAACACAATCGGAAAATTAATTTGAAAATAAATGCTTAATAATTGGATAACAACAAATGAACATGAACATGAACAAATGACAACCACACAGCATGTTCCAAATTGAGTGCAATTACACAGTGACAACAACTATGAAACATATATCAATTTTCTTATTAGAGGTTGTTTAAGCGAGGCGCATGCGCAACCTGCTATGGGAGAATGAAAGCTAGTGTACATAAATGGATAATTTAATAAATAACAAGTAAAAGGGTGTAGAGATTCGACTGGGCCGAATCTTATATAACGTCCACCATGAATTTCAATCGTTAAGATCTTTGCATGTTTTCTCTTTATAGGGAAAAACTAAAAAAAAAAACAGTAAGGAAGGTCAAAAGTTGGGCGGTGTCGACTGTATAATACCCTACACCTACACTATAAGTGCAATGTAGGACCTATATCCAATTCTGAACCAATTTTGTTGGACCTCGGCGAGCAAATATGTTCAAACTGCAAAAACTACGGTTGACAAATGACAACATTATGGGAAATTACCCAAAATCTGACGAACATATATATGAGAGCTATACCTAAATCTGAACCGATTTCGAGCAAACTCCTCAGATACTGTGGCAGTCGTCGAGGAAAGCGTTTTGCAAAATTTTGGCAAGATGGGTCAACAAATGCGCTGGCTGTGACTCTGGAAGTTAAAAAAAAGCGATATATATATGAGAGCTATATCTAAAACTGAAGCGATTTCCATGTAATTCACTAGTAATATCGAGAGTCGTAAAAAAAATCTTCCTACCAAATTTCGAGAGAATCGGTGAACAAATTACCATTTTATGGCATTATTACTGAAAATCGGATGAACATATATATGGGAGCTACACCTAAATCTGAACCGATTTCGAACAAACTCCTCAGATACTGTGGCAGTCGTCGATGAAAGTGTTTTGCAAAGTTTTGGCAAGATGGGTCAACAAATGCGCTGGCTGTGACTCTGGAAGTTAAAATCGGGCGATATATATATATGAGAGCTATATCTAAATCTGAACCGATTTCCATTAAATTCACCAGTAATATTGAGAGTCAAGAGAAAATCCCTCCTGCCAAATCTTGGTTAACAAATTACCATTTTATTGCATTATTGCTGAAAATCGGACGAACATATATATGGGAGCTATATCCAAATCTGAACCGATTTCAAGCAAACTTCTGATATTTTGTGGTAGTTGTCTAAGAAGGCGTTTTACAAAATTTTTTAAAGATTGGTCAATAAGTGCGCTTGCAATGGCTCTAGGAGTGAAAATCGGGCAATATATATATATGAGAGATATATCTAAATCTGAACCGATTTCCATGATATTCACCAGTTGTGTCGAGAGTCACAAGAGATTCTTCCTGCCAAATTTCGAAGGAATCGGTTAAAAAATTACCTTTTTATTGCATTATTGCTGAAAATCGGACGAACATATATATGGGATCTATATCCAAATCTGAACCGATTTCAAGCAAACTTCTGATATTTTGTAATAGTTGTCTAAGAAGGCGTTGTACAAAATTTTGTAAAGATTGGTCAATAAATGCGCTTGCAATGGCTCGAGGAGTGAAAATCGGGAAATATATATATATATAAGAGAGCTATATCTAAATCTGAACCGATTTCCATGATATTCACCAGTTAAGTCGAGAGTCACAAGAAAATTCTTCCTGCCAAATTTCGAGAGAATCGGTTAACAAATGAACCTTTTATTGCATTATTACTGCAAATCGGACGAAAATATATATGGGAGCTATATCCAGATCTGAACCGATTTTTTCCATTTTCAATAGGCTTCGTCTCTAGGCCGAAAAACATGCGTATACGAAATTTGGAGACGATCGGATGTACACAAATGTAGTTTGTACACAAATTAACATGGACAGACGGACGGACAGACGGACATAGCTAAATCGAATCAGAAAGTGATTCTGAGTCAATATGTATACCAACAATGGGTCTATCTCTCTTCCTTTTAGGTGTTACAAACTAATTCACTAAGTTATAATACTCCGTGCCACAGTAGTGGTGTAGGGTATAACAAACAAAAGCGTTTTAAGATTCGACTGGGCCGAATCTTATTCAACGTCCATCATGAAACGGAATTGTTAAGGACTTTGCATGGCTTCTCTTTATAGGCAAAATTAAAAAATAAAAAAAAAAAACAAGTAAAAGCGTTCTAAGTTCGGCCGGCCCGAATCTTATATACCCTCCACCATGGATCGTATTTGTCGAGTTCTTTTCCCGGCATCTCTTCTTAGGCAAAAAAGGATATAAGAAAAGATTTGCTCTGCTATTAGAGCGATATCAAGATATGGTACGGTTCGAACCACAATTAAATTATATGTTGGAGACCTGTGTAAAATATCAGCCAATTCGAATAAGAATTGCGCCCTTTAGGGGCTCAAGAAGTAAAATAGAGAGATCGATTTATATGGGAGCTGTATCAGGCTATAGACCGATTCAGACCATAATAAACACGTATATTGATGGTCATGAGAGGATCCGTCGTACAAAATTTCATTCAAATCGGATAAGAATTGCGACTTCTAGAGGCTCAACAAATCAAGAACCCATAATGGTTTATATGGTAGCTATATCAGGTTATGAACCGATTTGAACCTTATTTGACACAATTGTTAAAAGTAAGAATAAAATACTTCATGAAAAATTTCTGCCAAATCCGATAGGAATTGCGCCCTCTAGAAGGTCAAGAAGTCAAGTCCCCAGATCTGTTTATATGACAGCTATATCAGGTTATTAACCGATTTGAACCATACATGTCACAGTTATTGGATATCATAACAAAATACTAAGTGCAAAATTTCATTTCAATCGGGTAAGAATTGCACACTCTAGAGGCTCAAGAAGTCAAGACCCAAGATCGGTTTATATGACAGCTATATCAAGTTATTGACCGATTTGAACCTTATTTAGCACAGTTGTTAGAAGTCATAGCATAAAACATAGGCCGATATGGCCCATTTACAATACCAACCGACCTACACTAATAAGAAGTATTTGTGCAAAATTTCATGCGGCTAGCTTTACTCCTTCGGAAGTTAGCGTGCTTTCGACAGACAGACGGACGGACATGGCTAGATCGACATAAAATATCGCGACGATCAAAAATATATATACTTTATGGGGTCTCAGACGAATATTTCGAGTAGTTACAAACACAATGACGAAATTAGTATACCCCCCATCCTATAGTGGAGGGTTTATAAATCAATTTGTGTTTGTTTGTTTGTTCCTTATAGACTCAGAAACGGCTGAACCGATTTTCTTGAAATTTTCTCTGATGGTACAAAATAATCCCGTGGTGAAAATAGGGTACTACATTTTATGATATCCCCCATACCCTAATTTTCAGAAACGCCATATCTCGGAGATAGGTGCTGCGATTTAAGCGAAATTTTGTATGCTCTCCTACAGCTACCTACAAATAAAAATTTGGTATGCAAAATTCGGATAGGGTACATAGGGGGGCCGCCCCACCCTTAAACCTACCAAATATATATATTCATCACTCACGACAATATGGGACTCAAAGGAAAGGGTTTTTGGATAAGATAACGTATCTGATATCGAATTGTCGGACCAAGTGTTCGAGGGACCACCAACCCCCCAAACACCCCTAAATCGGACATATTTACCGACCGTGGCAATATGGGACTCAAATGAAATGTATTTGCAAGTTAACTACGAATCTGATATCCAAATTTGGGTCAAAGTTTCTGGAGTCCACTCCTTCCCCAAAACACCCCTCAAACAAGACTTATTTACTGACCATGGCAATATGGGGCTTAAATAAAAGGTATTTGAGTGTAGAATACGAATCTGATATCCAGATGTGGGACTAAGTGTTTGAGGGACCGCCCCGAGAACTTCCCCCAAAGAAGACAAATTTACAAACATTGTAATATGGGGTTCAAATAAAAAGTAAATGAAATGAAGTAAAGCACCAAAACACCCCCCAAACCGGTCATGTTTGCCGACTATGGGAAAATGGAGCTCCAATAAAAGATATTTGGGAGTAGGCCATGAATCTGACATCAACATTGGAGACCAACTGACTAGGGGACGTCCCACCAGCATAACAACCCCCAAGTAGGACGTATTTGCTCACCAATTTGGGGCTTCAAGACAGTGGAGCTCGATATTCATAGGGTCCATACCCTAAACCAGGCATATTTGCAGGCTTTTTCAATAAAGGGTTTAAGTGAATGGTATTTGAGATTAGAAAACGAATTTGACATCCAATTTTGAGGTCAATGGCAATATGGGATTGAAATATATGAGCATAGATTTAGCAGATGTGAACATTCGCAAGTTATTGGCCTTTTTAAAGCGATCTGGATGGTTCAACGGAGGAACTAGAAGGCATCTTCCTTCTTCTGTTCCTGTGGTAACACAATAGACGAAAACGTCTAAGTGAGTCTGATTGCAGACTGCCACTTTAACCTAACCTAACCTGGCAATTCCGTAAGGACATATACAGATAACAGTCCATTGACTATTCTACTCCAATTGTTCCCTGGTATGCAGCCCTGCTCTTCTCCTTGTGATGCGATTCAAGGCGAAGGGGAATATAAGATTCGGCCCACCCGAACGTAACACACATTTATTTGTTTTTTTTTGAGTCTTGAACACCGTATGATTTAAGTTCCCCCGAACCGTGAAAACTTAAAGCCATATTCTTGTTTTTTGGAAATATAACCTCCCAGTTTTATACATTCGATCATTACAGAAGACCAATATCACTATTTGCAGCTCTGTAAAAGAGACATATCACATCACCAATAACAAACTAAGAATATCTAACATGTGACACTTAGAATACTTCCCACTTTTGTGTGGTTGTGCGCAACATTAATGTTGTGTTGAACGTCAAACAACATAAACACATATTGTTTACACTTTTTTTGTGCTCATAAATTTTTTACATAAATTTTCTAAATCGTATATCGATTAAAAATGCTCTAGTGCCCAACAAATCAACAACCAATGTCAATGGAATTTTTTACATCAATTACAAATTTGCAATTGGCCAATAAATCAACGGCTGGTGTTAATGGAATTTCTCATAAGACAATACCATTGGACAATTTTCTAATACATCGATATATAAGATATAGGTTAGGTTTAGATCAAGTTTTAGTGGCAGCCTGCAATCGGAATCCCTCAGAGTTTTGGTCCATTAGTAAACATCAGAAACAGGAAAAAAAAGATGCCTTCTTATGCCCAGGGTTGATCCAGCTAGATCGACACGGGTATTGTGGTTCCAATTAGGTCTATCTGGTTCATAGTACTTTTAATCAAACAACGGTCATTCCATCAGAAGATAGGCAGTGCCCGTAGCCGTTGCTTGACCATAGAGAAAGCTTCCTCAACCGAAAAGCAGTGGATGCATCAATTTGATAAACCACAAAATTCAAAGCATTAGAGTCTAAACCTTATTAAACGTCAAGATTCAGCGTCTACTTGGGTAAAATTTAACCAAATTCGAACTGGAAGGGACGAAAGTTGGCAGCTCGTAGCTTTAACTATGTGTCATCGTATTTATTTGAGTAGGCTCACAAGTTCGGAATTTCCCCATATTTTGCCATAGTCAGGAGCGGGAATATCCGCAGGAAATCAGGATAATCCTGAACAATCCCAAGTCTACTGGATATTTATCGATATCGGCTCTTAACCGATCCTTACTAAATGTAACTACTCAAATTGATACATATTAGGATTTACTGTTATAAGAACGTAATAGCTGGAAACCTTTACTACAAGTCCCTAGGTTTATAAACATCCGATGAGACACACATTTACATTTGTGTTTTTATACCCTCCACCATAAGATGGGGGGTATACTAATTTCGTCATTCTGATTGTAACTACTCGAAATATTCGTCTGAGACCCCATAAAGTATATATATTCTTGATCGTCGTGAAATTTTATGTCGATCTAGCCATGTCCGTCCGTCCGTCCGTCCGACCGTCCGTCCGACCGTCCGTCCGTCCGTCTGTCTGTCGAAAGCACGCTAACTTCCGAAGGAGTAAAGCTAGCCGCTTGAAATTTTGCACAAATACTTCTTATTAGTGTAGGTCGGTTGGTATTGTAAATGGGCCATATCGGTCCATGTTTTGATATAGCTGCCATATAAACCGATCTTGGGTCTTGACTTCTTGAGCCTCTAGAGTGCGCAATTCTTATCCGATTTGGCTGAAATTTCGCAAGACGTTTTTTATTGTGACTTTCAACAACTATGTCAAATAAAGTACAAGTCGGTTCATAACCTGATATAGCTGCCATATAAACCGATCTGGGATCTTGACTTCTTGAGCCTCTAGAGGTACGACGGATCCTCTCATGACCATCAATATACGTGTTTTATTATGGTCTAAATGGGTCTTTAACCCGATACAGCTCGCATATAAATCGATCTCTCTATTTAACTTCTTGAGCCCCCAAAGGGTGCAATTCTTATTCGAATTGGCTGACATTTGACACAGGTCTCCAACTTAAAATTCATTTGTGGTCCCAACCGGACCATTTCTTGATATCACTCTAATAGCAGAGCAAATCTTTTCTTTTATCCTTTTTTTGCCTAAGAAGAGATGGCGGGAAAAGAACTCGACAAATGCGATCCATGGTGGAGGGTATATAAGATTCGGCCCGGCCGAACTTAGCACGCTTTTACTTGTTTATTTTTCTTCTAGCATCCCGTTCATAATTAAGTAGCAGTCATTTTCAGCAAACCACAGACTCTTCAGCAGTAAGCCTGCTGTAATAGCAGAACTACTGCTACAATAGCAGCTATCTAATCTTTTTGGGGGGTAAGAAGACGAATCAGCTATGCGAACATTACGAAAGGGTCTTGCAGATGCCATACAACTGGGCTAGAGCTAGAGGTCCAACTAGGAAACAAAGTTGGGCCAATTTGAAGCACCTGAGTATACGTGGAACTATTTCGATATCTGACGAGGTCAAGTATTTAGAATTTATCTTGGCAACGGGAAACTGAATTGGAAGTGTCACATTAAGGAGCATACCGAGAAGGCTCACAGATGTTGGGCACATCGTAAATGGGCCGCAGACTTGAAATGGGGCCTAAATCCGAGAACAGTCCACTGGCTCTACTGGAGCGTGATTAGACCAATATTCGGACTTACTTACGTTTCAGTAGTTTGGTGAACTGCGATGAAAAAAAAGTGCAACCTTTTGAAAATACAAAAGGTTCAAAGAACATGTGTTTGCATAGAGTGAGCGATGAGGACTACGTCCACTATCTGCCATATAAACCGATCTTGGATTTTTAATTTCTTGAGCCAGTAGAGGGCGCAATTCTTATACGATTTGGCTGAAATTTTGCATGAGGTGTTTTGTTATGACTCAAAAAAACTGTGTTAAGCATGGTTCAAATCGGTACATATCCTGATATAGCTGCTATATAAACCGATCTGGGATCTTGACTTCTTAAGCCTCTAGAGAATGAAATTCTTATCCGATTTGGCTGAAATTTTGCAAAATGGTTTCTCCCATGACCTTCAACATACTTGTCCAATAAAGTCTGTATCGATCTATAGCCTGAAACAGCTCCCATATAAACCGATCTCCCGATTAGGCTTCTTGAGCCCCTACAAGACCCAATTCTTATGCGAATGGACTGAAATATTACCCAATGGCTTTTAAATACGATGGTCTTCAACATTCAATTCATTTATGGTCCGAATTGGATTATAATTTTATATTGGTCCAATAGCATAAAAATTCTTATCCATTATTCTTTGTTTGCGTAAAAAGATATACCGCGCAAAGAACTCCAAAAATTTGATCCATGGTAGAGGGTATATAAGATTCGGCACTGCCAAACTTAGCACGCTCATATTTCTTTCATTTCACTATCATTATTTGGCTTTTGATGCCTTTTAAGTCAAATTTTGAAATTCTACCTCCATCCATCCGGCCTGTACAAAGTATACTTATTTCGTACCTTTTTGGTACATATTTTAGTACCTAATTTCCAAAAACTCTTATAGTCACCCAATAAAGGTGGCTATTGTGTACCTAAGTTCAAAAATTCAGAGCTCTAGTTCAATTTCCGAATCCGATAAGCTTCCAGAATAAGTTGAAAACCAACTAGACAAAATTCGGAAGGCTACTCAGAAGAAGGTGGAGGCCGCCGTAGCACAGAGGTTAGCATGTCTGCCTATGACGCTAAACGCCTGGGTTCGAATCCTGGCGAGACCATCAGAAAAATTTTTCAGCGGTGGTTTTCCCCTTCTAATGCTGGCAACATTTGTGAGGTACTATGCCATGTAAAACTTCTCTCCAAAGAGGTGTCGCACTGCGTCACGCCGTTCGGACTCGGCTATAAAAAGGAGGCCCCTTATCATTGAGCTTAAAACTTGAATCAGACTGCACTCCTACTCATTGATATGTGAATAGCAATTGCGTTACTAAACGTACCATTTCTCTCACTTCCCATACGATTTTCCAAAATTTTTTTTACCAAACCTTATTTTTTCGAGACGCTCTTTAATTGGAGCCCAAGAACATAATTCTAGCCCTTTCGTTCGCGTTGGGCAAATATGTACCAGTTCGCACTTTTTTGTACTTTTTACCCATGCCTATGACTTAAGACCAGCATTCGTGCAAAATTTCATGATATTAGCTTTAGCCGTTTAGGCTGGGCGTTGATTAGTCAGCCAGTCAGCAGTATTGACCGATCTGCCGAATAAGGGTCTAAAGCCCATAAAATCCTTATTTATTATCCGATTTCGCTGAAATTTGAGGTAGTGAGTTTTTTTAAACCTCGCGACATCGGTCCCAAATATGGTTCAAATCGGGCTATATGTGGATATAACTGTCATATAGACCGATCTGCCGGCTAAGGGTCTGAAGGCCATGAAAGATCCATTTATTATCCAATTTCGCTGAAACTTTAAATAGCGAGTTGTTTAAAGCCTCCCGAGATTAGGCTCAAATATGGATCAGGTTGGACTATATTTATATATATCTGACATATAGACTGATCTGCCGATTTAGGGCTTGAAACCCATAAAAGTTGCATTTATTATATGATTTCAGTGTAATTTGAAGCAGTCAGCTGTTCTAAGGCCACCGGCATCCGACGTAAATATGGTCCAGGTCGGACGATGTTGAGATATAGCTACCATTGCCGATTTAGGGTCTGAAGCCCATAAAAGCTTTATTTATTACTCGATTTCGCTGAAATTTGAAATATTGAGTTTTTTAGCCGCCCGACATCCTACCCAATTAGTCTATATATCTTCCAATTTAGGGTCTTAACCGTATAAGAAGCGGATTTTTTGCCTGATTTTGCTGAAACTGATACCTGTATATGAGTTCTCGGGAATAAAATATGATCGACACCAGCCCTATTTAAATATAACTATAGATATGGTAGTGGAGTTCTAATAAAATAAGATGAACGATATATCCATTGTGGTGGCTATCCCACACGTTTTTACTGTTTTTATACCCACCACCGAAGGATGGGAGTATATTATTTTGTCCTTCCGTTTGCAACACATCGATATATCCATTTCCGACCCATATATTCTTGATCAGCGTAAAAATCTAAGACGATCTAGCCATGTCCGTCCGTCTGTCTGTTGAAATCACGCTACAGTCTTTAAAAATAGTGACATTGAGCTGAAATTTTGCACAGATTCTTTTTTTTGTCCAGGTTATGTTAGGCTATATCGGACTATATCTTGATATAGCCCCCATATGGAACGAACCGCCGATATAGGGCCACATTTATCATCCGATTTTGCTAAAATTTGGGACAGTGAGCTGTGTTAGACACCTCGATGTCCTTCTTAAATTTGGACCAGATCGATCCAGGTTTGGATATAGCTGCCATATAGAGCGATCTGCCGATTTGTGTATCTTAGGCTCATAAAAGCCACACTTATTATCCGATTTTTATGAAGTTTGGGACAGTGAGTTGTGTTAGGCCCCTCGATATCTTTCTTCAATTTGGCCTAGATCGGTCTAGATTTGGATATAGCTGCTATATGGACCGATCTCTCGATATAAGGTTTTGGGGCCATAAAAGACGCATTTATTGTCCGATTTCGCCGAAATTTGGGATATTATTTGCGATAGGCCCTTTGACATTCGTCTTTAAATTAGCTCAGATGGGTCCAGATTTTGATATAGCTGCCATATAGACCGATATCTTGATTTAAAGTCTTGGCCCCATAAAAGGTGCATTCATAATCCGACTTATGTTAAGCTTTTCGACATCCGTTTCGTATGTGGTTCAGATTGGTTTATTTTTAGATATAGCTACTAAAAGGGTCAATATATTGTTATACAATTGAACAATGACTTGTACTTATTAGTATTTGGTCCAAATCGGAACATATTTAGATATAGCTGCTATGGGACATAAGGTATGCATTTTTCACCGGATTTTGACGAAAGGTGGTTTACATATATACCCGAGGTGGTGGGTATGCAAAGTTCGGCCCGGCCGAACTTTACGCCTTTTTACTTGTTATATTTTTGTCGACTATATCCCACTGTGCAATGTCACTCTGAATTGGGGAAATACTCCACTGAGTTCCAAGACATATAACCTTCATTTACTTTACTTTAACTTTAGTCGGCCATTGCAGTCGTTTCTCTAGCCGAACATGGATATCCAATAGATATCCAAGCGCCTCGATCTTCTGCCCTTCTTCTCAAGTTCCTTAAACGCTGTTTTGAGATGTCTTTCTCCACTGGGACACTCCATTGGTGTTATGGACAAAAGACTTCTTCGTCGGATCTTCTTAATTCATTCTGACATCATGACCTAGACAACTCAACAGGTTTATGTTGATGATATGCTATCGTCGTCATACAGCTCATACACCTTAATAAACACTTGGTGTTAAATATAAATGATCTTCGATGTACTCTTGTACGTGATGGGAAAAGGTATGAAGAATTTCAAATTGAGTTTTCAAAATGGCCACTTTATTGTAAATAACATTAAATAATTGCCAAGAATGTCACAAGAAAAAGATTACTTATGGCCGGGAAAAACAATTGACAGAAGAGGAATAAGAAACGAATATGTTATCAAATTTATTATTAGAAGAAACAAATAAAAGCGTGCTAAGTTCGGCCGGGCCGAATCTTATATACCCTCCACCATTGATCGCATTTGTCGAGTTCTTTCCCGGTATCTCTTTTTGAAAAAGAAAAAAAATTGCTATGCTAATTGAATTGAGTGTTGGAGACCACAGCAGAGGTCTATGTGTAAAATTTCAGCCAAATCGAATAAGAATTGGGCCTTTTAGGGGCTCAAGGAGCTATATGAGGCTGAAGACCGATTCAGACCATATTTAACACGTATATTGAAGGTCATGGGAGAAATCGTTGTACAAAATTTCAGCTAAATCGGATAATAATTACGCCCTTTTGAGGCCCAAGAAGTCAAGATTCCTGATCGGTTTATATGGCAGCTATATCAGGTTATGGACCGATTTGAACCATATTTGATACAGTTATTGGAAGTCATAGCAAAACACGTCATGCAAAGTTTCAGCCAAATAGGATAAGAATTGCTTCCTGTAGAGGCTCAAGAAGTCAAGACCCCAGATCGGTTTATATGGCAGCTATATCAGGTTATGGACTGATTTGAACCGTACTTGGCAAAGTTGTTGGACGTCATATCGAAACACGTCATGCGAAATTTCAGCCAAATCGGATAGGAATTGGGCCCTCTAGAGGCCCAAGAAGTCAAGATTCCACATTGGTTTATATGGCAGCTATATCAAAACATGGACTGATATGGCCCATTTTCAATGCCAACCGACCTAAACCAATAAGAAGTATTTGTGCAAAATTTCAAGCAGCTCTACTCCTTCGAAAGTTAGCGTGCTTTCGGCAGTCAGACGGATGGATATGGCTAGTTCGACTTAACATGTATTGACGATCAAGAACATATATATTGTACTTTATGGGGTCTTAGATGAATATTTCGAGGAGTTACAAACAGAATGACGAAATTAGTATACCCCATCCTATGGTGAAGGGGATAAAAATAACGACTTGGCAGTCACAAGTATGATACGCAATGTGTATTTATGTCAGCATAGCTTACCAATTCCTTGATGTATTCCTGAACACAGACGCGACCGAAAAAAAACAACACGTTAACGCAACTCGCATTGAATTCTAATGAGTTTTTTGAATCAAATAACAATTAGAAAGAAAAAAAACACAAGTTGTTGGTCATCAGTTGCAAACTGACAAATTCAGTATTAAAATCCCTAATTTAAAATATTAAAAAAAAATATGTAAAAATATACTTTTAAATTGAAAAAAAAAAAACATATGAAATGTAAAAAAATACACATCCATAACAAATTTAAATATCTCTTCAAAACCACATACTCATCAATGAATGGCTTTTTGGTTTCACTCAATAGCCCGCAATGTTGTTTCAATAATTCTCCATTGCAATGTCACAGTCAATTCTTTATAGTATTCGCTTAAAATAATCAGCAGTGTAAATCGTGGATAAATAGTGAAAACAGACACATGCTTCATCGATATCAATGAAATAATTGAAAATCTTTCAATATGACCCCCAAAAGCTGGTTCCATAATCCGCCGACGATCAGGAAACAATTGCATTGAAAATAAAAATAAATTGCAATCTGCATGACATCACAAGCTAACGCGAACCAATATTGCCTCATTTATCATGGTGCAGGCCATCGATATTGCCGCAATCACCGGTCATAATGAATTGGTAAATATGCTCTATTTTAAGGTTTTTAACTTGTTTACATAACTTAATTTAATTTTAATTTTAATTAGTTGTATACAAAAGTAGGTAAGTAATTATGACACAACAGAAAAGTTAAATATTCGAACGCTGTTGTGGAATAATTTTTATGACGTCAAAAATAAAACCTTGTATAAATGGTTGACCATAAAAACGTCATAAAGTCAGATAAATTGTTATGCAAAAACCATGGGAAAAAAAGTAAAAATGCATAAATTTACCAGACGTTGGCATCATTAAAGCAAAGTATGCAAGTTAGGCCTCTAGGTCACGAACTGTTAAAGCTTCCACAGCTATTACGATAGGTTAGGATAGGTTTATTTGCCAGTCTGCCATTAGAATCACTTAGAAGTGTGCTCTGTGATCCTTTCTAGTTTCTATCGTTGAATCACCTAAGTCGCTTTAAAACCCCCAACAAGTTGTGAATGTGTAAATCTGCTTAATCAGACAAGTGCTTAACCCTTCCACTATCGATAGCCTCTATAGAGGGCATGACTTTAAGAGTAAAGAAAATTTTGTCAACAATGCAAATCATGCATCAAAATGAAAATCGAACCCCAAATGCCTTGGTTATCTGCAAAGTACGAAGCCAAGATCTGCCAAAACGTAACAAATAAAACAAGTAAAAGCGTGCTAAGTTCGTCTGAGCCGAATCTTATATACCCTCCAACATGGATAGCATTTGTCGAGTTCTTTGTGCGGTATCTCTTTATAGGTAAACAAAGAATAATGAATAAGAACTGTAATGCTATTGGAGCTATATAAAGTTGTAGACCGATTCGGACCATAAATGAATTGAATGCTAAACATTGCAAAAGTCATTGTGTAATAGTTCAGTCCATTCGGATAAGAATTGCACCTTGTAGGGGTTTAAGAAGCAAAATCGGAAGATCGGTTTATATGGGAGCTGTATCAAGCTATAGATCGATTCAGACCATATTTAACATGTATGTCTAGAGGCTCAAGAAGTCCATATGCCAGGTGGGTTTATATGACAGCTGTATAAGGTTATGTGCCGATTTGCGCCGTACTAAGCATAGTTATTGGAAGTCAAAGGCGCCAATAATTCGCCTAACCAAATCAAGCGGAGGCTACCGTAGCGCAGAGGTTAGCATGTCCGCCTGGTTTCGAATAATGGCAGGACCACCAGCAACATTTTCAGCGGTGGTTATCCCCTCTTAAAGCCTGCGACATTTTTGAGGTACTTTGCCATGTAAAATCTCTCCCCAATGAGGTGTCGCTATGCGGCACGCCGTTCGGACTCAGCTATAAAAAGGAGGTCCCTTATCATTGAGCTTAAAATTGAATCAGATTTGATTTTTGAGATTTGTGAAATTGTTCAAATTTGCATATCGAGCATCAAAGGCACTCAGTATTTAAGCAAGAGGCGGTGCCGCCCGGCCTCTCACTTATTGTCCGCAACTGCAATTACAGTTACTACGCATGAAGCATTTGACTTGACTTGACAAAACACCTCATGCAAAATTTCAGCCAAATCGGATGAGAATTTGGCGCTCTATTGGCTCAAGAAGTCAAGATCCAAGATCGGTTTATATGACAGCTACACCAGATTATGAACCGATTTGAACACAGTTGTTGGTAGCGATACCAAAACACTAAGTGCAAAATTTCAGTCAAATCGCGCGAGAATTGCGCCCTCTAGAGGCTCAAGAAGTCAAGACCCATGATCGGTTTATATAGCAGCTATATCAAAACATGGACCGATTTGAACCATACTCGACACAGTTTTTGGATAGCATAACAAAATATTTCGTGCAAAATTTCATTCAAATCGGATAAGAATTGCGCCCTATAAAGGCTCAAGAACTCAAGACCCAAGATCGGTTTACATGGCAGCTATATCAGGTTATAGACCGATTTGAACTATACTTTGCACAGTTGTTGGATATCATAACAAAACACGTCGTGCAAAATTTCATTCCAATCGGATAAGAATTGCGCACTCCAGAGGTTTAAAAAGTCAAGACCCAAGATCGATTTATATGGCAGCTATATCAAAACATGGACCGATATGGTCCATTTACAATAGCAACCAACCTTCACTAATAAGAAGTATTTGTGCAAAATTTCAAGCGGCTAGCTTTACTCCTTCGAAAGTTAGCGTGCTTTCGACAGACAGACGGACGGACGGACAGACGGACGGACAGACGGACGGACAGACGGACGGACAGACGGACGGACAGACGGACGGACAGACGGACGGACAGACGGACGGACAGACGGACGTACAGTCGGACGGACAGACGGAAGGACGGACATGGCTAGATCGACATAAAATGTCACGACGATCAAGAATATATATACTTTATGGGGTCTCAGACGAATATTTCGAGTAGTTAGAAACAGAATGATGAAATTAGTATACCCCCATCCTATTGTAGGGGGTATAAAAACTATAAAGTAACGTCTGAAAAGAAAATCTTAAGTTAGGAATTCCGTGCTACTTAGAAAATCCTTAATTGTTTTCAATACCACTCCCCTATGTTGGTTCATGTCTGGTATTGTGTTTACACCTAAGTGCCGGTATCTGTTTGACGCGAAAGCCGGGCAATGACAAATGAAATGCTCCAACGTCTCACCATCTTCCCCCACATGCCCTACACATGCTATCACTTGTCGCACCGATTTTACATAAGTGAGGTCGTAGTCCTATGTGACCCGTTGTGATACCAATAGATATACTGGACTCCTTCTTGCTTCCTTTCAGTAATAGGCTCGACTTCTCACGATCTGGATCCCCCATAGGATTTTCGCCTTCCTACCGACCGTTTCGCTGTTCCACAATGTTGCATGGGCATTTGTCGCCCATTTCCTTAACTCGGTCTGCGTCGACAAGAAAGGCTTCGGTTTAACCAAGTTTATTGACTGCAGTCCTCTGGCCTTCACTGCCAAATCGTTTGCCCTTTCATTTGCCCTTACTCCGTTATGGCCCGGCACCCAAACGATGCGTATTTTCCCACCCTCAGAGAAGGCGTTAATCTCCTTCTTACACTGCAAGACTGTTCATGACCTTACCGTCCTGGTTGTTATTGTCGGTGCTCACACTCGACGTCCTCGCGTTAGCACCGCACCACTTCCCGCATTCCGTGATCGCCCGGATCTCCGCCTGCAGGACCGTATTATGGTCAGGCAGTCTAAAACAGATCTCAGTCTCCTGGGTTCTCAATGTAGACCCCCCGGCCAACTTTGTCCTTTAGCTTTGATCCATCCGTGTAACATGATCTTCCGGATAGCAATACTAGGGTTCCGTAAATCCAAGACTGTGCCGATGGCAACAGTGCCTCGCACTCGACTTCAAGGTTCATCTCAGGTATCCGCTCGGAAACCTCTTCGCTTCCTTCCAGGTTTCCTATCGTCGCCTCGATTATACCGCGATGGTGTGAGCTGCTCTGATCCTCAATTCATTCTCCCATCGCCTTAAGTCTCATAGCCGTAGCGGCTGCCTCATACTTTATCTGTATGTCAATAGTTCGGTTATATAGAATAGTCTCCAGTGTCCTAGTGGGCGTTGTCCTCATCACTCCGCCTATGCTAAGACATCATTTTCTCTGAACCTGTTGTGTGGTCCTTATGTTGCACTTTTTCTCCATAGCAGTCCACCAAACTACTGAGGCGTAAGTAAGTATTGGTCTAATCACGCTCCTGTAGAGCCAGTGGAATATCCTCGGATTCAGGCTCCATATCGAGCCAACGGCCTGTCTACATAGTGCCCAACATCAGTGAGCCTTCTCAGGACATGTCTTTAAGAGTCCACTGTTTTACTCATATGATTTTTATTATATTTTTTGTTTGAGCGTATTTCCGTTACTGTTCTTATATTAACATATGAATGGTGGACAGAACATCACGAATTTAGTCAGTTTAATTTTGATTTTGTGTAACGCTGCACAGTGGGATAGAATCGAAAAAAAACTAGTCCATAGAATAACATTTGAGAACGGATGGAGATGACTCTCTTAAATTTCAAACGGTTAGAGCTGAGGTATAATCGAGATTATGTGCAAAGGCTCAAAGCCCTAGGTATTCGGGCGCCTCTTGGCAGGGTCCTTAAGTCGGTCACATTGGCATTTCGAATAACTGTGCGGGTTACAAATTCTTTATTAGTGGTCCGATTTTCAAAATTCTTTTGCTGGATAGTACTCAAAAATTCCTACAAATAAGTTCAAGGGATATTCGATTTTTATACCCACCACCGAAAGATGGGGTTATATTCATTTTGTCTTTCCGTTTGCAACACACCGAAATATCCATTTCCGACCCTTTAAAGTATATATATTCTTGATCAGCGTGAAAATCTAAGACGATCTAGCCATGTCCGTCCGTCTGTCTGTTGAAATCACCCTTCAGTCTTTAAAAATAGAGATATTGAGCTGAAACTTTGCTCAGATCCTTTTTTTGTCTATAAGCAGGTTAAGTTCGAAGATGGGCTCTATCGAACTATATCTTGATATAGCCCCAAATATAGACCGATCCTCCGATTATGGGTCTTAAGCCCATAAAAAATCACATTTATTACTCGATTTTGCTGAAATTTGGGACAGTGAGTTGTGTAAGGCTACTTGACACCTTTCTTCAATTAAGTCCATACCGGTCCAGATTTTGATATAACTGCCGATCTTTCAATTTAAGGTTTTGGGACCATAGAAGGCGCATTTATTTTCCGATGTCGCCATAATTTGGTTCAGTGAGTTGTGCTAGGCCCTTCGAGATCCTTCTTTAATTTGGCCAAGATCGGTCCAGATTTGAATATAGCTGTCATATAGACCGGTCTCTCGATATTAGATTTAGGGTCAATAAAAGGCGCATTTATTGTCCGATGTCGCCGAAATTTGGGACAGTGAGTGGTGTTCGGCCCTCTGACATTCTTCTTCAATTTGGTCTAGACCGGTCCAGATACGGATATAGCTGCCATGTAGATCGATCTCTCGATTTAAGGTTTTGGGCTCATAAAAGGCGCGCATTTATAATACGATTTCACTGAAATTTGACACAGTGACTTATGTTAGGCTTCTCGACATTCGTGTCGTATATGGTTCAGATCGGTTTATTTTTAAATATAGCTATAAGAACCATATTTTATTATACACAATGACTAGTACTTATTAGTATTTATTCCAAGTCGTAACGTATTTCGATGTAGCTGCTATGGGGTATGTATATGTATGTATTTTTCACCGGATTTTGACGAAAGGTGGTTTACATATATACCCGATGTGGTGGGTATCCAAAGTTCGGCCCGGCCGATTCGATTTTCATTTCGATGCATGATTTGGATTGATGACAAAGTTTACAATGCTTTGCTGTGGAGGCTACATATATTGTTTGGTGCAAAAAGGAAAAAATTGCATGTGCCAAGGGGATATATGAAGTAAAATATGAAAAACATGTTAAGTTCGGTCGTGCCGAACTTTGGATACCCACCACCATGGATATGTTAACCATCCTCCTTTATAACAACTCTACTACCACATCCATATTAATTTGCAACTGGGAGCTGGTCCGGATCATATATGATTCAGGTCCCGAGAACTATTAAACAAGTCACAGTTTCAGTGAAATCGGATCACAAATCCGCTTTTAATGGGATAAATGAAAGATCGGTCTATATGACAGCTATACCTAAAAAAGTCTGATCTAGACCATAAGCTGGTCGGATGACGGAGGATGCAGTTTTTATGAGGTTAAAAATTTTAATCTGTAGACCGGTCTATATGGCAGCTCTATCTGAATAAAGACCGATCTGAACCATATTAGAGCCGCCTCTCGGGAGGCTTTAATCAAATCACTATTTAAAATTTCAGCGAAATCGGATAATAATTACGGATTATATCGGGTTAAGAGCCTAAATCGTTAGATCGATATATATGGCAGATATATCCAATTGTAGTCAAATCTAAACAACACTTAAGTCGGATATCGGGAGTTTTAAATCAACACACTGTTTCGGATAATAATTGCGCTTTTATGAGCTTAGAACCATCAATCGGCAGAGCGGTCTTTATGCCATTTATTGTATATCTAAATATCGTCCGATCTGGACCATATTAAGGTGCAATGATGGAAGGCGTAAAACAGCTCACTGTTTAAAGTTTCAGCGAAATCGGATTATAAATGCTGCTTTTATGGGCCAAAGACCCTTAATCGGCAGATCGGTCAATATGGGAGCTATATCCAAATCTGAACAAAATCGACCAAATAAAAGAGGAATATCGAATAGCCTAACACAACTCTCTGTCCCAAATTTCGGCGAAATCGGGCAATAAATCCGTCTTTTATTTGCCCATGACCTTAAATCGACAGATCAATCAAATTGAAGAAGAATGTTGATGGCCCTAATATAATTCACTGTCCCAAATTTCGGCGAAATGGGACAATAAATGCGCCTTTAACGGCCCAAAATCTTAAATCGAAAGATCGGTGTATATGGCGGCCATGTCCAAATCTGAACTGATCTGAGCTAAATTCAACAAGTATGCCGAAGGCTCTAACGCAACTCACTGTTCCAAATTTCGAAGAACTCGGTCTGCAAATATGTTTTTATGGGTCCAAGAACTTAAATCGAAAGATCGGTCTATATGGCCGCTATATCCAAGTCTGGACCGATCTTGGCCAAATGACAGACAAATTTTAAGGGGCCTAAGGCAACTGTCTGTCTAAAGTTTCGGCGAAATCGGAAAATAAATGCGAATTTTAGGGACCAAGACCTTAAATCAAGAGACCGGTCTATAAGGCACCTATAGCCAAATCTGAATCGATCTGAACCAAATTGAAGAATGATGTCAAAGGGCCTAGCGCAACTCACTGCCCCAAATTTCTTCTCCCATATAAACCGTTCGCCCGATTTGACTTCTTGAGCCCTTACAAGCCGCAATTTTGATCCAATTTGGCTGAAATTGGGCAAGTAGTGTTTTGTGAGGACTTTTAACAACTATGCCATGTACGGCCCAAATCGGTATTTAACCAAATGTAGCTCCCATATAAACCGATCCCCGGATTTGACTTGACTTGAGTCCTTACAAGCCGCAATTTTGGTCTGATTTGGCTGAAATTTTCCATGTTGTGTTCTGTTATGACTTCCAACAACTGTGCAAAATACGGTCCAAATCAGTCGATAACCTGACAGAGCTCCCATATACACCGGTCTCTCGATCATCCTTGTTCGGTTCCTAGAAACTTTGGTATGTAGAATAAAATTATGCCCTACAACTTAATTTATTATGTATAAATTTTTAGCATAATACAGACCGAATCTTGGTGGGTTCCCAAGATTCGGTCCGTCCGATCTTAGCACGTTTTTATTTGTTGTTTCCTTAGTCCTCCTCTATTTTGGAATATAGCCATTATCAATATATTATTGTCTCTGGAGGAAAAGAAAGTAATGCTGATGACTTGGCTAATGCCGTTAGGGGAAAGTTTCCCAGCACTCTTAGAGATATACAAAGTTTCCCAGCACTCTAGAAGATACGCACTACGCGCGACAGCAATAAGGGCTACCGGGGTTGGTCTAGGCATAAAATAGTGCAAGACATTAGTAGTTTTTTTAAGCAGGAGAGACAAGTTACCTATAGTAGCACCTGCCACATTGAGAGGAGAGAATGTTCCATTTACTGAGATCGCAAAATACCTGAGTGTTCAGCTGGACAGGAAATTGAACTTCAAATCCTACATTGTAGAAAGGGCAAGAAAGACAACTCTTCTACTATATACCTGCAAGTGAGCTATTGGCAAAGTTGGGGGGTTGAAGCCGCGAATCATGCACTGGGTATATATTGTCTAACCTATAGGATTACAGGAGTTGTGGTCTGGTGGCTTCAATAATTCACCTGCTGTCAATACTCAGACGGATCCAAAGGATGACTTGGTTGTTCATAACATCAATACTGAGGACGACACCATCTGATGCACTGAATTTAATGCTACACCTGATGCCTTTGTGGCATCGTGGCTAACCTAACATACCATTTAAAATTAATAATCTTTAATATCAAGGAAAATATATTTGATCAAATGAATTGTTTCCTTTAAAAGTTAGTTGCAAATTTAATCTTCTTTAATTTGAGTCGGCTTATCTTTGGCTAGCATCTTGAAGTTTAAAACAAAAAATTGTTCAGTGCATATGAGATTTCATAGTAATATAAGTTTCAGCCAGACCGAACTTAACGAGTTATTACTTATATTAGCTAATATCCATTTCCATAGACATACGATATAAACTGAAAATAAATATTTCAAAAGAGACCAAATAACTTAAATAAATGTGTCAACCATTTATGTAGGCCGCCAGATGAAGCAAGTCGACCAACGTAAGTTGTGTCCTTTAAAAGTGGTTTATGGCATTTATTCAAGGACTTGTTTTATTATTTCCACAAGCAATTCCTCTCAATGGAGTATTAAATGTCAAGACTTTTGTATTATGGTTCTTGCCTTGTAGCACTTATGAATAAAATAAATATTAAATTAGGTAAATTGGCATACCCTGGTTATAAGGCTGTACCGAAAGCTAATATTAAAATCATTTGACCTATTTAAATGGGCATAAAGTAAAAATAGAACTTGGTTGGCAGATGCTTAAACCTACTAGGTAAAAATGTTTTGAAATCGAATGCTCTCAAAAAATTAAATTAAAGACCGATTTATATGCTAAGAACGATATACAACGTATAGATTTTGGAAAATTGTTTTAGTTTGCCATTTCAAACTGCATGGAATTTAAAATCAAGATTTACTTTCTGTGCGCTTAAAAATAAAATTTGCAAATTGCTAATTTTGCCCATGAACATTCCATTAAGGAACAGGGCCAAACAAATTTAATTTGCTCTCCGGACAATATAGGTCCACTTCTTGATATAGCACCCATGTATATCACCGGTTTCGACGAACTTTGCGACGATTTGTTTTATGAGCGCCCTCATTATACAACATCATTATACATTCTGTATTCAACCTTTCTATCCCTTGATTTAGCGTAAAAAACCAAAAGCTGGCGAAAATCCTAGTTGGAATGTATAGCAAACTATAGCTCGGAAAACTAAGTTCCATTCTTATGGATTATCCGATTAATTCGTACTACTAAAAGTTCATATTACATTTTTCTAATAGCTATTACATTGAAATAGTTGTTAAGTAACGGACTTTTCTAACATTAGAGCACATTCTATACTACATCCTTTTTTGACCTCAACAAGCTGCTCTATCGGCATGAGGTTAACCTATGCGAATATTTGTTACAAAACATTGACAGCCTGTTGACATTCACCTAGACGAACACTTAATGCCAATGGTACTACTGCTGTAATCCTTCAGCTTAATTCGATTGAATACATGGATAGAAAAAGGATCTGTGCATTTGAGTGTGTGGTTGTGGTGTGGGTGTGAATGTGATTAATACTGACGTCAAGTTCATTGATGTGACTGCTGGTCTTGGAATGCAGAGATAACGAAGTAATCGCAAAATTCAATATTCAGAAAAGTGTCACAAAGTGTAGCTAAGCCACTGAGCTTGATATATGTAATTATTGGCAGTGCTAAAGTGTTATTAGTTATACCCTACACCACTACTGTGATACAGTTTAGGGCATTTGTTTGCAACACCCAGAAAGAAGAGAGATTGACCCATTGATTCAGATTTAGATATAGCTCCCATATATATATATTCGTCATGTTTTGGGTAATTTGCAATAATGTTGTCATTTGTCAACCGTAGTTATTACAGTACATATTTTCTTGAAATTTAATAAACCATCTGAAACCATCCGCCGTGGTCCAAAATTGGTTCAGAATTGGATATAGCTCGTACATTGTACCTGTAGGGTAGGTGTAGGTTATTATGCAGTCGGCACCGCCCGAAGTTTGAAGTAATACTAGCTGCACCGGGCCCGCTCCGCTGCGCCTTCTTTTACTTTATATGGAACAAATATTTATTTTCGACAATTAAAGAGCTTTTAGTGTTATACTATGCTACAAAAATAGTATATCGATTGACTAAGAGTTTAACAATATAAGTGCCTTTATCTGAATCCCATATGATCTTAATTGGTCTGCGAATTTAAGTTTGGATGTAAAGTGTACAGCCCTATATTCTCGTGATGTCGGATTTACGGATGTTTTCGGGGGTGAGCTGGTCTCTTGGCCCTGAAAAAATATCAGCATCGTGCTCTTCTTTGAAATACCATTTTTTTAAACCCCATATTGGAATTGGTTTTGAGGGGAGTTTACAGGATGAGGCGTCCCGCAAACATATGACCCCAAGATTGGTTACCAAATTCGTTTTCTAACCACAAATACCTTTGAGCCACATATTGGCATGGTTGAAAAATGTTTACCCTATGGGAGGTGTTTTGGGGAAAGGGTGATGCCCTTAATACACTATGCCCTGAAAATATATCAACAACGTGTTCTATTCTCATATATTTGAACCCCATATTGCTATTGGACTCAAAATTGGATATCAAATTCGTTTTCTAATTTCAAATACCATTCACTTAAACCCATTATTAAAAAGGCCAGCAAATATGTGCGGTTTGGGGTATGGGCCCTAAAAACTATTAATATCGAGCTCCACTATCTTGAAGACCTAAATTGTCTTTGTGAGCAAATACGTCATACTTGGGGGTTGTTATGGTGGTGGGATGTCCCTTAGACAGTTGGTCCCGAATTTTGATGTCAGATTCATAGTAGGCAAACATGACCAGTTTGGGGGGTGTATTGGGGGATGGGACGGTCACTCAGTGACTTGGCTTTGAAAATATATATCAGATTCGTGTTCTACTCTAAAATACCTCTTATTTGACCCTCATATTGCAATGGTCTGCAAATACTTCCTATTTGGGTGGTGTTATGGGGTGGCCCCATAGACACTTTTCCCGAATGTTGATATCAGATTCGTGCTTTACTCCCAAAGACCTTTCATTTGAGCCCCATATTGCTATGGTCGTAAATTTGTCCGCTTTGGGGGATGTTTTTGGGAAGTGGCGGCCCCCTAAACACTTGGTCCCACATCTGGATGTCAGATTCGTATTCTACACTCAAGTGCCTCTAATTTAAGCCCCATATTGCCATGTTAAGTAAATAAGTCTTGTTTGGGAGGTGTTTTGGAAAAGGGGCGGACCCCCAGAAACTTTGTCCCAAATTTGGATATCAGATTCGTATTTTACTCGCAAATACCTTTCATTTGAGTCCCATATTGCCTTGGTCGGTAAATATATCCGATTAAGGGGTGTTTTGGGGGTTGGCGTGGTCCCCCAAACACTTGGTCCGACAATTGGATATCAGATAAGTTTTCTGATCTTAAATACCTTTCATTTGAGTCCCTTATTGTCGTGATTGGTGTAAATATATGTTTGGTAGAATTTAGGGTGGGGCGGTTCTCCTAGGTACCCATCCAATATTTGGACACCAATTTTTTATTTTTAGGGTACTATATGAGAGCACAAAAAATTTTGCTTAAATCCCACCACCCATCTCCGAGATCTGGCATTTCCGAAAATAAGGGTAAGGAGAAAGGTCCGCCCCCCTTCAGATATCACAAAATGTAGTACCCTATTTTCACCACCGGATCATTATGCACCATCTGTGAAAATTTCAAGAAAATCGGTTCAGCCGTTTATGAGTCTATAAGAAACACACAAACAAACAAACACAAGCTGATTTTTATATATAGGAAATATAGAAGTAGTATAAGTTTTTTTGGAAAAATTTGTTGTATTTATACCCTCCACCACAGGATGGGAGTATACTTATTTCGTCATTCTGTTTGTATCACCACGAAATATGCGTGTGAGACACCACAAGGTATATATATTCTTGATCGTCATGTCATTCTAAGTCCGTCCGTCTGTCCGTCCGTCTGTCTGTCCGTCCGTCCGTCCGTCTGTCCGTCCGTCCGTCTGCCCGTCTGTCCGTCGGTCTGTCGAAACCACGCTAACATACGAAGGACTAAAGCTAGGCGCTTGAAGTTTTCCACAAATACTTTTTATTAATGTAGGTCCGTTGGGATCGTAAATGGGTCAAATCAGTCCATGTTCGATATAGCTGCCATATAAATCAATCTTGGGTCTTGATTTCTTGAGCCTCTAGAGGGGGCAATTCTCATCCGATTTGGCAGAAATTTAGTACAACGGCTTCCCTCATGACCTTCAACATACGTGTTTATTATGGTCGGAATCGATTTATAGCTTGATACAAGTCCCATATCAACCGATCTCCCGATTTTGCTCCTACAAAGCGCAATTCTTTTCCGATTCAACTAAAATATTACGCAATGACTTCTACAATGTTCAACATTCATTTATGGTCCGAATAGGACTATATCTTGATATGGCTCCAATTGCATAACAGTTCTTATTCAATATTCTTTGTTTGCCTAAAAAGTGATACCGCGTATAGAACTTTACAAATGCGATCCATGGTGTAGGGTATATAAGATTCGGCCCGGCCGAACTTTGCACGCTCTTACTTGTTAAAAATAATATTGGTATTGAAAGCGCCTCGGCAGCACAATAGGTTGCGACCACGATTTGATAGTGCTGGGGTCGTAGGTTCGAATAGCAACGAAGGTCTATTGCTATTGTGATATCAGAATGGGCTAACATTTTCTGAATCCATAGTGGATCACCTCTAATCCCTGTGGAGTTTTTTTTCTAATTTTTTGGTTTTGAAAATAGTTTTAAAAACAATCTAAATTCTCTTTAAAGGCTGACAAAAATGTTCCAATTATTCCATACATTTGTGTAATTTTATTGTCAATAGTCGCTTTGACTGATACGTTCTAAATTTTCTTGTATTTTCTTTGACAGGACCAAACGAAACGCTCCAAACCCTCAACACTACGTCGCACATTAAATGCCCTGCGCCAACGACTAACCAAACGAAATCGTCCCAAGCCACCCGATTGGTTTGTGGAACGTTTCTCCAACAATACCAACGCCGATAAAAATGAAAAACAACCAGCCTCCACACAAGTCAGTACGACTAATGAGAGCGCCACAGCGGAAGCGGGACCAGCATGTGAAATACGCGGCTCGAGTAGGCTGTGCAATCGTTTGTCGGTGAATCCTTCTCTACAGTCACACTATCGGGTAAATATATCTCATGAGATCTCACGTGATTATGGAATGCCTAATTTCTCCCATTTCCATTTACAGTGGCTGGCAGTTGTCTCATTAGCTGTGTTATATAATATCATATTTGTAGTGGGTCGTGCCGTTTTCTGGGAGATCAATCAGAGGGCAACACCCGTTTGGTATACACTAGATTATTTATGTGATTTTATCTATTTAATGGATACACTCGTCCATATGCATGAAGGTAAGTCGATGCCATTTAACTTTTAATTTCACCATAATCCAATTTTTGGTGACAATAGTTACGAAATAAAAAATTGATTGATGACAGACTGTAATATGTCATACGGATAAATAATATTTAAATGCAAGGACTCAAGTTCTTATTTCCTTGTTTTCACCCCCAGCATAGGATGGAAACATACATATTTTGTTATTCCATTTGCAACACTTCGAAATATTGATGGGTACTTAATTTTTGTGATATCTGAAGGGACTATATAGGATCTGTATCAAGCTATTGATCGATTCAGACCATGTAGAAGGTCATGAGAGAAGCCGTTGTACAAAATTTCAGCCAAATGGGATGAGAATTGCGCCCTCTAGAAGCTCACGAAGTCAAGTCGCCAGATCTGTTTATATGGCAGCTATATCAGGTTATGAACCGATTTAAACCATGCTTGGCACAGTTATTGGATATCATAACGAAACTCGTCATGCAAAAATTCATTCAAATCGGATAGGAATTGCGCACTCTAGAGGCTCAAGAAGTCAAGACCCAAGATCGGTTTATATGGCAGCTATATCAGGTTATGAACCGATTTGAACCATACTTGGCACAGTTATTGGATATCATAACGAAACTCGTCATGCAAAATTTCATTTCAATCGGATAAGAATTGCGCACTCTAGAGGCTCAAGAAGTCAAAACCCAAGATCGGTTTATATGACAGCTGTATCTGGTTATGGACCGATTTGAACCATACTCGGCACAATTGTTGGATATCATAACAAAACACGTCGTGCAAAATTTCATTCCAATCGAATAAGAATTGCGCACTCTAGAGGCTCAAGAAGTCAAGACCCAAGATCGGTTTATATGGCAGCTATATCAGGTTATGAACCGATTTGAACCATACTTGGCACAGTTATTAGATATCATAAAAAAACTTGTCATGCTAAATTTCATTCCAATCGGATAAGAATTGCGCTCTCTAGAGGCTCAAGAAGTCAAGACCCAAGATCGGTTTATATGGCAGCTATATGAAAACATGGACCGATATGGCCCATTTACAATACCAACCTACCCATTTACCCATTTACAATACCAACCTACCGACCTACACTAATAAGAAGTATTTGTGCAAAATTTCAAGCGGCTTCCTTCGGAAGTTAGCGTGCTTTCGACAGACAGACGGACGGACGGACATACGGTCGGACGGACAGACGGACGGACATGGCTAGATCGACATAAAATGTCACGACGATCTAGAATATATATACTTTATGGGGTCTCAGACGAATATTTCGAGTAGTTACAAACAGAATGACGAAATTAGTATACCCCCCATCCTATGGTGGAGGGTATAAAAACTATGCTAAGTATGGTGCAAATCGGTACCTAATCTGATTAAATACAATTGCACCTACAAGGCGCAATTCTTGTCCGAATGAACTGAAATATTACCCAATGACTTCTACTATGGTCTTTAGAAGCTTCAATTCAATTTCAATTGTGGTCTAAATCAGGCTATAACTTGTGGTCTAAATCAGGCTATAACTTGATATAGCCCAATAGCATAACAATTTTTATTTTTTATTCTTTGTTTGCCTGAAGAAGAGATACCGAGCAAAAAAAAACAACAAATGCTATCCATGATGGAGGGTACATTGGATTCGGCGCGGCCGGACTTAGCACACTTTTTCTTGTTTAAATTCCACTCCATTCTAAGCTTCCCCAAAACGAATGAAGGTCATAATGCATTTTTTTTGGCAATATTCCCCACAAGACAATTTGGTTGAGGAGACCCAAAAGGATATCGAAACAACTGTTTTCATAATGTCACCCTTTGCTCTTAGCCAGATATTATCCTTATTACAATCGCCGTCTAATGAAAACGTCTTTCATGATGGAATAACTGCACCAAACGAACAAAAGACATGAGAGGACAATGCATTTTGTATTCAACTCAGCCAGTGGTACCGAAAGTCATTACCAGAAATGAGCAAAAGTCAACGACAGCAATCAAAAAGTCGTTCAAAAACAAAACGAATGCAGTTTGCTGAGTATTTCAAGGATAATGAGAAGTTTGCAGAATATGCTTCAGCTTAAAATTGCCCGGAAGGGTGATTCAATGTCATCGCTGTTTTGTTATGCATTTAAAAAATCAACCAACATTTTCTTAACTGACCATTAAGTCACTTTTGGGGCAGATGAGTCCCTTCTCACTCCTCCAAGAAACATGTTACATGTATTTAAAACAAGTAAAGAAGGCGTTAAATTCGGCCGGGTCGAACTTTGGATACCCACCAACTCGGGTATATATGTAAATAGCCTTTAGTCATAATCCGGTGCAAAATGCATAATCTATGCCCCAATAGCAGCTATATCGAAATATGGTCCGATTGCCCCAATAGCAGCTATATCGAAATATGCTCCGATTTGGACCAAATTCGACACGGATATTGAGTGGTCTGATAAAAACAAGTCATTGCTCAATTTTGTAGATCAAAATATTGGTTTTTTTTAGCTGCCATACGGATATCGTAAGCCTACCATAAGTCACTGCGTCAAATGTCAGCGAAATCGGATTACGATTCAAATACAACATACCAACGCACGGCCCTTGAAGCCATCACACCTAATATGGTTGAAAAGTCTTCTAACCAAAGACGAAACGAGTCCCATAGTGGTTGGTGTGTGTTGTTATCTTTGGATTTCCTTTTCCATTTGCATCTCCGATCATTGAGCTCGTCTCGAAACAGAAACAAACAAAAATTTTAACATTTAATGATCTCGCCCTAACAGGCAAAAAACTTGAATAAAAAAATTAGAAAAATGTCGAAGAGCCTAATACAACTCACTGTCCCGAAATTCGGCGAAATCGGACAATAAAGGGATCGGTCCATATGGCAGCTATTTGCAAATCTTAATCGATCTAAACCAAATTGCAGAAATATGTCGAGGGGCTTTACTTAACTCACTGTGCGAAATTTAGGCGATATCGGACAATAAATGCGCCTTTTATGGGCTCAAAACCTTAAATCGACAGATCGGTCAATATAACAGCTATATCCAAATCTGGACCGATCTGAGCCAAATTGAAGAAAGTTATCAAGGGCCTTCACACAACTCATTGCCCATATTTCAGCAAACTTGGATGATCAATGTGTCGTTTATGGTCCTAAGACTGGGGCTATATCAAGATATAGTCCCATATAGCCCATCTTCGATGGGCTTAGACATTTCGACTCAAATATGGATATCAAATTCGTACTACACTTCCAAATCCCTTTAATTTGAGCCCCATATTGCCATGGCAGGTAAATATGAACCATCTGGAGGGTGTTTTGGGGCTCCCAAAACACCGACACTTTGCACAGACAATAGATATCAAATTCGTTCTTTATTCCCAACGGAATAATGAAGTTCAGTTTAGGGGGTGCTTCGTAATCTACCCCAAATACCTTTCATTTGAGTCCCATATAGCCATGGTCGGCTAATATGCACATTTGGGGGTATTTGGGGGTGGGCGACCTCCCATTACTTGGACCTAATGTTTTATGCCATATTTGTAATATACAGCCTAATACTTTGCATTTGAGTCCCATATTGACATGAACTTTGAATATATCTGTTAAGAGGAGTTTTGGGGTTGGCGGGGCTATTTGATACTCTTGTTTTGTCCATCGGACCACTTTCGTTTTTGGTGTAAGGGGGAGGGTCCACCTCCACCCGATATCTAAAAATTATATAGCCTATATTTCCTTCGAAACAAACTTACACAATTTAGGAAAATTTTAAGTAGTCATAATGGGTTTAATGGCGTTCTTCTGGGGTGGCGTGACCCCATAAACTTCGATCTGATTTTGTATGCCAGATTCGAAATCTACTCCCGAATACCTCTCATTTGAGCCTCATATTGAAATTAACGTCCAATATATCTGTTTGAGGGAGTTTTGGTGTTCGGGCGGTCCGATGGGTACTTAGAATCTAATTGTAATACCATATTCGTATTCTACTCTCCAATACCTTTCATTTGATACCTATATTGTCCCGATCGGTCGACTTTTGATATTGGATTGTGTTTTTGGCGTAAAAGGGAGGGTCCGTCTCCCTTCCGATATCGAAAAATGATATAGCCTATGTTTCTTTCCAGACCAACCTCACAATATGCGAAAATTTCGAGAAAATCGGTTCTGCCGTTTTTCAGTCTATGCGAGACAAACAAACCGAGTCCCATATATCCGTGATTGGCTAATGGGCCAATTTTGAGCGTTTTTGTGGGGGTGGGGTGACCCCCTATACTTCGACATGAATTTGTATGCCAGATTCGTTGTCTACTCCCACATACTTTTCATTTGATACCCAGATTGTCCTTATCGGTCCACTTTAGACTTTGGGTAGTGTTTTTGAGGTAACGGTGAAGGGGCCGCCCCCTTCCGTTATCACTAAATTATAAAGTCTATTCCTACTTCCTGAACATATTCGTAATATACTCCCGAATACCTTTCATTTGAGCCCTATATTGTCATGATCGTCAAATAAACCTATTTTAAAGGGTTTTAGGCTGGGGCGGCCCTCCAGGTACATGGACCCTACTTTTTTTATTCGTACTCTACCCTTGAATACCTTTCATTTGAATCCCATATTGTCCCGATCGGTCCACTTTTATTTTTGGGTAGTACTTTTGTGGTAAGGGTGAAGGTCCGCCCCCCTCCCGATATCAAAAAATTGTATAGCCTACGTTTTTCAAGATAATCGGTTCAGCCGTTTTTGAGTCTATACGAATAAGATAGGATCGGAAATGGATATTTCGATGTGTTGCAAACGGAATGACAAAATGAATATGCCCGCATCCTTCGGTGGTGGGTATAAAGACGACCTTACTTCAGACGGACCGAATTTTTGTTAGTCACCATTATGGATTCTGTTAAAAATTTTCTCGTGTTAATTAAGTGTTGGTCACCCGCGGGTTGTAGGTTCGATTCCTGGCAAAGGCCTTGTCTGTCACTGCTGTGACATTACAATGTGTTAAAATTGGAAATTGTCTTTTACTTGTGTGATAAATTCCCTCTTAGCCATTTTAAGCCATTTACCTTTAATCATAACGCATAGTCTAATTAGTTTTCCACACACTCTCAAGATTTTTTGTATTCCATTTCTTATTTTTCTTACAGGCTATTTGGACCAGGGCCTTTTGGTGCGAGATGCCTATAAACTGCGCCGTCATTATTTCACAAACAAAGGCTGGTACATCGACATTCTGTCCATGCTGCCCACCGACATCTCCTACATCTGGTGGCCGCCTAGTAAATGTGGCCCCAGTTTCCTACCCTGTGCTGTGATTGTACGACTCAATCGTCTGCTAAGACTACCTCGCATGTGGGAGTGGTTCGATCGCACCGAAACTGCCACAGGTTATCCAAATGCCTTTCGCATCTGCAAAGTGGTGTTGGCCATTTTGGTGCTGATCCATTGGAATGCCTGCATGTATTTTGTCATCAGCTATGCCTTGGGTTTCGGCACCGATAATTGGGTGTACAACCTAAATGGGGAACGCAACAGTACATTGCAGCGTCAGTACATCTACAGCTTCTATTGGTCCACGTTGACACTAACGACCATTGGAGAGACGCCAACGCCGGAAAATGATGCTGAATATTTATTTGTGGTGGCAGACTTTTTGGCTGGTGTGCTGATATTTGCCACCATTGTGGGTAAGTTCATGGAGAGTGAGAGAGCGATGAGTATGTGGGTTTTCTCTTAAGCTGACGTTTGAATGAGGTATTCTTGGAAAAGACAAACATAACTAAGACGGAAAGTGTGACATGTGATTGCCAGAGAACTTTTTCTTAGAAAATGGTTTCATTCACTTGTCCCTTGGCCATAACATTCAAGAGATACAAATTGATTTTCACCAAGTGTACATGCTATGCTCCAGTGGCCACTATTCATGCAGCACCGCCAATATCAATTGCAAACAAGGCAAACAATTATCCTTTTGTGTGGACTCTTGGCAACTACCAAACTCCTTTTGCCACCACCATGCTGCATCGATATTGTTTTCCGATAGGAATAGCACCACAATTCCTTTGTTAGCTTTTGAACATTAATTAAATTGGTTTTATAACCAAAAGCCAAATGTATGCAGACAATGACTAAACTCGAGTATCATTGTTTTAAAAATGACTCTGACGACAATGATGACAATGGCAAAGACTACAATGATTATGACAATGATGTTATTGTCATAATATCGTTTTTTTTTTGCGTAATTTTTGCCTCCTGTCTTCGTCCTCTGTTGATGACTTGAATTTATTTGCTGAATGTTTGCATTCTTTGTTTACGGCCAAGTAGCGTGTTGGCCATTATTGCCTTTTAGCCTGATGTAATGCCACCAACATTGACATCCATTTGGTCTAATAGATAGCCATTTTTAAGCGCCTAATACCGGAAGCATTAATTGCAAGCGCGTGGCAAGGACATGCCTTAGCAATCATTAGGTACTGCGAATAATATTGCTAATCTATATTCTGCTATAAACATTAAATGTGGGGTGGTATGATAATGAAGGGAACACAATTTGCTTAGTTAAACGAATATGTGTATATCCGAAAGGATGCGGAGAGGTTTAAAACACCTTAGTGTTTAAAATTGAAGCAAAATCGGGTAACTTACCGTACCTGTACCGGCTAAGTAGCTTAAATCGGGATATCAGTATATAGGACAATTATATCCAAATGTGGTTCTATTTGCTCCATATTCCGGTAGGATATAAAGGAGTCAAATACAATTCAGTGTACCAAGTTTCAGCAAAATCGGATCATAAATACGCTATAAATAGATGAAAGACCTATCGGGAGATCGGTCTATATGGCTGCTTTATCCAATTATGATCCGATCTGGACTAAATTTAGCAAGGATATCGAGGGGCCTAATAAAACTACCACTAAATTTCCCAAGAACATTCCGTTAAGGAACAGGCTATACTTCCCTCATGTCAATCAATGAAGTCAGATCAAATTTTAAGCTCAGTGATAAGGGGCCTCCTTCTCTATGCGGAGTCCGAACGGCGTGCATCATAATGACACCACTTGGTAGAGAAGTTTTAAAATGTCAGGATACTTAACATATGTATTCAGCACAAATAAAGGGATAACTACAGTTGACAATTTATCTGATGTTCATCCTGGAATTTGAGCCCACACATGCGGCTTCAAAGGCGGATATGCTAGCCTTTGCGTCAAGATGGCCTCCAACACTCTGTGCTAAATTTCAGTGAAATTGTGGTTAATGGCTCAAATCCCGAGATCAGTCTATATGACAGCTATATCCAGATATGGTCCGATCTGGATCATAATTGACACAGATATCGAAGGCTCAAATGCAACTCTGTGAATCAAATTTCAGTAAAATCGGCTTAAAAATGCGTTTTTTTATACCCACCTCCGAAGGATGGGGGGATATTCATTTTGTCATTCCGTTTGCAACACATCGAAATAACCATTTCCGACCCTATAAAGCATATATGTTCTTGATCAAAGTAAAAATCTAAGACGATTTAGCCATGTCCATCCGTCTGTCCATCTGTCTGTTGAAATCACGCTACAGGCTTCAAAAATAGAGATATTGAGCTGTCGGTCGGTCCAGATTTGGATATAGCTGCAATATAGACCGATTCTCCGATTATGGGTCTTCGGCCCATAAAAGCCACATTTACTATCCGATTTTGCACAGCGAATTGTGTTAGGCCCTTCGACATCCGTCTTCAATGTGGGCCAGATCGGTTCAGATTTGGATATAGCTGCCATATTGACCGATCTCTCGATTTAAGGTTTTGGGCCCATAAAAGGCGCAGTTATTATCCGTAGTCGCCGAAATTTGGGACAGTGAGTTCTGTTGGGCCCTTCGATATTCTTCTTCAATTTGGCTCAAATCAGTCCATATTTGGATATAGCTGCCATATAGATCGATATTTCGATTTTAAAATTTGGCCCCATAAAAGGCGCATTTATTATCCGATGTCGCCGAAATTTAGCCCCTCGACATACTTTTGCAATATGGCACAGATCGGTTCAGATTTGGATATAGCTGCCATATTGACCGGTATCTCGATTTAAAAGGCGCTGTTATTATCCGATGTAGCCGAAATTTGGGACAGTGAGTTCTGTTGGGCCCTTCGACATTCTTCTTCAATTTGGCTCAAATCAGTCCAGATTTGCATATAGCTGCTTAGACCGATCTCTCGATTTGAGGTTTTGAGCCCATAAAAGGCGCATTTATTGTCCGATGTTGCCTAAATTTGAAACGGTGAATTGTGTTGGGCCCTTCGACACTCCTCTTTGATTTGGCTCAGATCGGTCCAGATTAAGATATAGCTGCCATATAGGCCGATCTCTCGATTTAAGGTCTTGCGCCCATAAAAGGCGCATTTATTGTCCGATTTTGCCAAAATATGGAAGTGAGTTAGGATTATCCCCTCGATATACTTCTGCAATATGGCACAGATCGGTTTAGATTTGGATATAGCTGCCATATTGACCGATCTCTCGATTTAAGGTTTTTGGCCCATAAAAGGCGCAGTTATTATCCAATGTCGCCAAAATTGGGACAGTGAGTTCTGTTGGGCCCTTCGACATTTTTTTTCAATTTGGATCAGATCGGTTCAGATTTGGATATAGCTGCCATATTGACCGATCTCTCAATTTAAGGTTTTTGGCCCATAAAAGGTGCAGTTATTATCCGATGTCGCCGAAGTTTGGGACAGTGAGTTCTGTTGGGTCCTTCGACATTCTTCTTCAATTTGGCTCAGATCAGTCCAGATTTGCATATAGCTGCTTAGACCGATCTCTCGATTTAAGGTCTTGCGCCCATAAAAGGCGCATTTATTGTCCGATTTTGCCAAAATATGGAAGTGAGTTAGGATTATCCCCTCGATATACTTCTGCAATATGGCACAGATCGGTTCAGATTTAGATATAGCTGCCATATTGACCGATCTCTCGATTTAAGGTCTTGCGCCCATAAAAGGCGCATTTATTGTCCGATTTCACCGAGATTTGGGACAGTGAATTGTGTTAGGCTCTTCGACATTTTTCTGAAACTTGGCTCAAATCAGTCCATATTTGGATATAGCTGCCATATAGACAGATATGTCGATTTTAAGTCTTGGCTCCATAAAAGGCGCATTTATAATCCGATTTCACTGAAATTTCTAAAACTACATTTTAGCATCTTTGTTGACATAATTCCCTTTAATCATCTGCCTGACAGGTTTTTGCGTTTCGACTTGACCGACCCTTTCCACTTGTTTCGCTTCCATAAAGCTTTGATACTAAAATATATGCTACGACTATTACAAAGATATAAACAACTTTTATTGGCTACTGTCTTTGCCATATGTTCGAAATATAATACCTACGTATCAACATCACAATTTGTGATGCAACAAGATTTTTATTTTACGATCTCCATCATATTCATAAACTAATTTCTAAATTTCCTTCTTAAGACCTCGTTTATTGGTGTCCATCGCATAAACACCTACAAGTGTTTGTTTAGTTCATAAATTTTGTTAATTGCTTTAAATGTGCTGTTTTTGGTACTATGAGCAAAATGGTGTTGGGTTTTCTTCATTGGTGCAAAGGAATATTAACTTTGGCAGTCGAACCAAGGACACACTCAAAAAAGATATCAATCTTTTGTGTTTATTTTTGGTTCCTGAAAGCATCCGGCATACCATGTACTACAGTAGCTCACGTCCTTCTCTAACATTAAAAGGCCATAATTTCTTGTTTAATATATTTGGCACTACAAACATTAGTCAAGCGAAAGATGCCCTAATTTAATGCCGGCGAATGTAGTTAATGTTTTTGGGTAATCTTATCGCCCAAAAAGGCAATAACCGATTTGTTAGGGACCAATGCGGGGCAGAATGAGAAGAAAGAGTTGCCTTATAGTGCCAAGGGAAGCAAAGCAAAATATGATAATGAGCTGTTGAAGAATCGATTTTTGGCATATTGTGATAAAGCCAACATTTTATATATACAGGCCCTACTGGTGGACATTATTTTCGGACTTAGAATGTAGTCCCATGTATTCATGGTTAGGTTTAAAGTATTCACTCTAGCACCATCTAAAAATTTCTCCTCAACGATGTGTCGCACTGCGGCACATCGTTCGGACTCGGCTATAAAAGTAGGTCCCTTATCATTGAGCTTAAACTTGAATCGGACAGCACTCATTAATTTGTTACAAGTATGCCCCTGTTCCTCAATGGAATGTTGCAATGGGCAAATTTGCACTTACAAAAGGAATGGTGGGTACACTGAAAAAAAAAAAAAAAAATTGGCACCAAATTTAAGATTTTACCTTATTCGTAGGATTTTAGCAATGAAAACGAGCTAAAGAACCAAAGCTTTAAAATAAACAAGTAAGAGCGTGCTAAGTTCGGCCGGGCCGAATCTTATATACCCTCCTCCATGGCTCGCATTTGTCGAGTTATATGCGCTGTATCTCGTTTTAGGCAAACAAATAATATTGAATAAGAACTGTTATGCTATTGGAGCTATATCAAGTTATAGTCCGATTCGGACCATAGATGAATGCTGAACATTGTAGAAGTCATTGTGTAATATTTCAGTTCATTCGGATAAGAATTGCCCCTTGTAGGGGCTCAAAAAGCAAAATCGGAAAATTAGTTTATATGGAGCCGTATCAAGCTATTGATCGATTCAGACCATATTAGATACGTATGTTGAAGGTCATGAGAGCGCCCTCTATAGGCTCAAAAATCAAGATCCCAGATTGGTTTATATGGCAGCTATATCAGGTTATGTACCGATTTGCGCCATACTGCACAGTTATTGGAAATCATAACAAAACACCTCATGAAAAATTTCAGACAAATCGAAAGAGAATTGCGCGCTCTATTGGCTCAAGTAGTCAAGATCCCAGATCGGTTTATATGACAGCTATACCAGATTATAAACCGATTGAAATCATACTCAATACAGTTGTTGGAAGTGATACCAAAACATCACGTGCAACATTTCAGTCAAATCGGCTAAGAATTGCGACCTCTAGGGGCTCAAGAAGTCAAGGCTTAAGATCGGTTTATATGGCAGCTATATCGAAACATGAACCGATTTGAACCATACTTGGCGGAGTTGTTGGAAGTGATACCAAAATACCACGTGCGAAATTTCAGTCAAATCGAAAGAGAATTGCGCCCTCTAGAGGCTCAAGAAGTCCAGACCCAAGATCGGTTTATATGGCAGCTAGATCAGGTTATGAACCGATTTGATCCCTATTTGGCATAGTTTTTGAAAGTCAAAATAAAATACGTCATGCAAAATTTCAGCCAAATCGGATGGGAATTGTGTCTTCTAGAATATCAAGAAGTCAAGTCCCAAGATCGGTATATACGACAGCTATTTTAGGTTATGGACCGATTTGAACCAGACTTGGCATATTATATGGACCGATTTGAACCACACTTGGCATATAATAACACCACGTGCAAAATTACAGCCAAATCGGATAAGAATTGCGCCCTCTAAAAGCTCAAGACAGTTGTTAAAAGTGTTGTGCAGGATAGGAAATTGGACTTCCAATCCAATCCAAAATTTTGGAAAGAGAAAGAAAGACAACTATTGCCCTATACAAGTACAAGAGAGCCATTGGAAAAGTTGGGAGGTTTAGACAACGTGTCGTGCACTGGGTATATGCTGCAGTTGTCAGATCTATAATGCTATATGGTGTTGTGGACTGGTGGACGGCGCTTCAAAAGTTCACCAACTGTTCAATACTCAATCGGTTCCAAAGGAAGGCTTATTTGGGTATCACAGCCGCAATGAGAACGACACCACCTGATGCACTGAATTTAATGCTATAACGTATGCTACCAATTTAATGCTATAACGTATGCTTTGTGGCTACCCAAATTGCAGCGACCACTGCCGTGTGGTTAAGGGAGCTTTCTCATTGATTATGTGTCTGCTACGGACACTGTGTTATCCTACAATATCCGATGTTCCAGGCAGTGTGGATTACATCCTACCTGAGCCGCTTTTTGATGAAAAGTACTGTACCACTATTCCTGACAGAACCGATTGGAACCACGATATCCCTGATAACAGAAGTTACATAGACTTCTTTACGGATGGTTCCAAACTGACGACCAGGTGGGCTTTGGGATGAACTCTATAGATCTTGAACTGGTCATATCGAAAAGGCTACCAGAGTGTATCAAGCAGAGATCCTTGTAATTAAGGAAGTGGTGGAATTGCTAAGAGGTAAACAGCAAGGCAGCCCTTAAATCCCTGGAGAACGTATTTCTGAACTCAAAAACCGCCCTCGACTGTTGCAGATCTTTTAACGAGATGGCTGAACATTTCAAAATTCACCTGTTCTGGGTGCCGGGCCACAGAGTTATCCCAGGGATTTGTAAAGAGGACGAGCTTGCGAGACTAAGAACTACCTTCAAATTCCAGGGAAACTGGAATCTGTGGGCATGCCTCTAGCGACATATAAACTGTAAGTTTTCAGGACCAGCCCCGAACGATAACGAATCGTCAGATGGTCACTAAGGGGGGGCTGTGAGCATTCCAAAACTATGTGGCCTAATCTAGACTTGAAGAGGTCTACCGCTTTGGCTCGCTGTCATTGTGTCCGTCATGACAGGTCACTGTCTAATCGGAAAACTTGCTGATAGACTGAAGGTTGCCAGTAACGACTTTTGCAGAAGCTGTGAGGACATCCAAGAAGAAGAGACTATAGAATACAATCTGTGTGTGTGTCCCGCACAAACAGTCAGAAGGAGTTCCACTTTAGGTACTCATTTCTTTAAAAACCTGTCTGATCTATCGGATATGAATATACGCAAGCTGTTGGGCTTTTTGAAGCGCTCTGGATGGTTCAGATGGTAGGATCTAGAAGGAATCTTCCTTCTTCCGTTTTTGTGGTATCCTTATAGACGAAAACGTCTGAGTGAGTCTGATGGCAGACTGCCCTTAAACCTAACTTAACCTATCTACTAACTATTCTCGCCCTCATAGGGTCCGATGCCAGAGCCGCCATCTTCGCCTGAATAACCACGCTTACCGTAACAATCCGATCATGCAGCTGCTTCCGAAACCGAAGTAGTGTAGAATGTCATAATGACGGCGAAGACCTCTGAAAAACGCTACACCTGTCTAAAATGTTATCTGATTGCCTTATTTCAAACGCTCCAGCATTGTTTCCTCTATCTAATTAAAACCCTTGCGTGCTTACAGCAGGTCCCGGGAAAGGCAGGGTTCCCCGTCCCCGAAGACACTTATTCAGAACAAGTAAAAGCGTGCTAAGTTCGGCCGGGCCGAATCTTATATACCCTCCACCATGGATCGCATTTGTCGAGTTCTTTTCCCGGCATCTCTTCTTAGGCAAAAAAGGATATAAGAAAAGAGTTGCTCTGCTATTACAACGATATCAAGATATGGTCCGGTTCGGACCACAATTAAATTATATGTTGGAGACCTGTGTAAAATGTCAGCCAATTCGTATAAGAATTGCGCCTATTGGGGCTCACGAAGTAAAATAGAGAGAACGATTTATATGGGATCTGTATCGGGCTATAGACCGATTCAGACCATAATAAACACGTTTGTTGATGGTCATGAGAGGATCCATCGTACAAAATTTCAGGCATATCGGATAATAATTGCGACCTCTAGGGGTCAAGAAGTCAAGATCCCAGATCGGTTTATATGGCAGCTATATCAGGTTATGGACTGATTTGAACCTTATTTGACACAGTTGTTGAAAAAAAAAATAAAATACGTCATGCAAAATTTCAGCCAAATCTGATAGGAATTGCGCCCTCTAGAAGCTCAAGAAGTCAAATCCCCAGATCTGTTTATATGACAGCTATATCAGGTTATGGACTGGTTTCTACCATACTTGGCACAGTTGTTGGATATCATAACGAAATACTTCGTGCAAAAATTCATTCAAATCGGATAAGAATTGTTTCCTCTAGAGGCTCAAGAAGTCAAGACCCAAGATCGGTGTATATGGCAGCTATATCAGGTTATGGACCGATTTAAACCATACTTGGCTCAGTTGTTGGGTATCATAACAAAACACGTTGTGCGAAATTCCATTCCAATCGGATAAGAATTGCGCACTCTAGAGGCTCAAGAAGTCAAAACCCCAGATCGGTTTATATGGCAGCTATATCAGGTTATCGACCGATTTGAACCATACTTGGCGCTGTGGTTGGATATAATAACAAAACTCGTCGTGCTAAATTTCATTTCTATCGGATAAGAATTGCGCACTCTAGAGGCTCAAGAATTCAAGACCCAAGATCGGTTTATATGGCAGCTATATCAGGTTATGAACCGATTTGAACCATACTTGGCACAGTTGTTGGATATCATAACAAAACACGTCGTGCAAAATTTCATTCTGATCGGATAAGAATTGCGCACGCTAGAGGCTCAAGAAGTCAAGACCCAAGATCGGTTTACATGGCAGCTATATCAGGTTATGGACCGATTTGAACTATACTTGGCACAGTTGTTGGATATTATAACGAAACACGTCGTGCAAAATTTCATTCCAATCGGATAAGAATTGCGCACTCTAGAGGCTCAAGAAGTCAAGACCCATGATCGGTTTATATGGCAGCTATATCAAAACATGGACCGATATGGCCCATTTACAATACCAACCGACCTACACTAATAAGAAGTATTTGTGCAAAATTTCAAGCGGCTAGCTTTACTCCTTCGGAAGTTAGCGTGCTTTCGACAGACAGACGGACGGACGGACGGACGGACGGACGGACGGACGGACGGACGGACGGACGGACGGACAGACGGACGGACATGGCTAGATCGACATAAAATGTCGCGACGATCAAGAATATATATACTTTATGGGGTCTCAGACGAATATTTCGAGTAGTTACAAACAGAATGACGAAATTAGTATACCCCCCATCTTATGGTGGAGGGTATAAAAATGATGTCCAACCCGTTAATAAGAAAGGACACGATGGTAAATAATCTATCGCCCCGCATATAATAGAACGCAACATCGCACTGTCATCCTACAAATGCCTCAGATAGAGTATTAACCCTATTTAATGGCGCTCCTACTCATATAGGGGCACTCTTGTTGCAGAGCTCAGCTCCGCCACTTTACCCTGTGCCTTCCGGATCGTCCATCTAAGGATACAGTTTTGCAGAGCCAAATACATCGCCAAACATCCATAGGTGCGAATCGGCCGACTTGCCGCCGTATACATGCCGCGTATCGTCCCCGGCCAGTCCCCTTTTGACCCTTTCCTTGACATTGCTTCCAAAGGGTGATTTTTTTTGACAATACTGGTTGAAACAGCTCACACACGTTTTGTACTTTGTTTTACTATCAAACATCTTCATTTTGGTCTATAATTTAACCATGAATCGTCTTAAAAACGAACAACGTTTGCAAATATTTGAATTTTATGATCTAAATTCGTGCTCTGTTAAAAAAGTTCATCGCGCGCTTCTTCCATTTTGCGACGAATCTCATTTTTGACTCAATGGGTACGTAAATAAGCAGAATTGTCGTTTTTGTAGTTAAGACCAGCCAGTAGCATTGCAAGAGCTGTCAATGCATCCAGAAAAGGGCACAGTTTGGTGCGGTTTATGGGCTGGTGGCATCATTGGATCGTACTTCTTCAAAGATGATGCGAATCGTAACGTGACTGTGAATGGTGAGCGCTACCATGAGATGTTATCCCACTTTTTTTGCCAAAGTGGTTTGAACAAGACGGTGTCCAATGCCACACATCACGCGTAACGATGGACTTATTGAGAGGCGAGTTCGGTGAACATGTGATTTCACGCTCGGGACTGGTCAATTGGCCGCCTAGATCGTGAGATTTAACGCCTTTAGATTGGTTTTTGTGGGGCTATGTTGAAGCTCATGTCTATACAGACAAGCCCGCTTCAATTGACGCATTGGAAAAAAATTCTTAGCAGTACACAAAACGTATGGAATCTTCAGAAAAAACTGTGCACAAGAGATTGTCAGAATGTGAACGGCTGTGAACAGTTTCTAACGTTTACTCCAAAAAAACCTGTTGGTAATTTGTGAACATTTGTGGTAGATCTGATAGCATATGTGTGGAGTCTTTTCAACAACACCGTACTTAATTTTATCTTTTTTTTATCTATAGGTGTAGAGTTTCAAAATTCTACAGTAAACCTTTGAAAGGCAACAAGTGGTGGTTGCCATACTATTTTAAACTATGGAAACACGGGACATTGGTCGTTCGTTGAACTTGTTCTAGATAATCATTATTTCTTAACGATTTATATACTTCTGATATATTATGATATTATTAATTTTCTTTTTTCTCTATTTTATTTATTTTAAACCATGCGACTCTTCCTTCCTTGACCACCTGCTGCTGCACTCCTCTAACTTCATACACTAGGTAACATTGGTTCTATGATCTCTAATATGAATGTGGCACGTGTGGAATTTCAAAATCGCATGGACGGCGTCAAGCAATACATGGCCTTTCGCAAGGTGGGCCATGAACTGGAGGCCCGTGTCATACGATGGTTTGCCTATACCTGGTCTCAAAGTGGTGCTCTGGATGAGGAGCGTGTTCTTGCCGCACTGCCCGATAAGTTGAAAGCCGAAATAGCCATTCAAGTTCACATGGACACGCTGAGACAGGTGCGTATTTTCCACGACACCGAACCGGGCTTGTTGGAGGCATTGGTGTTAAAGCTAAAATTACAAGTATTCAGTCCCGGCGACTACATTTGCCGCAAAGGAGATGTGGGCAAGGAAATGTACATTGTCAAGCGTGGCAAACTGTCCGTGGTGGCCGATGATGGTGTGACTGTCTTCGCCACCTTGGGTGCCGGTTCTGTGTTTGGTGAAGTCTCTGTGCTGGAAATTGCCGGCAATCGCACTGGCAATCGTCGTACTGCCAATGTTCGTTCCTTGGGCTATTCAGATTTATTTTGCTTGGCCAAACGTGACCTATGGGAGACGCTGGCCGACTATCCTGAGGCGAGAGCCACCCTCACGGAGCGAGGATGTCAGTTGTTACGCAAGGATGGTTTGTTGGATGAGCAAGTTTTTGCGGGTAAGTGTTGGTCCTAGGCCACAGGGTATCACTTTTCAATGTTGGACTTTAATTTTTTGTTTTGTGTTATTGTTTTTGCAGATTCCCAACGTGTTCATGACACCATTGAGAGTGGCATTGAAAAACTAGAGGTTTCTGTGGAAAATCTCAACATGAGACTGGCACGTTTGCTGGCCGAATACACTGCCAGCCAAGCCAAAATGAAGCAACGTTTGGCGAAACTCGAACTGAAGTGAGTGACAACTTTTATTTGTTGGTGGGCATTTTGATTTTCTAATTTGTAAAGGAAGCACCGCAATTTCGCCCACAGCACAAACAAGGCTGAACAGTGGGTGGCAACAACATTATGGAGGAGACTAAGATAATTTATGATGGAAAAATTAAGAGCATTAGCCAAAAGGAAATGTGATGATAGTGTTGCCATTGAAACCAAGTAAAAACGTAGCTCCTAAAAGCTTTTCTGCGAACAGGTCGATGGTGTTAATGGCGGCGTCAAGATGAAAAAGTTTCTCCCAAAAACCCATGACCAAACTAAGACGTTAGTAGATGTCGTTGATGTAAGAGACGAGATAACGGAAGACATGTTGAGTCATTAGATGCGGACTTATTTTCCACAGGATAGGACAGAACACACAGAGACATCGAAATTTAGTAACATTGAGGTTGATCGAAGATTCATCGTTGCGGACGTTATGGTAAAAGAAGCATTGAAAAGCTTCCAGCCATTTAAATCAGCAGGTCCTGACTTGATGGTAAATGGCATGGCTAGGACTATCATCAAATTCGAAAGATGCTTTTTACAATTTGAGGACCCATACAGTAATTCAATCCTTAGACCTGACCAGGGTGAATTGGGTCTTTGGGAACTGGATAAGACATATTGTAAGGCAGGAGTGAATCCACTACATAAGGGTAAGGCATAAAGTGGCACATACCTCTTTATGGTCACAGGTGGGCCTTTTATCGCCACTACCATGGGTGACCAGCTTTTATGTCCTTCCACGGATCCTGACTGATTTGAAACCGTATTCTGTACAGACGATGTTATACTTCTAAGTGGTAGAATTTCGAATCAGCTATGCAGAAAGGCTAAAAAACTTCTTGAAAATGGTATGCGTATATGCTAGACGTAGGTGTCTGAACGTAAACCCAGAGAAGTCTTAAAGCTGCTTGTTTACGCAGAAGACGAAGGTGCTGGCCGAATACACTGCCAGTCGAGGCACCTATTTCCTCACTTGAACAATTCCGATATTTGAAAAGTCGATTACTTGAAAGTGATTTGCTCGTAGATGTTCGGCACTATATGGATGGGCTCTGACTCCAAAGTAACTGAGTGGCTCTACAGCAGCATAATTAGGCCAATAATGACATACGCCTCGAAAGTATGGAGAACGCCGAAGAATAGGAAGAAGAACAGGATCAGAGAACGTTTTGTCTTAGTTTGGAGGGATGACTATCCCCTTCCTATGGTGGCGACATTTATGAGGTACTATGCCATGGAAAAACTTCTCACAAAAAGGTGTTGCACTACGGCACGACTTTCGAGCTCGGTTATAAAAAGGTGGTCACCTATCATTTTGCTTAAATTTCAATCGAACAACACTCATTAATGTGTGAGAAGTTTGCGCCTGTTCCTTAATGAAATCCTCATGGCAAATTTGCATAGGCGGGACGCCCATCCACAGGACCCAGACACCGAGTTCTGCTTTTGGCTGACTAACCATATCACGGTCCTACAGGCCGAAATCCATGCTATCATAAAATGCTCGGGTGTTACTCTCTTTATGCGAGAACGATGAAGGCAAACTTCTTAACATACAGTAATTTGGCCATTAGAACACTATTAGGTCACAAACGGTTTGGACTTGTCATGGGATAACTAAGAGAAACACACAGGCTGAAGCTTTGGTGGGAGAAACGTAAGTGGGAGCTACCGGGCACGTCCACAGGTTGCTGATAGTCAAATGCTCCATGCGGAGTAACTGCAATTGCAGGCGCGGACCATCAGTGGTATTGATTGGAGAGTCTCAGCGAAATGCAGAGAGGCACCGGCTCATGCTTTTATACTGAGTGCCTATGATGCTTGAAAAGTCGGAACGCCCGGTGGAGTGTCTACGCCAGGCTCCACGTACTTTACTTCAATTGGCTATGACAGAATATTTGCTCCACTAGCCGAACGTAGAAGAGAGTTCCAAGCGCCTCGATCTTCTGCGCTCATTCTAAAATCTCTGACACCAAGTTTCGAGGTGTCTCCCACAACTTGATCTTTCCATCGGGCTTTTGGTCTTCCCGGTTTGCCTTCAAAAGACTTCTTTGCTGGAGCTTCTTCATCCATTCTGACAAAATGACCTAGCCAACGCAGCCGTTGTATTTTGATGCATGTAACTATGGTATCGTCGTCATACAGCTCATACAGCTCGTGGTTCATACGTCGCCTATATTCTCCGTAAACGCAAACTGGTCCATATATTTTACGAAGAATCTTTCTCTCAAATACTCCAAGCACTGCCTCATCTGCTTTCGCAAGTACCCATGCTTCGGAACCATATAACAGCACGGGTAGTATCAGTGTCTTGTATAGTGTAATCTTCGTCTGTCGAGAGGTGGCCTTGTTTCTAAACTGCTTACTTAGTCCAAAATAGTATCTGTTTGTCAGTATTATTATTCGCTTACTCTCAAAACTGGTGTCATTCGTTTTGGTTACGGCGGAGCCGAGGTTGATAAAGTTACTGACTATCTCAAAGTTGTGGTTCCCATGTTCTTTATCTGCTCGGTTGTACAAGGCGTTTTGGGAGTTGAAACCATGCATTTCGTCTTATCTCCATTTACTGCCAGACCCATTTTCTCACTGACTCTCTTCGCAGTGTGAATATCTGGTCTGGGGTGGATTTACCAGGTCCAAAGCGGCATTGATAGACCCCAATTATCTCATTGACTTTAGATTTTAATCTTTCACACAGTACGCTCGAGAGTAACTTGTATGCGATGGGGAGGAGACTTATTCCTCTGTAGTTGGCACATTCCGTCTTGTCTCCTTTCTTGTGTACGGGACATAGTATGCTGAGGTTCCAATCATCGGGTATGCATTCTTCTAGCCAGATTGCGCAGATAAGCTGATAGTTAGCAGATAAGTAAATAGTTCAGCGGGTAACCCGTCGGCTCCTGCTGCCTTGTTATTCTTTAGTCGGGTCACTGCTACTAGGACCTCATTCTGACTAGGAGGTAAACATTCTATACCATCATCAGGGATTGGTTCTGCGGTATCCTCTCCGCCGCCAACGTCGGACACTAGCAGTTGGGTAAAATGTTCTTTCCATATCCTCAGCATGTTATCTGTGTCAGTTACCAGATTTCCTTCTTTGTCTCTGCAGGAGAATGTGCTTGCACCAAAGCCATCGGTTTGATGTTTAATTCTTTGTGTAGAATTTCCGGACTTCATTCTGACTCTTGTACATCTCAATTCACTCACACTCACGTCTTTCCATTTCCTTTTTATACCCTCCACCATAAGATGGGGGGTATACTAATTTCGTCATTCTGTTTGTAACTACTCGAAATATTCGTCTGAGACCCCATAAAGTATATATATTCTTGATCGTTGTGACATTTTATGTCGATCTAGCCATGTCCGTCCGTCTGTCCGTCCGTCCGTCCGTCTGTGTGTCGAAAGCATGCTAACTTCCGAAGAGGTAAAGCTAGCCGCTTGAAATTTTGCACAAATACTTCTTATTAGTGTAGGTCGGTTAGTATTGTAAATGGGCCAAATCGGTCCATGTTTTGATATAGCTGCCATATAAACCGATCTTGGGTCTTGACTTCTTGAACCTCTAGAGTGCGCAATTCTTATCCGATTGGCATGAAATTTTGCACGACGTGTTTTTCTATGACATCCAACAACTGTGCCAAGTATGGTTAAAATCGGTTCATAATCTGATATAGCTGCCATATAAACCGATCTTGAGTCTTGACTTCTTGAGCCTCTAGAGTGCGCAATTATTATCCGATTTGAATGAATTTTGGCACGACGTGTTTTGTTATGATATCCAACAACTGTGCTAAATATGGTTCAAATCGGTCCATAATCTGATATATCTGCCATATAAACCGATCTTGGGTCTTGACTTCTTGAGCCTCTAGAGTGCGCAATTCTTATCCGATTGGCATGAAATTTTGCACGACGTGTTTTGTTATGATATTCAACAACTGTGCCAAGTATGGTCCTAATCGGTCCATAACCTGATATAGCTGCCATATAAACCGATCTTGGGTCTTGACTTCTTAAGCCTCTAGAGTGCGCAATTCTTATCCGATTTGATGAAATTTTGCACGACGTGTTTTGTTATGATATCCAACAACTGTGGCAAGTATGGTTCAGATCGGTTTATAACCTGATATAGCTGCCATATAAACCGATCTTGGGCCTTGGCTTCTTGAGCCTCTAAAGTGCGCAATTCTTATCAGATTGGAATGAACATGTTTTTTTTTTGATATCCAACAAGTGTGCCAAGAATGGTTCAAATCGGCTCATAAACTGATATAGCTGTCATATAAACAGATCTGGGGACTTGACTTCTTGAGCTTCTAGAGGGCGCAATTCCTATCTGATTTGGCTGAAATTTTGCATGACGTTTTTTATTTTTTATTTTTTCTTTCAACCACTGTGTCAAATAGGGTTTAAATCGGTTCATAACCTGATATAGCTGCCATATAAACTGAAGAAGTCGCAATTATTTTCCGATTTGCCTGAAATTTTGTACGATGGATCCTCTCTTGACCATCAACATACGTGTTTATTATGGTCTAAATCTGTTTATAGCCCGATACAGCTCCCATATAAATCGATCTCTCTATTTTACTTCTTGAGCCCCCAAAGGGCGCAATTCTTACACGAATTGGCTGACATTCTACACAGGTCTCCAACATATAATTTAATTGTGGTCTAAACCGGATCATATCTTTATATCGCTTTAATAGCAGAGCAAATCTTTTCTTATATCACTTTTTGCCTAAGAAGAGATGTCGGGAAAAGAACTCGACAACTGCGCTCCATGGTGGAGGGTAAATAAGATTCGGCCCGGCCGAACTTAGCACGCTTTTACTTGTTCTTTCTGCGGAATAGACGTTTCTCCTCTCTCCTTTTCTCCCGATACCTCTCCTTCATCTGGCTCGTTGCTACTGATTGCAGGGTTGCTCTAAATGCCGCATTCTTGGCTTCAGTAGCATCTAGACACTCTTGGTCGTACCATGGGTTTCTTGAAGGAGGCTTTCGGTACCCTAGTACGGATTTCGCGGCATTTTCCATGGAGTGGGCAATAGTTTGCAACTGCGCCATTATATCATTGGAACAAGTAGTTCTTTCATCAAGCAGTTGGATCAGTCGAGTGGAGTATGCCGCTGCCATTTGTTGTGTTTGCAGCTTTTCATTGTCCAGCTTCCGTGCAGTGTCAGATCGTACTTTCCTCGCCATGTTCAAACGGGTGCGAACCTTTGCTGCGACAAGGTAGTGATCCAAATCTATATTCGCTCCACGGATCGATCGTACATCTAACACGCCGGATAAATGCCTTCCATCTATCACAACGTGATCAATTTGTTTTCTCGTGTTTTGATCGGGTGACAGCCATGTGGCTTTGAAATCTGGTGCGACTAACTACCATGTTTTTTGCCGCGCCGAAATCTATCAGCCTCAACCCATTACCGGACGTTATCTCGTAGAGAGTAAACTTTCCGAATGTTGAACCAAAAATGTCTTCCTTCCCTATCTTCGCATTAAAATCTCCCAGAACGATTTTAATATCATAGGCGGGGCAGAGGTCATATCCTCTCTCTAAGCGTTCGTAGAAAATATCCTTGGTCTGCTCGTCTTTGTCTTCCGTCGCGGTATGGGCACAAATAAGGCTAATGTTCAAGAATTTGCTTTTATGCGGATTGTGGCTAGCCTCTCATCCACCGAAGTAAAGCTAGAGACAAGGTGTTTCAGTCTCTGACTAACCACAAATCCACAACCAAATTCATACCTCGTGTTATGGCAGCTATAGTATAGTTCGTCACCGTTTGGTGTTGTAGTGACGCCATTCCCAGTCCATCGCACTTCCTGTAAGGCGGTAATATTTTCCTTGTACTTCTCAAATACATCCGCCATCGCGTATACTGCACCTTCTCTATACGGAGTGCGGATATTCCAGGTGCAGATCCGCAAATCATGATCCTTTTTTCGTTTGCGCGGGTCGTCAATGTTGGGGGGGGTCCGTTTTTACTATTCCTTTGTTTCTCATAGTAGTTCTCAGTTTTCCAGGGGCGGGTTACTGACCCAGCGCCCCAACCGCATGGTTCTGTGGGATTGCACACGTATTCCTCGTTGGTGCGAGCCGCTTGCTCCAAGATCCGACGCTCGCCGCCAGCCGCCCCTAACCTGGGAACAGACGCTGATGTTGGCCATTGGTTATTTGAAGGCACAAATAACTCGCCTTGTCATCTCGAGTATCATAGGCACTCAGTATTTAATTAAGAGCCAGTGCTACCTGACTCCTCACTGAGACTCTCCTCTCGAAAATCGCTGACTGCCCGCGGCCGCATTTGCAGCTACTCCGCATAAAAACGGAGCTTTTCACCATCCGCAACCTGTGGGCGCGCCTGGTAGCTTTCAGCTAAGCTTCCAGTGATAACGACGGAAACCACACAAGTCGGAGTTCAAAGTTCCTGCCTGTGTGGTGCTCATGGTTATCCCGTATCGGCTGGGCCCGGCTCCACTATCTGACATATATCAGATCAGCAGGGGCTTTTGACGAACACATCTGGTACGAGTCTTAAGGACAAGGCCGAACATATTTTATCTTTGCATCTCTATAATTTGCCTATGGCCTAGATTGGTCTTCTCTGGCAAACCAATACGTTCTTTGAGAGGTTGGAGTAATAAAGGGCTCAAAGGACTCTGGTTTATTGAGAGGCTTGGTGCGAATGAACTAAAACTATCACCGATGAGGCAGCGTGAATCATATCACTTGCAAACCGATTCCCGGATTTGACTTCATGAGCTCCTAGATGACTCAATTTTCTCTTAATTTGGCTGAAATTTGGCTTCATGAGCTCCTAGATGACTCAATTTTTTCTTAATTTAGCTGAAATTTGACACAAAAACTTCTGCTGCGACTGCATGATCAGTATCGGTCTATATACTGATTTTGGCCCGTTAAATAACGATACACAGATTTGACTTCTTGAGACCGTAGAAACCGCAATCAATTCTCGATTTGATTGTTGCAAAATAATTCATATACGAACTGAGTTAATAATGGTAAATTTTTAGTGCAATCTACCAAAGACTCAGTCCGGCTAAACTTAGAACGTTGTTACCTGTTTTTCTCTTTTTGATTCCACACCGAATTTGCAAATCGTTTTATAGTTAAATAATGCCTTGCCACTGTGACACGCTTTCATTGACGTTGCATGTGTGTGCATGGGTTCTTGTGATCTTTTTATAATTTCATTACAATTGTAAACTAATTGACTTATGCCAGTTTTTTGTTTATCTCTTTTTTTCTTTTGCCTCTGGACACAATCTGATGCCATTTTCCATTTTCCAGTTACCAATTAACACAAAGCATCTCACTGACGGAGCAACATGCGCGACCTCCTCGCAGTGGGCGCCTCTATTCACTGCAACCCAAAAAACGTCCAAGGTCGAGACCAGCGAGTGCTTCCAAGTCCAACGATAATAATAAACAGAACACCTTGTAAGATTTCAAGGAGTAACAGCAACAGATGTATCCTGGCGCCCTCCTGCCCCTATCCGAATGATGTAACGGTTTCAAAGAAATCCTAAGTTACCCCCTCACTTTGCTGAAATTTCAAATGGAATGTAAACTATGTAAGATTATTACTACTACATATTATTTTCTTTCGTTTGGTTCTCTGAAATTCATGTGATGTCACAATAGGAGTGCTTTGTGATTATTGAAGAGGCTTTGCAAAATTACTGAAGGAACTTTTCAGTAAATGTGAGTTTCTAGTTATCAGAATGGTAGGTTTTAAGTTCCTAAAGTAGTGCGTTAAGTTGCTAAAAGGTGTTTTACTTCACTTAAAAAGAGTAAAAATATAAAAATCAAGTCAAACAATCTATAACTATATTTATACTCTGCACCACCACTGTGGTACAAGATACTATAACTTAGTGCTTTTGTTTGTAAAACCCAGGAAAAAAGATGATAAGTATACCGATCGACTCAGAATTACTTCCTGATTCGATTTATCTATGTCTGTCTGTCTTTTCATGTTAATTTGTGTACAATCAACAGGTTGCAATTTTCGTCCGATCATCTTCAAAACTGAAACTGGCAGCTTTTTGTGGCCAAGAGACAAAGCCTATTGAAAATCGAAAAAATATTGTATGTTCAGATTTGAATAAAACTCCTTTACGTTCGTTCGATTTGGAACAATATTGCATTAGTGTGCCCATTTATTAAACGATTATATCAAAATTTGACAGAAGGGATTTTTATACCCACCACCGAAGGATGGGGGTATATTCACTTTGTAGTTCCGTTTGCAACCCATCGAAATATCCATTTCCGACCCTATAAAGTATATATATTCTTGATCAGAGTAAAAGTCGATCTAGATATGTTCGCCCGCCTGTCCGTGCTTCTGTCCGTCCGTCTGTCTGTTGAAATCACGCTACAGTCTTTAAAAATAGAGATATTGAGCTGAAACTTTGCACAGTTTTTTTTTCTTTGTCCATAAGCAGTTTAAGTTCGCAGATGGGCTATATCGGACTATATCTTGATATAGCCCCCATATAGACCGAACCGCCGATTTAGGGTTTTAGGCCCATAAAAGCCACATTTATTATCCGATTTTTCTGAAATTTAGGACAGTGAGTTATGTTAGGCCAACCCACACCCTTCTTCAATTTGGCGCAGATCGGTCCAGATTTGGATAAAGCTGCCATATAGACCAACCCCCCGATTTAAGGTTTTAAGCCAATAAAAGCCACATTTATTATCCGATTTTGTTGAAATTTGGGACAGTAAGTTGTGTTGTGGCCTTCGACATTCTTCTTTAATTTGGAGCAGATCGGTCCAGATTTTGATATAGCTACCATAGAGACCGATCTCCCGATTTAAGGTCGTAAGCCAATTAAAGCCACATTTATTATTTTGCTGAAATTTGGGACAGCAAGTTGTGTTTGGGCCTTCGATATGATTCTTTAATTTGGCCCAGATCGTTGCAGATTTGGATATAGCTGCCATATAGACCGATCTCTCGATTTAAGGTTTTTGGCCCATAAAAAGCGCATTTATTGTTCGATTTCGGCAAAATTTGGGACATTTACTTGTGTTATTTTTTTCGACATCCGTGTCGTATATGGTTTATATCGGTTTTCTTTTAGATGTAGCTACTAAAAAGACCAATATTTTTATACCCTACAGCACCACTGTGGTACAGGGTATTATAGATTTGTGCTTTTGTTTGCAACGCAAAAAAGGAGAAGAGCTAGACCCATTGATAAGTATACCGATCGACTCAGAAACACTTTCTGATTTGATTTAGCCATGTCCATCTGTGAGTCCATGTATTCGTGTAATCAAAGTGCAGGTCGTATTTGTTGTCCAATCATTACAAAATTTTGCACATATCACTTTTTTGGCCCAAGGACAAATGCTATTGATTTTGATAACAATCGGTTCAGATTTAGATATAGCTCCCATATATATGTATCGCCCGATTTGCACTTAAATGGCCGTAGTTACTACATTTTTCAACTGATCTGCACAAAATTTGGCATGGACTGTTTCGTTACTCATCTCAACGTATTTGCTAAATTTCTTAAAAATCGGTTCAGATTTAGATATAGCTCCCATATATGTGTATCGTCCGATTTGCACTTAAATGGCCGTAGTAGCTACAATTCTCAACCGATTTGCACAAAATTTGGCACGGATTGTTTTGTTACTGATCTTAACATATGTTCTAGATTTCATCAAAATCGGTGCAGATTTGGATGTAGCACCCATATATATTTATCGCCGGATTTACACTTGTATGGCCGTAGTAACAACAGTTTTCCAACGATCTGTTTAATAGTCGGTTCAGATTTAGATATTGCTCTCATATACATATATATTTATATGTTTCCCGAATTTATAATTGTAGGGTAGGTGTAGGGTATTATATAGTCGGCTCCGCCCGACTTTTGTCTTTCCTTACGTGTTTTATACACCATTGAACAATGTCTTGTACTTATGAGCATGTGGTCCAAATGGGATCATATTTCGATATAGCTGCTATGGGGCAAAAGGTATGCATGTTTCACGGGATTTTGACGTAAGGTGGTTTACATATTACCCGAGGTGGTGGGTATCCAAAGTTCTGTCCGGCCGAACTTCACGCCTTTTTACTTGTTGTAAGCTACAACTATCTTTTGGGTACGATCGCCTTCCCAATCCGACTTCAAACTAATGCTTGTCATTGACAATACCAAATGAATTTCGAAAAATTAAATTGTTTTGACATGATGATAAAACACAAATCTGCGAATTATTTAACTACTTTCCTAGAACTATGCAAAGCCTTAATGTATTATACATTAAAACAAATTTATCAACGAATTGATGTTAATTTTCCTTTTGCAATCCTGCATCAAGAATTTCAGAAAAACCCTTTTTCTTAAAAAGAGAAACAACAACAACATCAAATTGTATTTTAAAATAAATATGAATGTTAACATAAAATTTAGAAATAAAATAAACACATATTAGGACTAAAGAAAATCTATTTTAGATAACAAGAAAAACAAAACTAAAAATTCCATTCTGATTTTAAAAATTAAAAAAAAAACAAAAATATTTCTATAAACATTTAACTAAAACAATAGACAAACATAACAAAAAAATGTAATGTGCCTCAAAATAATTTTTAAAAAATTATAAAAAAACAAACAAACAAACAAAAATGTTCAGAGAAACAAAAATACGAGTTAAGAAAACAAAATCTACTATAAGAAAATGTAAACTTATATATATTTAAAATAATTTAGTTTTAGTATTTAGTTTAGACATATGCTAAATCTAGTATTGAATAGGAATAAAAAAAAACAAACGAAGTGACAACAACAACAACAGAACAAACTATAGTTTTATACACAATTTACATGGGGGGATAGAATCAATCAATTCATTCCCTCTACTAAGTCTACTTTTCACGTATAGAGAAGAACATTTAAAGGCCAAAACAACAACAAACTATTTGGCATTAAGTTAACAATTAGAAATATCTGATATAAAAGAATTGTAATAAATGTACTATTCATGTAAACAGCGACTAGTAATACACAAAATCACAACTAAAAACAAGGAAAGTGAAAAACAAAAAAGAAAAACCAAAAATAATTTTCCCACTTTAAGATGGAAATAGTCATGTACGAGTATAGCAAGCGAGTCATAGGTACCTCAAATAACAAAAATGTAATGTTTGTGACAAAAGCCATAAAAACGGGTGAATTGAGAAAGCTGAAATCAGGGAGCACAAGATTGATGAGACAAATGTGGGACATAAGTTTCTTAGAAAAATTGTTAATTTTAAGCAACCGGCCAAGTCAAAGATATAATTTTTGTTTGTTTTTATTTTGTTCAACTGTACTGTAAATCAATTAATATCAAAGTTATGTTATATTTATAGGTTTTTCATCAGAAACTTCAATAAAAGGTGAATTTTTGAAAAAGAAATTTAAATGGACAATGTTTTATTTTCAAGGCTAGGAATGATCAATATTTTTCTGGAATGAATGTATATAAAACTTGCGAAAACTTAAAAAATGGGGCCTGAATTCTAGGACAGTCCACTGGCTTCACAGGAGCGTGATTAGACCAATACTTACTTAGGTTAGTTTAGGTTAGGTTGAAAAGAGGGTGCAGATATTAATCCGCCCCATGCCACTATGGACACACACCTAAGTAATCGGCTTGTTGTGCGCTCTAAAAACCATAAAGTAACCTCGCCTCAGTAGTTTGGTGGACTGCTAGAAGATGAGCAATGTTTGGACCATACATCAGGTTCAGAGAACATGTTGTCTTGGCTTAGGCGTAGCGATGAAGACCATGCCCACTAGGGCACTGCAGACTATTCTAGATATCCGACCCATTGACATACAGATTAAGTGTGAGGCAGCCACTGCGGCTATGAGACTTAAGGTGGTGGGAGAACGGATTGAGAATGGGAGCAGCTCATACCATCGCGGTATAATCGAGGCGACAATATGAAACCTGGAAGGAAGGGGAGAGGTTACCGATCGGATACCTGAGATGAACCTTGAAGTCGAGTGCGAGGCACTGCTACCATCGGCACAATCTTGTATTGACGGAACCCTAGAAATGCCATCTGGAAGATCAAAGCTGGAGGACAGAGTGGACCTGGCGGTTTACATTGAGAACCCAGGGACTGAGATCAATATATATATAATGAACTTTAATCAAATATACTTTTTATACACTTTTTTTCTAAAGCAAGCTCAAAGTCACAGCTGATAAATGACAGAAGAAAGAATTCAATTACAGAGTCACAAGCTGTGAAAAAATTTATCAACGCCGACTATGTGAAAAATCCGCAATAACTTTTTGGGCAACCCAATAGATTGCCTGACCATAATACGGTCCTGCAGGCGGAAATCCGGGCGATCACGAAATACGGGAAGTGGTGTGGTGCTAACGCGAGGACGTCGATTGTGAACATCTTTACCGACAGTAAAATTGCCATAAGAACTAAAACAACCAGGACGGTAAGGTCACGAACAGTCTTGCAGTGTAATAAGGAGATTAACGCCTTCTCTGAGGATGGGAAAAACCGCATTTTTGGTGCCGGGCCATAACGGAGTAAGGAGAAATGAAAGGGCAGACGATTTGGCTGTGAAAGCCAGAGGACGCAGTCCGAGTTAATGGAGTGGGCGACAAATGCGCATGCAACATTGTGGAACAGCGAAAAGGTCGGTAGGACGGCGAAAATCCTATGGGGGGATCCAAATCGTGAGAAGACGAGGCTATTACTGAAAGGAAGCAAGAAGGAGGTCAGTATAGCTATTGGTATCATATCGGGACACATAGGACTACGAGCTCACTTATGTAAAGTCGGTGCATCAAGTGATAGCATGTGTAGGGCAAGCGGGGAAGATGATGAGACGTTGAAGCATTTCCTATGTCATTGCCCGGCTTTCGCTTCTAACAGATACCGGCACTTAGGTGGAGACACAATACCAGACATGAACCAACTTATGGGAGTGGCATTGAAAACAATTAAGGATTTTGTAGGTAGCATGGAATTCCTAACTTAAAATTTTCTTTTTAAGCCCACCCCCGACGGATGGGGGTATATTCATTTTGTCATTCCATTTGCAATACATCGAAATATCCATTTCCGACCCTATAAAGTATATATATTCTTGATCAGCGTAAAAATCTAAGACGATCTAGACATGTCCGTCCGTCTGTCCGTCTGTCTGTTGAAATCACGCTACAGTCTTAAAAAATAGAGATATTGAGCTGAAACTCTGCACAGCTTCTTTTTTTGTCCATAAGCAGGTTAAGTTCGAAGATGGGCTATGTCGGACTAATCTTGATATAGCCCCCATATAGACCGATCCGCCAATTAATGGTCTTAGGCCTATAAAAGCCACATTTATTATCCGATTTTCCTGAAATTTAAGACAGTGAGTTGTCTTAGGCCCTTGGACATCTTCCGCCAATATGGCTCAGATCGGTTCAGATATGGATATAGCTGCCATATAGACCGATCCTCCGATTTAGGGTCTTAGGCCCATAAAAGCCACATTTATTATCCGATTTTGCTGAAATTCCTCCGTCAATATGACTCAGATTGGTTCAGATTTGGATATAGCTGCCTTATAGACCGATTCTCCAATTTAGGGTCTTAGGCCAATAAAAGCCACATTTATTATCCGATTTTGCGGAAATTTGGGGCAGTGAGTTGTGTTGAACATCCTCCGTCAATTTGGCTCAGATCGGTCCAGATTTGGATATAGTTTCCATATAGACCGGTCTCTCGGTTTTAGGTTTTAGGGCCATAAAAAGCGCATTTATTGTCCGATGTTGCCGAAATTTGGGACAAAGAGTTAAGTTAAGCCCCTTCATATATTTCTGCAATTTGGTCTAGATAGATCAAGATTGTGATATATCTGCCATATAGACCGATCTCTCGATTTAAAGTCTTGGCCCTATAAAAGTCGCATTTTGAATCCGATTGCCCTGATATTTGACACACTGACTTATGTTATGATTTTTTGATATCCGTGTCGTATATAGTTCAGATCGGTTTATATTTAGATATAACTACTTAAAAGAGCAATATTTTGTTATATACAATTGAACAATAACTTCTACTTATTAGTATTTGGTCCAAATCGGAACATGGAAAGGTATGAATTTTGCACCGGATTTTGACGAAAGGTGGTTTACATATATATCCGAGGTGGTGGGTATCCAAAATTCGGCCCGGCCGAACTTAACGCCTTTTTACTTGTTAAAATTTTAAAATGGGAAAATTGGCACTTTGCTATTTTTTAGGCAATAAAAGAAAAACTTTGCGATAAAAGTATTTTGTTTGTCGTAAAAATTTCCCAACATTTTATATTTTTGCGTGTACCTGATACAGCTCCCATATTAACGGATCTCTGGATTAGTCTTCTACGGTCCCTAGAAGCTTAAATGTTTGGCTATTTGGCAGTAATTTTTGTGTACACAGATGCTCTTCAACTACATTCGTTTGTGGAAATTTTTATCTGAATCTATGGTGGTGGGTTCCCAAGATTCGGACTGGCAAAACTTCCCATATTTTAACTTGCTTCTCCATCATTGCCAGTAACAATGAATAACCCCCAATGCAGTAGCACCACGTTTGCAGAGTTTCAAGATTTGTAATGTCTTCATTGATATACGATATAAATGAGCAAGAGCTGAGCATAATCGTAAAAGCTGAGGGCTCTGTTGGAAAATTTTCAAACTAGCCAAAGCATTTCAAAATAACGCTATGTTAAGAAACTTCTGTCCTAACATAGGTATGTTAAAAATTATGCTTAGACCACAGTCCAAGAAATGTATAGAATTTGAAGCTCAAATGTTAATATAATCTCAAAAAAGCTTTTCGTTCCAAGTTACCTATGTTATTTGCTCACCCACACATAAATGACTAGGATTTGGAAAATGTATAGTATGATTTAAAAAATTTTTTATGTAAAAAACCTTGTGATATTTGAGCATTCTTGCGTAATTGAGGATTTTTCATATAGTCGGCGTAGACAAATTTTTTTACAGCTTGTGACTCTGTAATTGCATTCTTTCTTCCGTCAGTTATCAGCTGTTACTTTTAGCTTGCTTTAGAAAAAAGTGTAGAAAAAGTATATTTGATTAAAGTTCATTCTAAGTTTTATTAAAAATTCATTTACTTTCTTTTAAAAAATCCGCAATTACTTTTTGGGCAACCCAATATGATTATAACTTAGGGAATTTGTTTGTACCAAAAGAGATTAAACTTTTTTATACCCTACACCATTGGATGGGCGTATACTAATCTAGTCATTCCGCTTGTAACACCTAGAAATATTCGTCCAAGACCCCATAAAGTAAAGGGTGATTTTTTTGAGGTTAGGATTTTCATGCATTAGTATTTGACAGATCACGTGGGATTTCAGACATGGTGTCAAAGAGAAAGATGCTCAGTATGCTTTGACATTTCATTGAATTTTATTACCAAAATCAGTGTTCGGTTCGAAATGTGTTCATTCACCGTTCAGCGATGAGGCTCATTTCTGGTTGAATGGCTACGTAAATAAGCAAAATTGCCGCATTTGGAGTGAAGAGCAACCAGAAGCCGTTCAAGAACTGCCAATGCATCCCGAAAAATGCACTGTTTGGTGTGGTTTGTACGCTGGTGGAATCATTGGACCGTATTTTTTCAAAGATGCTGTTGGACGCAACGTTACGGTGAATGAACACATTTCGAACCGAACACTGATTTTGGTAATAAAATTCAATGATTTGCAAGCGTTGCTCGTTAGTAAGTCTATTCATGATGAAATGTCAAAGCATACTGAGCATCTTTCTCTTTGACACCATGTCTGAAATCCCACGTGATCTGTCAAATACTAATGCATGAAAATCCTAACCTCAAAAAAATCACCCTTTATATATATTTTTGATCGCTTCGTCGTTCGAATTGATCTGACCATGTCCGTCCGTCCGTCTTTCGAAATTACGATAGACCACTCAATATCTTCCTTCAATTAAGTCCAGGTCAGTCCAGATTTGGATATAGCTGCCATATAGACCGATATCTCGATTTAAGGTCTCGCGCCCATAAAAGGCACATGTATTTTCCGATGTCGCCAAAATTTGGGACAGCGAGTTGTGTTGGACCCTTCGACAACCTCCTTCAATTTGGCCCAGTTCGGTTCAGATTTGGATATAGCTGCCATATAGACCGATCTCTCGATTTAAGGCTTTGGGTCCATAAAAGGCACATTTATTGTCCGGTGTCGCCGAAATTTAAGAGTTAGGCTAAGCTCCTCGACATATTTCTGTTATATGGCACAGTTTGGTCCAGATTTAGATATATAGGAGCCATATACATCGATCTCTCGATTTAAGGTTTTAGGCCCATAAAAGGCGCAGTTATTATCCGATGTCGCCGAAATTTGGGATAGTGAGTTGTGTTGGTCTCTTCGACATTCTTCTTAAATTTGGATCAGATAGGCCCAGATTTGAATACAGCTGTCATATGGACCGATCTCTCGATTTAAGGTTTTGGGGCCACAGAAGGCGCATTTATTGTCCGATTTCACTGAAATTTGACGCAGTGACTTATGTTAGGCTTTTCGTCACCCGTGTCGTATATGGTTCAGATCGGTTTATTTTTAGATATGGCTACTAAAAAGACCCATATTTTATTATACACAATTGAACAATGACTTGTACTTATTAGTATTTATTCCAAATCGTAACGTATTTCGATATAGCTGCTATGGGGCATGAGGTATGCATTTTTCACCGGATTTTGACGAAATGTGGTTTACATATATATCCGAGGTGATGGGTATACAAAGTTCAGCCCTGCCGAACATAACACATTTTTACTTGTTGATTTCAAAATAATATTTAAGGCATTTGTTATATATTAATAAAAAAATTTGGCAATTTTGGTTGCAATTTTTTTGTTCAAAAACATATTTTGTAAAGTAGTAGTTATTTTGTCGGCACTTATTTGAATTCAATCAAAAATTAGCAAATTGAAAAAAGATTTAAGTTATATGCTTGTAAAATTGGAAAATAAGATGGAATATAAAAACATGTGAAATATTTTTAACATTTTTGAGCTTTTGTTAACGTTTCAAAATTTGAAAACAGCAGGAAATGCTGTTTTAGCAACAAATAATGGCGGTCCCATTTTTAGCAGACTTTCTGCTGTTTCAGCAAACATTTTTGCTGTTTTTACTAACAAATTTCTATGAGTGTACAGAATTTAAAAATTGAGATATTGAGCTGAAACTTTGCACAGATTCTTTTTGTTCATAGGCAGATTAAGTTGGAAGATGGGCTATATCGGACTATATCTTTATATAGTCTCCCCGAAAATTTGGCTCAATCGGTTCTGTTAGGCCCTTGGATATTCGCACCGAGTAGGGTTAAGATGGGGCAATATTTGGATATAGCTTCCATAAGTACCCGTTTCTCGATTTAAGTTCTTGGGGCATAAGAGAACGTTTATTACTCGATTTCACTACAATTTTACACAATAGGTTGTGTTAGGCTTTTTGACATTTGTGCTCAATATGGCCCAGATCAGTGTATATTTGGATGTAGCCATCATGAAAATAAAACGCGCAGTTATTGTCCAATTTCGCCGAAATTTTCGAAGTGAGCTCTGTCTAGCTCTTCGTCGTCCGTGTCCTATATAGTTTAGATGGGTTTATACCTGGATATAACTGCCACATACATATGCTGATCTCCCGATTGGTATCCAAAGTTCGGCCCAGCCGCATTTAAAGCCTTTTTACTTGTTAGGTTTTTATTTTGATGCATGAGCTTGAAAATCGGACCAAAAAAATTTTTTTGCTAACCCGAACAATTTTTTGAAATGCCGAGGAGACTTTAGGGCTCTGCCAGCGGCTTCAAACTACTTAGAACCTCGCAATTTTACTTATGATCTCAATAACACCTCAGATCTATCCATTCTAAATTTCAACGAATTTTCTCTTTCCATTCTCAAATGGCAGATTTATTATACCCTCCAGCATGGGAATGTAAATGGGCCACATCGGTCCATGTTTTGATATAGCTGCCATATAAACCGATCTTGGGTCTTGACTTCTTGAGCATCTAGAGGGCGCAATTCTCGTCCGATTTAACTGAAGTGTTGTATGTAGTGTTTTGAAATCACTTCCAACAACTGTGCCAAGTATGATTGAAATCGGTTAATAATCTGGTATAGCTCTGTCAAATAAACCGATCTACGATCTTGACTTCTTGAGCCAATAGAGCGCCCAATTCTCATCCGATTTGGCTGAAATTTTGTACAACGGCTTCTCTCATGATCATCAACATACGTGTCTAATATGATCTGAATCGGTCAAAAGCTTGATACAGCTCCCATATAAACCTATCTCCAGATTTTGCTTCTTGAGCCCCTGCAAGGCGCAATTCTTATCCGAATGAACTGAAATATTACACAATGACTTCTACAATGTTCAACATTCATTTATGGTCCGAATCGGACTATAATTTGATATAGCTCCAATAGCATAACAGTTCTTATTCAATATTCTTTTTTGCTCAAAAAGAAATACCGCGCATAGAACTCGATAAATGCGATCCATGGTGGAGAGTATATAAGATTCGGCCCGGCCGAACTTAGCACGCTCTTACTTGTTTCTAGTTAATTTTTCGATTCTATCCCACTGTGTGTCATTGTGTTTCACTTCTTATCCATTGCCGTCCACGAAACTACCGAGGCGTAAGTTAGTATTGGTCTAATAACGCTAGTGTAGAGTCAATGGACTGTCATCGGATTACGGCCTAGTTTTGAGCCGGCATAGTAACCATCATATGTGAACCCTGGGCTACATGGAGTTAGATTTTTTTAGCTGGTTTAAATAGCTCACGCTTGTTTCGTGTTTTGTGTCACTGTCAAATATCTTCAGTTCGCTCTATAATTGAACCATGAATCGACTTACAAACGAACAACACTTGCTAATTATTGAGTATTATTATGAAAATTCATGCTCTGTTAAGAAAGTTAACCGCGCGCTTCTTCCTCATCGGCAACGAGGCTCATTTTTGGCTCAATAGGTATGTATATAAGCACAATTATCGATTTTGGAGTGAAGCATTGCAAGAGCTACCAATGCATCCAAAAAAAGTCACAGTTTGGTGCGGTTTATATGCTGGTGGCATCATTGGACCGTACTTCTTCAAATGTGAAACGAATCGTAACGTAGCTGTGAATGGTGAGCGCTAACGTGAGATGATATCCAATTTTTTCGAAATGCAAGAGCTTGACTTGCATGACATGTGGTTTCAACAAGACGGTGCCACATGCCACACAGCTCACGTAACGATGGACTTATTGAGAGGCGAGTTCGGTGAACATTTTATTTCACTTTCGGGACCGGTCAACTGGTCGCCTAGGTCGTGCGATTTAACGCCTTTAGACTATTATTTGTGGGGCTATGTTAAATTTCATGTCTATGCAGACAAGCCCGCTTCAATTGACGCATTGGTAGATAACATTGAAGAATTTATTTGTAAGATACCGGCCGAAATGTTGGAAAGAGTATGCCAAAATTGGACCAAGCGGATGGACCATTTGGGGCGCAGCCAAGGTCAACATTGGCATGAAATAAATTATATGGACAGTGCTATCGATTCAAATAAAGATTTGATGCATTTTTCCTAATTTTATGTGTTTTTTTTCAATAACTTTCAACATTCGAAGCATAAATATCCGTCCATATAGGGCCATAAATAGATAAAGGCCCTCATAAAAATCGATTCACCAGTTTGATTTCTTTGGTTCCTCAATGTTTTTCCAATAATTCCCATTGTAAGTTCATGTTTAAAATACGGGACTCATCTTCATTTATTTATGCCTTTAACATTTTATTGGAAAATGGGTGGAAATGTTCTACTATTTTTCGTCGGATTTTGCTGCAATTTCCTTTTCCAATTTCTTCTGCTTTCTTTCAGTTCTCTCTTTAGCCATATTGGCCAAAACCTTTTCACGCGATTGTTGAACATTCTTGGCCCAATTTTTCGGTTCCTTGCGCAAAGTCATGGCATCAGCAGCCGCCTTTTTGCGTGCCTGTTGGGACAGACATCTCTCACCGCAGCCAATGGCAACATAACGTCCTAAGTAGCAGCCACAATCGCTGCAATAGTGATTTATGTCGTAGCGACTTTCAGCTGTCTTGCTAAGGACAAATTATACCAGAAACGTTATTATATTGCTTGTTATCCTCCCATTTTTAGACTTACCACCAATTCGTAGCCTTGAGAAATTTTTGCCAACATGTAACTGACTCCAGGCGCACAATACTCATGCCCTCTGTCTGACAGGCTGGACATTCGATGGAGGTGGGAATTTTTTGCAAGAATCCAATGCTCTTCAAATCGATGGGCTTTAAAATGGGCTGTTGAGAAAGGGTAACCTTAAGAGAACTTTCATCGATTAGAACCATGTTTTTGTGTATTTCTAGTTGACCTGATGAAAGGCCAAAATGTGTGTTGGTTTGGAAACTTGAAATGCAACTAATATTTTGGGGATTTTCAATTAACAAAGCTTTCAACTAATCATTTATTATTTGAGTGAGTAAGAGATAGCGAGAGCTCGACAGAGTCTTGTGGCAAGTGCTTGTGTTGCTCAGTTTATTTGGAGCAGTGTTGCCGCTACGGGAATTTTCGACAAGCCCATAGCGGTAAGTCGAAAGCCCGCTTACTTTCGAAGAAATATAGTAGGCACTTGAAATTTTGCACAAATACTTCCTATTGGTGTAGATCGGTTGGAATTGTAAATGCCACATATCGGTCCATGCGATATAGCTGCCTGCCCTTTAAACCAATCTTGGATCTTGAATTGTAAAGCCTCTACAGGTCTCATTTCTTACTCAATTTGGTTGACATTTTGATTGGAGTATATTATTTTGACTATTAACAACTGCGTCTATAATGGTCTAAATCGGTGTATAACCTGATATAGCTCCCATATAAACCGATCTTGTGATTTGACTTCTTGAGCCCGTACAAGCCGCAATTTTTGTCCGATTTGGCTGAAAATTTTCGTAAGGACTTCCAATAATTGTTATAACTTCCATTAACTGTGCCATGTACGGTCAAAATTGGTCTATAACCTGATATAGCTCCTATATAAACCTACCACCCGATTTTATTTCGTGAGCGCTTACAAGCCGCAATTTTTGTGCAATTTGGTTAAATGTTGCACGTAGTGTTCTCTTATGGCTGCCAACCACTGTGACGTGTATGGTCTGAATCAGTCTATAACCTGATATAGCCCCCTTATAAACCCATCCCCCGATTTGACTTCCTGAGCCCCTAGAAGCCTCAATTTTCATCCGATTTGGCTGAAACTTGGAGTAATGACGTGACTTGTGACTTCTAACGTCCATGTCAAGAATGATATGAATCGGTTTATAAGCAGATATAACCCTCATATAAACCGATCCCCGGATTCGACTTCTTGTGCCTTTAGAAGCATCAATTTTCATCCCATTTGTCTGAAATTTGGAAAAAAGACTTGAGTTACATAAACAGATATAGCCCATAAACAGATATAGCCCATAAACAGATATAGCCCATAAACAGATATAGCCCCATATAAACCGACTCCCTGATTTGACTTTTTCCGCGCTTAGATGCCCAAATCATCACCTGGCTGAAATTTGAACCAAACCCTATCTGTCAGTACCAAGTTTTATCCGAATCGGTCAATATGGTGATATAGGCCCTCATTAGTACCGATATGACTTCTTGAAACCAAAATAATTCAAATACAAACTCAGTTAATCAGGGTACATTTTTAGCGGAATCAATGGTAGGAGGTACCCAAGATTCAGACCGGCAGAACTTAGCACGCTTTTACTTGTTTTTGTATACCCTCCACCATAGTATGGGGGTATACTAATTTCCTCATTCTGTTTGTAACTCCTCGAAATATTCATCTAAGACCCCATAAAGTATATATATATATTCTTTATCGTTATGATATTTTAAGTCGATCTAGC